>NC_133395.1:76606442-76942514 GCF_047511655.1 Castor canadensis
TGTTCCAAACAGCAGACTGACTGTGATCCTCTGTCACAACCAAGGTTAATTCACTGCTTAATAATTCATTTCTGACCCCATGAAGAAATGAGATAGAATCCATAGGGCATGCAAGAAAGCCTGCACTACTGTGAAGCAGTCTTCTGGCCTCACAGTAGAGCAGAACCAGACCTATTTTTCTCCCTTTGAGTCAGGAGGTGACACATTATTTGGACAGGACAGCTCTGAGCTCCTGACCTTGGCACCTACAAGATCCATGTCAGGCCAGATAAGTCCTCACACTGCCAGTTTCCTTGGGCAGCAGGGCCAGTGATGACAGCTAGAAAAATGCAAGTGACACAATGGTCCCTGGGCAGGAGGCCCAATGCCAAGTGCCACTCAGGTCTTGCTGCCCTGGCCCAGGAAGAACACCAGACTAGGCAGGAGGAACATCTTTCCCAGAGTGCAAAGAAATGGTTCTGATGTTTTTTTTTTCATTTTTAAAATTAAAGTGAATTTACATACAACAAAATACTCTCTCTAGGGAGATTCCAGGATGGCGGCTAGAGGGAGGAAGCAGAAAGCGAGCCTCCTATAGTGAAATCTTGGAGAGATGCTAGAGACACACTTTGCAGGCATAATCACTGAGAAGAGGCATAACTTTGACCCCTCCACATCTCCAGCCGGTGTAGAGAATCTCCACTTCACATTAAACGGAGAAACCAGGAGGGCCCCCAGGCCGCCAGTCACCCGCGCCCAGACGGCTTGGGAAGACGTGGACCAGGTGAGCTTCGCGGTACCGCGGTTCTTCCACAGACAAGTCTGGGACAGAGCAGCATAGTCCCCTGGACAGACTGACCTCCACCCAGGGAAAAAAAGAGAAACTGAGTAATAAGCAATAAGAACAGTTAAGACACGCTGGAAAGAGGGTGGGGCGCCCTGAGCGCTGAAGATTGGGGGAAGGGAACCCTTCCCGGGACTGTAAATAAACAAGCCTGGCAGGCGGGAAAGGCTCTGGCAGGAGCGGGGTGCGCACCCAGCAACCAGGAGCAGGGAAGCTTGTGAGAGTGGCGGAGGGAGAAAAACTCCACAAGAGAGGAGGGAAGACCCACTTCCCATGTGAACTGTGAACAAACATGGCGGCTGGCAGGAGCAGCAGCACTGCCCAGTAATCAGGAGCAGGAAAGTGGCAATGGGAAAACTGCACAGGAGAGGGGGGAAGACCCACCTCCCACATGAACTGTAAATAAACACACAGGCCTGACAATGCAGGTGCAGCGTCACCTTTCCCAGTGTGCTTGGAAAGGGGAAAGCTTGTAGCAGAGGCTCCTGCACAGGAGAACTCTGAACAAACAAAGACTGCAGGGACAGCTGAGTGTTAAGCTCACCCCAGATATCTGCATAAACAATGCCTCCAGCAACAGCAGGCTGACAGCAGCAGGCAGGCAAGCTACAGCCACAGATACCATTCTCAGAACTGTCTCCAGACTCTTTTTTTTTTTTCTTTTTCTCCCTACCCTTGATGAGAGAACAACCGAATTACACCTGCATGCTGAAAAACTTACTGAAACTGTATTGCATTTGAACTTGGGACACTGGTGGGTTTTGTGTGTGTTGTGTGTGTGTGTGTGTGTGTGTGTGTGTGTGTAGTTTTGTTCTACTTTATGCATCCCCTTTGATGAGACAACTACAGAACAACATTTAAGGCACCATCTCCAGGACTGAAGACTGAGACGGACACCCAAATTATTAAGACTGAAACTTCATTGCATTTGAACTTGGAGGTTTTTTGGTTTTTCGGTTTTTTTTTTAATTTTCTATTTTTCATCTTATTTTAATTCATTTTTATATATAGATATTTCTTTCATTTACTTATTTTTTATTTTTATTCTTATCTTTATTTTTTTTATTTTTGATTTTCAATCCGCTCTCTGTCTCTCTAATGTCTGTTCAGCTTACTGTCAATTAGTACACTAACACTCCCTGTTTATACCTTTGAAACCTTCTTGTCTGATACCTTGTTCTGCTTTCTCTCTCTTGTCTGTGTATTTGTTTTCCCCCTTTCTTTAACTTCTTGCTTTCCATCTCCGCTCACCCTTCCATTCTAAATATTACCATTGTTATTATTACAAGCTAGAAAATACTTAATTGCACACAGTACAGGGACAGTAACAACACCAAAGACAATGACGGGAAGACAGAAAAAACAAGGAAACCAGTTTCCCCACAGCAAAAAATTAGTACAGGAACCAGAGGGGAATGAAGAAAACAGATACTCAGATCCAGACTCCAACAAAATGAAGATAAACTATGCCAAAGGACCCAAAGAAGCCCACAAGAATAATTTAAAAGAAGACATACTGTCGGAGACAAGGCTCCCTTTGTGAGCCATTCTGTCTTGACCTTGCCCACAGTTGTTTGTCCCAACTTCTCCACCTCCAGCACAAGATGGCGCTGTCCCTGCTTCTCTTCTGGGAGTTTACCTTGCCGCCGGTGCAAACATGCACCCTATCAGAAGTCCTATAGCAGAACCAGACAACCAGCCTGCACCTCGTCGTACCCCTCACTCCCTCAGCACATAAATACCCCTGTGTGAACAATAAAATTTTGCAGCTTGATCAGAACTCTTGTCTTGCTGTCTCCTTCGTGTCTCTTGTCCCTTCATTCTTCCCCTTCTAGGTTCGCTACCCACGCTGATGTGTCCTGCAGGACAGGCCATCTGGCGCCCAACGTGGCTGTAGCTATTCCTGTGATTGCGGGGAGAACACTGTCCTCCGGAAAGGCTTGGCGCCAAGCAGAGTTCGCGATCACCTCGGCTAACGCAACCGAGAGACAGATCCAGGAAGAGAGTGAGGACGGCGAATGGTGAGTGACCCACCATGGGACAAGCAGTGTCGTCACATGATTTGTTTCTTTCAGGCCTCAAGGAAGCCCTCAAGACACGAGGGGCGCGTGTTAGGAAAAAAGATTTGAGGTCATTTTTTTGTTACATAGGAGATTTATGTCCTTGGTTTCCTCTCGAAGGAACCATTGATGGTAAGAGATGGCTCCGGGTCGGAGACTGTTTAAAAGACTATTATGAATCTTTTGGCCCTGAAAAAGTCCCTGTGACCGCCTTTTCTTATTGGAACTTGATTAATGAAATACTCAAAAGTGCTCCCTTTGATAATGGTACCTTAAGACTTGTTAAAATCGGGCAAAATGCTATGCAGACGGCTTCCCACCCTCCTTCCAGGTGTCCTTCCGTTTCTATTGATATAGATTCTTCACAATCTAACTCAAAATCTGATAACCCTGCCCCACCCCAGGACCCAAAAGATAAAGAAATTACCCACCTCTACCCAGTCCTAAACCCTGACGATGCCTTAACTCCTGAAGAACAGGCTACCCTTGAGGAAACAGCTGCCCGTTACCGTTCAGAGCAAGACCCGTCCTTGATGGACCCCCCTTTATACATTCCTCCTGCCTTTTGTGCTCTGGCCCTGCAAGGGCCTACTGCCCCTCCAGACATTTTCTCTCCGCTTCCCTTACCTAACTTAGCCCCCTTACGTGAGTCCCTCCAACACAGATGAGAGCAAATTAAACTTTTAAAAGAATTAAGGTCTCTTGACCTTGAACTTCGCTCATTAGCTTTAGACACAGAATCTATACGTCCCAGCCCAAAACAGTCTAAAACAAAAGCTAAGCCACACCATCGGGCTGTTCTCGCCTTTCCAGTCACTCGCAGCCAAACAGAGACAGAGCTTTCCCATACAGAGAATAGGGAAAATGATGATAGGGACTCAGACTCAGACGAGGAGGAACACTACAATGCAGGAGAGGAACAAGAGGAAACAGGACAAAAACAAGGTTCAGAGGATGAGGAGCCCACCTCTAGGCAGGATGAAACCCAAAATGCCTACAAAAAATTAAGTCTACGCTTTCTGGAAAAACTTAAAAAGGCTTGTGCTCAATATGGTCCCACTGCGCCTTATACGTTGGCTTTGTTAGAAAATCAAAGCACACAATGGCTTACTCCAAATGATTGGAAATTTCTAGCCTGAGCTACTCTCAGTGCTGGAGATTTCCTGCTATGGAATGCAGATTTTAAAGAGCACTGTCGGGAAACTGCTCAAAAAAATCTGACTAAAACCTCTTCTAAATCCTGGACCTATGCCAAATTAGCGGGTAACGCGCCATATGACACCAACTCTAGACAAGCATGTCTCCCTGCGGGGCTTTTGGTGCAAATTCAAACAGCTGGCTTACATGCTTGGAGACGCCTCCCTCAAAAGGGCTCGGCTACCACCTCCTTGGCAAAAATTCGACAAGGGCCCGATGAGCCTTATAGTGACTTTGTTGCCCGGCTCAATTTAGCTGCAGAGCGCTTACTTGGTCCAAGCGAAAGCGAAAGTGCCTTTGTTAAACATCTTGCCTTTGAAAACGCCAACCCAGCTTGTCAGGATGTTCTTCGACCACTAAGACTAAAGGAGAACTTTCTGACTTTATTAGACTTTGTGCTGGGGTAGGTACGGCCCATGCCATGGGCCTAGCCATAGGTGCTGCCTTTACCAAGGCTCTCCATAACCCTGGCTCACGGACTTGCTTTAATTGTAATCAGCCTGGCCATTTTGCACGTAAATGCCCAAAGGCAATAACCCCCCAGACCGGGGCTCAAACTGAGGCTAAACCACCCACCACTCTCTGCCCTCGTTGTGGCAAGGGCCGTCACTGGGCTAATGAATGCAGGTCTAAGACTAATGCTCTTGGACAGCCTATTTTTCCCCGCTTGTCGGAAAACTCCTCGCGGGGCCAGCCCCTGGCCCCGATATCCCCCAGGACAAACCCAGGGGCAATAAGGTTTGTCCCTTCCCAAGCCCCCAACCTTCCTCAAAACCCTTCTCCACTATCTCTTCCCTCCAAAGAGCCACCCCAGGCAGTGCAGGATTGGACCTCTGTGCCACCACCGATACAATATTAGATTCAATTCAGGGACCCCAGATAATACCCACTGGAGTTGTGGGTCCCCCTCCATCTCACATGTGTGCTCTTATTCTTGGAAGAGCCTCCACCACCTTACAGGGTGTACAAGTCTTCCCTGGCATTGTTGATAATGATTTTACTGGAGAGATACAAATATTAGCCACAGCTATTAATGGGGTTGCAGCCATTCCAGCAGGAACAAGGCTCGCACAATTACTTCTCCTCCCCCTACACTCAGGAGGCACCTCCACTGCCCAGAGCCTACCACGGGGGACTGCCTCCTTGGGGTCCTCTGATATCTACTGGGTACAACCCATCTCTCAGGAAAGGCCCTCCCTTACCCTAGTTATTGAAGGAAAAGAGTTTCAAGGAGTTTTAGATACCGGGGCCGACGCCACCATTATATCCCAACAACATTGGCCCCCAGGCTGGCCCCTCACCCCATCCTTAACTGACCTCAAAGGAATAGGACAATCAAAAAACCCCCTAGTCAGTTCTAAGGTTCTTCACTGGTCTGATAGGGAAGGCAACAAAGGAACTGTCACTCCCTTTGTTATCCCTGGTCTCCCAGTTAACTTATGGGGCCGAGATATCCTAAGCCAGATGGAAGTTATTTTGGCCAGCCCTAACTCCATAGTTACCCATCAAATGCTCTGTATGGACTTTGTCCCAGGCACGGGCCTTGGTAAACAGAGACAAGGAATAACTAAACCCATACTAGCCACACAAAAAACCAATACACAGGGGCTTGGGTATTTGGATTTTTAGTGTCGGCCCCTAACCCTCCTGTACCCCATGCAGATAAAATTATTTGGGAAACTCAAATTCCTGTGTGGGTGGATCAGTGGCCCCTTACCCAAGAAAAATTAAAGGCTGCTTCCATGTTAGTAAAGGAACAGCTAGCAGCCGACCATGTAGAGCCCTCAACCTCACCATGGAATACTCCTATTTTTGTTATCAAAAAAAAATCAGGCAAATGGTGCCTTTTACAAGATTTGCGCGCCATCAATAGAGTCATGCGCCCCATGGGAGCACTACAGCCAGGTATTCCTACACCACTAGCTATCCCCAAAGACTATTATAAAATGGTTATTGACTTAAAAGATTGCTTTTTCACCATCCCTTTACATCCTGAGGATAGACCCTATTTTGCCTTTAGTCTCCCTCGCATCAATTTTCAGGGTCCTATGCAGAGATTTCAATGGAAGGTACTTCCCCAAGGTATGGCCAACAGCCCTAGTCTTTGTCAAAAATATGTCACACAGGCAGTTGACCCTGTGAGAAAACGATGGCCACAAATTTACATCTTACATTACATGGATGATTTGTTGATTGCCGCACCTGATACTCATAATCTTAATGGTTGCTACCTGGATCTCTATAAAGCCCTCACTACCTTGGGATTACAAATAGCACCTGATAAGGTTCAAACACAAGACCCTTATACCTATTTGGGCCTTCAACTCCAAGGCAACCAAATCCAAACTCCCAAGATACAATTACGTGTAGATCATCTTCACACCCTTAATGATTTTCAAAAATTAATGGGAGACATTCAATGGCTAAGACTGTATTTAAAATTACCCACTTGTGTACTCTTACCCCTTAATGATATTTTAAAAGGTGACTCCCACCCCACCTCCCCTCGAAAACTCACCCCCGAGGCTCAGCAGGCATTAAACCAAGTCACAAAAGCCATTACCCAACAGTTTGTTACACAAATTTCTTATAACCTCCCCCTGATCCTGGTCATTCTACATACTCCCCACACACCTACAGGAATTTTTTGGCAAAGGGATCCACATTTTAAAAATAAAGGTTGCCCCTTGTTCTGGGTCCATTTACCCACCACATCCTCCAAGGTTATTACTGTTTATCCTGCTCAGGTAGCTTCTGTTATTGTCAAAGGTCGTTTACTCTCTCGAAAACACTTTGGCAAGGACCCTGATAAAATCTTAATCCCGTACACTAAAGACCAAACCCAATTTTTATTACAGACAGAAGATGAATGGAGCGTTGCTCTATCAGGGTTTTTAGGAACAATTGATAATCACCTCCCAAGTGACCCCCTTTTACATTTTGCCCAATTACATCCCTTTATTTTTCCCAAAATTACTCAAAAGGCTCCCATTCCTCAAGCCCTCACTGTTTTCACAGATGGCTCCAGTAATGGCTGTGCGGTCTTTGTTGTCGGTAATCAACCTACTACCTTTGAGACTGCCTATCAGTCAGCACAGCTTGTGGAACTGTTTGCCATAGCACAAGTTTTTATAACCTTTCTCGATAAACCTGTTAATATTTATACAGACAGTGCCTACATTGCTCATTCTGTGCCCCTGCTGGAGATTTCACCCGCCATTAAGGCCTCTTCCAATGCGGCCTTTCTGTTTCATCAGCTTCAACAGCTAATCCAGACCAGACGCCACCCATTTTTCTTAGGCCATATCAGAGCACACTCTGACCTTCCCGGTCCCCTTACACAGGGAAACGCCCAAGCTGATGCAGCTACGCGCTCTATCTTTCCAATCTTTGCCGGCTCCATCCAAAGAGCCACCGAGTTACACACTCTTCACCATCTAAATTCCCAAAGCCTTCTATTGTTTTGTAAAATTACCAGACAACAGGCACGAGAGATAGTTAAGGCATGCCCTGCCTGCACTGTCTCCCTTCCCATTCAACATTTGGGAGTCAATCCCCGAGGATTACTACCCAACCAGGTGTGGCAAATGGATGTTACTCATTTTCCCGAATTCGGAAAAACCAAATATATACATGTTACTATAGATACCTTCAGTGGCTTTATTTTTGCATCTCCACACTCTGGGGAAGCTACCAAAGATGCCCTTTCTCATCTTGTTTCAGCCTTCACTGTTATGGGTAAACCTACACACATTAAGACAGATAATGGCCCTGCATATACTAGTTCTAAGTTTAAACAGTTCTGTTCTACTCTACAAATTTCCCATACTACTGGGATTCCTTATAATCCCCAGGGTCAGGGCATCGTAGAACGTGCCCACCTCACTCTGAAAACTTGGCTAACCCGTCTTAAAGCCTCTACCCTTGCCTTTACCACTCCCAGAGATCACCTAAACCATACATTATTTACCCTCAACTTTCTCACCCTAGACAGCGACGGCCACTCGGCCATGGACAGACACTGGCACCCCTCATCTAACACTGTCCGCCCACCCGTCATGTGGCGTGATCCTCTTACGTATAAATGGAAAGGCCCAGATCCTGTCCTCATTTGGGGCCGAGGCTCAGCTTGTGTTTTGGATCAAGAACAGGCTGCCCCTAGATGGTTACCAGAAGGCCTAATAAAACAGGTTAATGACTTAACAAAACCCAGGGAGAAAGACCCTCTCCCTGAGGACGCATTATCTTCTCTTACAGATGCTGTTCACACGCTGGATGAAGATTCTACTTGCGACACTCCTGCTAAACAGGTTTGCTGATGGAGGATTTCGGGACCCTGGCTTAGCTGCTCAAGAGCTTTTTGGTGCCCCCTGTGAATGCAGGGGAGGACACTTGTCCACAGCCCCCACCAGCTATGCCCTGACCGTGGATTGCATAATTAAGGTGGCTTATCAGCGTACAGAGCAAAACTCATACACTGGGGGATTTTGGCAGCCTTCTTGGGTATGTGTTAATAAACCAAAAGTCTCCACCGCTTCAAAAGAAATTAAAAATTGTTCAGCTACCTGTCACCACACTTCGGCAGTGCATAGCTCTTGCTATGCCCAAGCCTCTCTCTGCCGCGGCAAAAATGGACAACAGTTTTTTGAGGCCATTCTTATTGCTGGCTCTGAACAAGGGGTCATAGGGGGAGGTAGCGCCGACTCTGTCGTGCAGATACCCGGCTTTCTCGGCCAAACCCAATATACCATTCACCTCTCCGGCAAATTGGCTGGATGTGAGGGCAGCGCTGGCAAACCCTCCTGCTGGCCCCTTAAGGCCCCTACAGGAGTCTCTGACGGTGGAGGACCCACGGATGCTGTCAAACATCTTCAAGTGATTGAGCTTTTAAAACCCCAAATCCCCGAACTCACATATCACCCCTTAATGTTGCCTAAATCTCAGATTCCAGATTTAGATCCCAATACATTAGATATTTTGGGAAGTACCTTCTCCTTGCTTAACACTTCCAATCCCACCCTTGCTAAGGATTGCTGGCTTTGCATGACCACAGGAGCAGTAATGCCCATGGCAATACCTGTCAACTCCACCATAAATAATCAGGATACCTGACAATCTGGACTTCCCTTTAAAGTACAGCCTATGGATGAACCTACAGTATGCCTTCAAGGCAGGATGCAAAATAATTCTTATGATATTGACGTTGGGGTTAGTTCTTTTGGAAATTGCTCATCAGTTCTGAATTATTCCTCACCCACCCCAGTTCTTTGTCCCCCCAACGGTACAGTTTTTTTTGTGTGGAGGAAACTCAGCCTTCCCCAGGCTTCCAGCAAATTGGACTGGTGGCTGTGTTGTTGCCTCATTACTCCCAGACATTACTGTTATTTCAGGAGATGAACCTTTGCCCATTCCTAGCTTAGACACCTTAATTAAAAGACATAAACGGGCAATACAAGCCTTGCCGCTCCTTGCCAGCCTTGGAATAACAGCAGCTATAGGCACAGGTACAGCTGGCTTAGGCATGGCTATACACTCTTACCGTCGCCTATCTCAACAACTTATAAATGATGTACAAACTCTATCTGGAACCATTAAGGATTTACAGGACCAAATAGATTCCCTGGCAGAAGTAGTCCTTCAGAACAGGTGAGGCTTAGACCTGCTAACAGCCAACCAGGGAGGTATCTGCTTGGCCTTAGGGGAAAGATGCTGCTTTTATGCCAATAAATCTGGCATAGTACGCACCAAAATTAAACAGCTTCAAGAAGATTTACAAAAGAGACGAAGGGAGCTATTTGAAAACCCCCTCTGGACTGGACTTAATGGAATTCTACCCTACCTTCTTCCACTATTAGGCCCCTTGCTAGGTCTACTTTTAATTGTGATCATAGGGCCCTGCATTATAAACAGGCTGATACAATTCATTAAAGAACAAATTAACACCTTAGCCTCTAAGCCTATACAGGTCCATTATCATCGTCTGGATATGGAAGACCGTGCTCCTGAGACCCTCCTTTCAATAAGAACTCGCTAAATGCTCCATCTGGGTTTCCAAATTTTCTCTCTGCCACCCCCTCTTCTTATATAACATTCTTGACCACTCATCGCCCATTGGGCCCTCCTCCACTGGGCCCCTCTGCTTGGGGGAGGCAGCACCCAGGGAGAGTGATCATAAAGGCTTTTCTAAACGAGGGTGCAGGTAAGACTGCAGGAGGGTGGATCCTAGGATCCCCAGACCCAAGACCTCTGTATGACATGCCCTGGTGCATGGCGGTTGGCATGCTACTAAAAAATCCGCCTCCTCAAAAAACATGCCGAGGAGATTCTCTTGAGAACTTAGCAAGGACGCTTGCTTACAAAGCAAAATGATCTCCACCCTGAGGAACTGGGCCTCTGTCATCCCCTCTCAATAAGCCGACATATTCTGGTCATGTTTGTATAAGAATAAGGGGGAAATGTCGGAGACAAGGCTCCCTTTGTGAGCCATTCTGTCTTGACCTTGCCCACGGTTGTTTGTCCCAACTTCTCCACCTCCAGCACAAGATGGCGCCGTCCCTGCTTCTCTTCCGGGAGTTTACCTTGCCGCCGGTGCGAACGTGCACCCTATTAGAAGTCCTATAGCAGAACCAGCCAACCAGCCTGCACCTCGTCGTACCCCTCACTCCCTCAGCACATAAATACCCCTGTGTGAACAATAAAATTTTGCAGCTTGATCAGAACTCTTGTCTTGCTGTCTCCTTCGTGTCTCTTGTCCCTTCATTCTTCCCCTTCTAGGTTCGCTACCCACGCTGATGTGTCCTGCAGGACGGGACAACATACTACAGGTACTCAATGAGAATTTTATAGAGATGATACTGGATAGGGTCAACCAAAATGTACAGGAGACACTCAAGAAATTCCAAGACAACAAAAATAGAGAATTTGAAAAAGCAAAAGAAGAAATAAAGGAAACCATAGAAGCACTGTATAAACACCAAAGTGAAACAGAGAACACGATGAATAAACGGATAAATGAACTCAGGACAAAAATAGACAACATTAAAGAGGAAACCACCCAGGATATGGAAAACCTCAGAAAAAAAGAATGGAACAGAACTGCAAAACGAAATGGAAGGCCAATCCAGCAGAATAGAACAAACAGAAGACAGAATCTCAGAACTTGAAGATGAAATGGTAATTAAAGGAAAAACCGAAGAACTATTAATTAAACAACTCAAGACCTGTGGAAAGAAAATGCAAGAACTCACCAACTCCATCAAAAGACCAAACTTGACAATCATGGGCATTGAAGAAGGAGAAGAGGTGCAAGCGAAGGGAATGTGTAATATATTCAACAAAATAATAACGGGAAATTTCCCAAATCTAGAGAAAGATATTCCCATACAGATGCAAGAGGCCTCCAGGACACCAAACAGACCAGATCAAAATAGAACTACTCCACGACATATCATCATTAAAACAACAAGTTCAGAAACTAAGGAAAGAATATTGAAGGCTGTAAGAGAGAAAAAACAAGTCACATACAAAGGTAAACCCATCAAAATCACAGCAACTTCTCAACAGAAACATTAAAAGCAAGAAGAGCATGGGGTGAGATCTTCCGGGCACTGAATGAAAATAACTTTAACCCCAGGATACTCTACCCAGCAAAGCTATCATTCAAAATAGATGGAGCAATAAAAGTCTTCCATGATAAGCAGAAACTAAAACAATATGTGACCACAAAGCCATCACTACAAAAGAGTCTGCAAGGGATTCTGCACACAGAAAGTGAAACCCAACTTAACCATGAAAAGACAGGCAGCACCAAACCACAGGAAAAGAAAAAGCAAGACAGTAGAGAGTAACCTCAACTTAGGTACACACAATCAAACCTTCAAACAACTAAGACAACTAAATGACAGGAATCACTACATACCTATCAGTACTAACTCTTAATGTTAACGGACTTAATTCACCCATCAAAAGGCACCGCTTGACGAAATGGATTAAAAAGGAAGATCCAACAATTTGTTGCTTACAGGAGACCCACCCTCACCGACAGAAATAAGCATAGGCTTAGGATGATCTATCTTCCCATGCTCAAAGTCCACCTAACAGCAGAAAACACACACAGGCATGCGAGGGGAAGTTGGAGTCATGCCAGTCTCTCTATGTGCTTTGGTGCCCTTATCCTTATTGCTATTGGTTATTATGGTATCACATAAAATCACAAAAGCAGAGCATCTCAGAGCTTAATGTTTTTCCATGGCTCTCCAAGCACTACAACCACCCCTCTCTCAAAGAGAAAAAAAAATATTCACCCTTTCTGTGCATGCAGCATAAAAGCACCATTCTGTGTTTAATATATATGTTTGTAATAAATACATGGAGAGGAAACATAGAAACCTTAGAAAAAGACATGCCCAGAGTGATTGAGCTTCATTAGAACCTAAGATGGGACCCCTTCAACAGACAGTAACTATCTAATAACCAGGCAGCTCAACAAAATCTGTAGTAACAGCTATGATTAGAAAGAAGAGCCCATATATGCAAGCCTGACACTGGCACAGAAGAGAAAGTGTGGCTGCAGAAGTGAACTTAACAACTCTGTGGTACACAACTATAACCAACTTATCTTTGACAAAGGAGCTAAAAATATACGATGGAGAAATAGCAGCCCCTTCAACAAAAACTGCTGGGAAAACTGGTTAGCAGTCTGCAAAAAACTGAAACTAGATCCATGTATATCACCCTATACCAAGATTAACTCAAAATGGATCAAGGATCTTAATATCAGACCCCAAACTCTTAAGTTGATACAAGAAAGAGTAGGAAATACTCTGGAGTTAGTAGGTATAGGTAAGAACTTTCTCAACGAAACCCCAGCAGCACAGCAACTAAGAGATAGCAGAGATAAATGGGACCTCATAAAACTAAAAAGCTTCTGTTCATCAAAAGAAATGGTCTCTAAACTGAAGAGAGCACCCACAGAGTGGGAGAAAATATTTGCCAGCTACACATCAGACAAAGGACTGATAACCAGAATATATAGGGAACTTAAAAAACTAAATTCTCCCAAAACTAATGAACCAATAAAGAAATGGGCAAGTGAACTAAACAGAACTTTCTCAAAAGAAGAAATTCAAAAGGCCAAAAAACACACGAAAAAATGTTCACCATCTCTAGCAATAAAGGAAATGCAAATTAAAACCACACTAAGATTCCACCTCACCCCTGTTAGAATAGCCATCATCAGCAACACCACCAACAACAGGTGTTGGTGAGGATGTGGGGAAAAAGGAACCCTCTTACACTGTTGGTGAGAATGTAAAGTAGGCTACTTAAAAAGCTAGACACTGATCTACCATTTGATCCAGCAATACCACTCTTGGGGATATACCCAAAAGACTGTGACACAGGTTACTCCAGAGGCACCTGCACACCCATGTTTATTGCGGCACTATTCACAATAGCCAAGTTATGGAAACAGTCAAGATGCCCCACCACTGACCAATGGATTAAGAAAATGTGGTATTTATACACAATGGAATTTTATGCAGCCATGAAGAAGAATGAAATGTTATCATTCGCAGGTAAATGGATGGAATTGGAGAACATCATTCTGAGTGAGGTTAGCCTGGCCCAAAAGACCAAAAATCGTATGTTCTCTCTCATATATGGACATTAGATCAAGGGCAAATACAACAAGGGGATTGGACTTTGAGCACATGATAAAAGCGAGAGCACACAAGGGAGGGGTGAGGATAGGTAAGACACCTAAAAAACTAGCTAGCATTTGTTGCCCTCAACGCAGAGAAACTAAAGCAGATACCTTAAAGCAACTGAGGCCAATAGGAAAAGGGGAACAGGTACTAGAGAAAAGGTTAGATCAAAAAGAATTAACCTAGAAGGTAACACACACGCACAGGAAATCAATGTGAGTCAATGCCCTGTATAGCTACCCTTATCTCAACCAGCAAAAACCCTTGTTCCTTCCTATTATGGCTTATACTCTCTCTACAACAAAATTAGAGATAAGGGCAAAATAGTTTCTGCTGGGTATTGAGGGGGTGGGGGGGTGAGAGAAGGGGTAGATGGGTGGTAATGGAGGGGTGGGGACAGGGGGGAAAAATGACCCAAGCCTTGTATGCACATATGAATAATAAAATAAAATAAATACTCTCTCTTTAATGCACAATTCTGCAAATTTTAACCAACACGTAGTCATGGAGCCACACTATGATCAAGTTATGGACAATTCCATCTCCCACCAAAACTTCTTGCTCCCTAAGTCCCCAGTCCCTGGAAACTATTCACCTTTTTATGTTTCCCTAGTTTTGCCTCTTCCAGAATGTCTTATGAAGCCTCTCGAAACTCTCTTCTCTGTTTTGCATCATTTGAATTCATCCAGGTGGGGTTCATGTATCAGTAATGTGTTCCTTCTTTTTAATTTTAATTTTTAATTGTGGTAAATTATTCACAACATAGGGTTACTTGTGTTTAACTGTGTTTAAGGGGCGTTAGGCTCAGCAGCATTAAGTATACCCACACTGCTGTGCGACCATGATTACTGGCTTTACTCCTACAGGCTGACACCATTAAATGATTAATTCTGGACGTTGATTCCACTCCTGGTCCCTTGGGAGAAATCTGAAGGTCTGATAGACTTGTCTGATAGGCAAGGATATGAGTAAATCAAGACACGTCTCAGACTGTCCAGTAACGTCAGGGCACATGCTCTGACAGAGCTTACCTTTCACTCTCAAAAGTATCTAAAAAGTACAAAAAAGTACATGGCTGTACTGGCTCTAAGGAAAGAGCTTCTCTCAAACATTCCTTGGGGGGAAGAAAAGAAAATTAAATCTCTATGGGGAAGAATTTTACAATGTCTGCCAAAATGATGCAAACACTTATTCACCAATCTCACTTTTAAGATTGTATCCTAAACATATATCTAAACACGTCTAGGAAATAGCATAGCGACAAAAAGGAGGACAACACTGGAAGCAATCCAAGGAGCCATTCTATATAGAGCTAGTTGCATAAGCTATGGTATATCTAACCCCTTCCCCAAAGAATACATACAGCTATGAAAAGATCCTTATCGTTTTTTATACAAAAAGGACTCTGAGATATATCATTAGGAGAGGAAAACCAAGAAGAAAAACACATGGTATGATACTTTTCGTGTAAAAAGGGGAATGGAGATAGGAGTAACACATACTTGTATAAAGAAACTGCCCCACAGATCTGAAGAGGATGCTCAGAAACTAGCATGTCTGTCCATGGGTGGAAAGGTAGACAGGAGACGAGGATGGGGAAGGAACAGCAGAAAGCCTTCTCAAGACACATCTTCTAATGTCTTTTTAAATTTTTCAATAGTGTAAAGGTATTACCTTTCAAGAATTATTAAATAAAAAGTCAGATAAAATATTCCTTTGGAAAAGAACTACAGAATTTATCAGTATAAACTTTTTATTGCTATCAATTTATTTCCAATATTCACAAAATCAGTACATTTTTTTTAAACACTGATATATCAAAAGCTCTCAGATATCTGGAAAACAACTTCCTTTTCTAAATTCCTCATGAGAAGACTGTGTCTGCTCACTGCCACTACAAAAGACAGTCCTCCGATTCTCTTTGGAGAATTACCCCATGTTCATTTCTTTGAGGAAACAATGTTCCCGGTGAGAGCAATCATTTTAAAGAAACAATGCTGCTCCAAATTTTGAAGCACAGAATTACTACTGTGTCAATTTGTGCACTAAATGTTAGCATGAAAATCATGTATATCATGGATCATCCATGAAGATAAACACAAGATTTCTTGAGGTTTGATAAGACCTAAGTATGTTTGGATGCGAAAAAATGAGTGTGATAATTTTCTATGACTATCATAAGAAAACCTCCACAAACTCAGCAATTTACACACACACACACACACACACACACACACACACACACACACCTCAGTTCTATAGGACCGTGGGCTGGCTTAGGTCTACATCCAACATGGCTCAACTGGGTCCTTGTCTTCAGAATCTCACAAGGCCTAAGTCATGGGCTGAGCACCCTAGTGGGAAGCTTCTGCTTTCAAGTTCATTGGCTTTGTTACTGGCCGAATTCTGCTCCTTATCGTCACAAGAGTGAGGTCTACCCTTCCTCGCGAGCTGTCAGCAGTGGGGCTGGTCTCTGCTCCCAGCGGCTGCCTGCACTCCTCCCACATGGCCATGCTTCTTGTCTTTGATCTCCTTCCCCAGGAAAGTTCTCTGTCTTTAAGGCATAGATGATGAAGTTGAACTCATCTACATACTCTCCCTCTCTTGAACTCTGTACCCTTAATTAAACCTGTCGAGCCCCTTTTACCCTAAAATACTGCATATTCACAGGCACCTCTTGGAGAGGACCTCTGTCTCTCACAACGAGAGTGTTTTAAATACACACAAGTGGTTTGAAAACTTCATAACCTAATGAACATGGTACAACCTCATGAATATGTCCCTTAGTGTGGGACATTAGCTGTGGTCCATCAGCATTGACTATGTGAGTGAAATGAATATGTCGCCCACCCCAAATGGGTGCAGACACACATGTCCACTCTATACACAGTTGGAACTGTTTTCAAGAGCCTGTTGCTTTGCTGACACCACCTGGCAACTGATAGGTGAGCCTGGCTCAGTAGCTGGTTCAAAGAAGGGAAGTGGCCCAACAAGCTGCACCTAACACGGTGACCTGGTAGAGGCAGAACTCAAGAGATGGGAATGAATTGCAAAATCACAGTGATGGTCTACAACAGAACAAGATCAGGGGAAACTGAAGCCAAAACCCAGCTCCCCACTTTGAAGCAAGATAGATAGGAGGGCCTCAGAGATCAATCAGGCAGGTAGGTTGCAGGGTCTTGGGGAAAACTGGACATTTGATTTCTTTGTTTGAATTCAGGGCCTCACACTTGCTAGGCAGATGCTCTACCACTTAAGCCACGGCCCTAGCCCCTTTTTACTTTTAGTTATTTTTTTGCATAGGGTCTCGTGCTTTTGCCGAGACTGGCTTCAGTTCATGCTCTTCCTACCTATGCCTCCCACACAGCTGGGATTACAGATGTATACCACCATGCCCATCTTGTTCGTTGAGGTTGGCTCTTGCTTTTTGCCCAGGATGGCCCTGAACTATGATCCTCCCATTCTCACCTCCCAAGTAGCTGAGATTATAGGTGTGAGCACTGAGCCTAGTCAAAACTGAGCATTTTCTAAGACACTAAACTCTATGGAAGACTTCCCCAGCTTCCTTTTCATTTTAAAATCTGAAAACCACATCAGACCCATCAGGTCTGACCCCAATATAGCCACAAAAGATTATATTGATAGTTACTCTGTGTTTTACAATTTCTAGGGCTGGGGATGTAGCTTCCTGGTAGATCCCTTGTCTACCAAGGGCAAGGCCCTGGGTTCCATCCCCAGCACCCAAGAAAACAAATTTGTAATTCCAAAGTCTTGTTCTCAAGATGACTTCTAAAAGAGTGGGGGGTCAGCGCTCAGCCTATGTCACCCTGGAATGAAGTGTTTTGTAGAACTAGAAAAATCCTTCTGACGTGATGAGATCTTTAAACCATGGGGATATTTTTCACCAGTCTCATTTGCCTATTTCACTTAACTCTCTATGCTCTTAACACACTCTAATGCGTGTCGAGTGCAATAAAAATGGTTAAAGAAAGAGCACATGTGGCAAGGAAAATGTAATAGAGAAAATAAATAGTTCTTTAATTTGGCAGAGAAATTTGATTTGAAGGAGCGATGCCACAGCACTTTGTGTAACACTGTGATTTGGAAGTCATTTTTCCATTTTTATGACCACTGCTTGATTTTGAATCTCTGGCAAGGGCTGGGGCCATCAGGGATCCACATAGCAAATGCATTATCACTGGAAGAGGTGCAGTGCTGAGAGAGATTAGCTTTGTACATTCGTATTTCCATACTGAAAACACTGAATAGGCAAAGTCTCCAAGTAAGTAACGTTTGAATTTCCCATTTAAATAAGTATACCTACACTCCACCAGCTCAAAAGCTGAATTAGTATAGTACTGGTTTTGTTTTGGGTTTTTTTAAATTATCTTTTCTCTCTTTCTGAACCCCAGTGAAGGAATTTTTTTTATTTATTTCCTACTTTGATTTTAATAAAAGACGTCTATCTTCACCTGATAATATAGCAAAATAGCACCATAGTGGTCAGTGTACATGCACTGTCATAAAATAATAGTCTACAAATGTCTATACTGAAGAAACCCATTACTATATTGGTTTAGGAGTGAGGAATTGTTAGGAACTAAGAAAACATGCTTACACTTAAAGCTATGTGAAGCAGATTAATTCCCCAAAGTCAGGGGAGTCTCACCGTTGCTGATTTCTGGCCATTGGATGATTTCCCTTGTCCTCTCATAGGAGTAGTGTCGGCCTTAGACAAAATGTCTAGGGGCACATCAGCTTCTCTGTTGTCCTTGACTTTCACGCTTCATGTCTGTCTCCTAGCTCTTCATTCTTGCAGTACTGGGGTTTGAACTCAAGACCTAGTGCTTGCTCAGCAGGTGCTCTACCACTTGAGCCATGCCCTTAACCCTTTTTGCTTTAGTTTGTTTTTCAGGTAGGGCTTGCACTTTTGTCTAGGAGGCCTCAGATCACGATCCTACCTCCGTCTCCCAGGTAACTGGGATTACAGGTGTGAGCCATGCCCAGACCTCAGATTTTCATTCTTGGTCATCCTGTCCTCTTGCCATGGCCCTCTCACTCAGATCCGCACATTTTCCCCAAACTGGCTAAGGTCCCAAAAGGCCTGAGTGTCTTAATCCCAGTGCCAGGAACTGATCCACTAGATCCCGTACCTGGGGGGACATGGGGATCCACTTAAGTCTGCCCACAACCCGCCCCTCTAGCTAGCACTTCTTTTCACAGCTTCTCACCTTTACACTTGAGCTTACAGACCAGCTGAGCATCCAGAGCTCGCCACAGTCCCCAGGTGGCAAAGGCAGCCTCTGGAAGGTTGGGCCTAGGGTGAGGACTGAAGTTAGCTAAGTTCATTTGTGGAAGGTTTGGAGAGGTGCAGGTTCTGTCCCCATGGCTGTAAGAACTGCTCTGATAGCTGTCTTCTGTTCTGCAGAAAGGGAAACTTTCTGTTTTATTTCTCTGTCAAATTAAAGAGCTGTATTTTTTTCTAATACACTTTTCTTTTCACTAATCTAAAATTCCTACTCTTTCACTATTGGTCTCAATGAAGCCCAGCTGGGTTGAAATAGCCTACCCAGACACAGTGATGGACTGACTGAAGTCCACTGAGGGAGAAACATTACCCAGCTGACTCATTATCCTGTCTTCCTCTCCATCCCACCGCCCTCTGGTAAACCTGACTCGTCACTTGCCTTTGGGAACCTAGGGCCTCGCACCACTCACTTCTCCCCTTCATCCTCACAACCAATTCAGAGCCAGAGAGTGCTAAGAATAGGCCACACATGCCCATCCACAAGTGCAAAAGGGGGAAGACACATCAAAAATCCAAGTTCCCCTCTTTCCTCCCTCCCTAACCCTTCTTGCCTCACTGTCCTAGACAGAGGCGGTGCATACATCCTTTCAGAGTCTATGCAGTCTTTACAATCATGACTAGGGTAGTACACAGATTATGTTAGACCCCCTCCCCCACCCACCTCAATATCTTGTAAATTCCCTCCTGATCCATGTAAAACTGCCTTCCTACTTTTAAGAGCTAATCATATGCCCTTGTAGATACTTAAAATAATTTAATCATCCCCCACCAATAGTCATATAGTTACTCCCAGTCTTTCATTGCAAAAATATCCTGCTTGTCTTAACTTCTACATGTTTCTCATATCCACTTCCTCTTGTCTCTTCCTACTACTGGCTTTAATCTGTGCCTCATCATTCCTCCCCTGGACTATCCTAAGAGCCATAAAACTGGTCTCCTTTGACCCCAGCCATCTTCTAAAATGTGCCACAATCTACTGAATTACAATTCTACATCTGTCCTGAATTTATCTTCAACAGCCATGACTACACACTCAGGCCCATTAACACACACACACATACTTCCTACAATGTCCTACTCATTATAATCCTGCCGAGTTAGTACTACCAAGCCATATGTAGTCCTGATACATCAGGCCACCTCATAGCCTCTGCCTGTGCTCATGCTGTGCCATCCTTCCAGAACACTGTCCCATCTAAGTCTTTACTAAGTGACTCTTTAGGACAGCTGTCCTACCACCTCCCTCCCTCAGAACGGACTATGAGCTTCCATGGTTGCTTTGCCTACCTCACCCTTCCCTTTCATGACATCACAATAGACTCTCTCTCCCCCACAGCATGAGAGAAGAGATCTAGCACTGCCCATCCTACAGCAGGACTTTCATGTCCATCGCCATAAACTACTATGAAAGGCAAAAGAGAAGCTCTGTTTCAAAAAGGTGGGAACAATCATGATGTTATTGTGCCTTGGTTTCCTCACTACAAAAATTGGGGTTGATAATAATATTGTGCCTATAGGGTTCTGGTAAAGATTAAATGAGACAAAATGTTTCAAACACTTAGCACAGTGCCTGGCACATGGAAAGCACTCAACAGATGTTATCATAATGTTAAGAAAGAGAGAAAGCCATGTTAGTGAGCTTTTTATCACTACAGATGCCTGAGATAACAACTTATCCAATGAAAGGGTTATTTAGATCACAGTTTTAGAAATTCCAGGCCATGATCAGGCAGATTCATTACTCTTGTGGCAGGAGAGCGTGGTGGAGCAAAACCAATGACCTCATGACTGGGAAGTAAAAGAGAAGAAGAGGAAAGCTCTGGAGTCCCATTCTCCCCTTTAAGACACACCCGAAATATTGCAGGAGGGCTCAGACAGAGACCGAGGGGGCACCAAAGCTTTCAGGAAGCAAGTTTATTAAGCAGGCCGGCAGCAACTCAGCAGACTCGAGTCCAAAGGCTGAGCCCGAGAACAAAGGGGGCCTTCCTTATATATCATTTAGAGCAGGTTACAGAAATGGGAGGGCGGTACAGCTTGTCCCATACCTAATCACATGTTATTTCATTAGCTGCTTTAACCTCTGGGACAAGGTGACTCTTCTCTGGTCTCCAGGTAACATTCCCCACTCCATTTTTTGTTTGTTTCACCGTGGCACTCATTAACTCTCATTATCATTATCTCCCTTCCCTCTCCCTGCCTTCCTGCCACACAATGACCGGAAGACCGCCCACTAGGCCCCACCTCTTAAAGTTTCCACCACCTCCCAATAACACCATTGGCTGGGGACCAACACTCTGATACAGGGACCTTTGGAGGACATTTAAGATTCAAAGACTTAGGGGTTGTTTGGCCAAGCTGGCCAGGTAGAAAGGAGAAGGTGAGGTGGAGCCCAGGAATGAGGAGAAAGGACAACTCTGCATTCATTTCTAGAATGAATACACTCAAAATAAATGGAACCTAATGGTTCTGATCACTAGGATTGGAAAGGATTGCGACTCAGATTCCAACCTACTCAACACTCACATGATTTTCAACAGCATCCTGCTGCTGCAATCCAATGGGGCTGCCTACTGGGTTAAGTGTGAAAGTGTTAATTGTTCAGGAATTTCCCCAGCCCTGCAATTTCCTGGGCTTGATCAAATGCCCATATGGAACTTCATTTTCTCCTTTTATGACTGAAGGATTATCATTTAGTCCTCACATTTCCCCAAGGGAGGCAAAGGCTCCAGATGCACCAACCCTTGTTATAGGGTTTTCCAAGAGCTATGCATATTTTCTTTGCATATGTTGCTTTGTCATTTATTATTCATTCTACTGACTATCTAATCTATTGATGTGCTGAGCTTTCTTTATAAATCATGAATTAGCTATGTGGCATGTTGGTGAGCAGTAAAACTGTCAGGGTGTGACATGTGGAAGAGCGTTGAGCAGCAGAAATATTCTCTTGCGGTTCACCCTAAGAAAACAACACAAAACTGGCTAATGGGAACCACATTTCTCTAACTTCACCATGTTCGGTTCTAAAGGAACATAGGAGCTGTATGTTTTCATCATTTACTCACTCCTCCAACGGACATTCATTGAGTCTATTATGTAACAAGCACTAGGTAGAAGTGCTAAGACACAGAGACAAGTGGGCATAATTCAGCATTTCACAGCCCCTTCCACACCCACTTATGCACCCAGGAGGAACTAAGTGAAATGACAAACTAGGTCACAAGGAACCAGCCTTAGTGTTCATGATTTTTTAAAAATTTTACCCATTTTACAGTTCTATTCCCTTTACATGGAAATTGCAAATCAGTGAACCACGGGCTAAATTTAAATTTGTTTTCTTTGGCCCTAACTCTGTTTTGTAAGAAGACAACTCAGCATTTTAAATAGCAAATCAAGAGATTTCACAAAATTACACTAATTTTCAATGATATTTTCACTTTCTCTTGGAAAATGCATGAACCTATCTACCAGCACTGGATTTACATTTCCACAAAACACAAATCCTCTGGAGTGGAGGTGCAGCTGTTCCTGCAGATGGGCCCTGCCCTCTCCAGGACCCACACTGGACATCATGACATCATGTCCTCACCACAAATATCAAAAAGTGAGAAATGAGAGACAAGGAGGGCAGCTAAGTCAAGAAATCTGGGAGAATAATTCTGTGAAGCACTGAAGAATCGCCCTGCACATTCAGTATGTAAACATGGTACACTCAGCACAATTTACTCATCTACATAAAACTCCAGGCTGCCAAGGGCAACTGTATTTTCACCCCCTGCCCCAAGTGTAATCCATCACATACCAGACAGCGAGAGAATCATTAATTCTAGTCCCTTTCTAAGGTGCCTGTGCTTCACATTAGATATCTAAATATGAACGATTTCTTATCTTTCTTCTTCTCTGCCAGGTTACAAAGACCCTTGTTACTTTCCACTTGCCTTGGCTATTTTTCTTATGCAAATCCAATGCTCTGCTAAAATAAAAAATGTAAACATTCCCCCCATTCATTTCCAACACTTGGAATTTACTTGTTTTCAGCTTACAAGTAATCAGGAAGAGCAAACTAAAATTGCACTAGAAATCCTTGAGGCAAAAAACTAGGGCTAGAATAGGGTAAAAAAAAGGAAGGAATACTACATCCAAGAAAGAGTCACTTTGACGAGCAATTTGGCAACAACCAGTAGGTTTGAAGGTGCAGGTACCCCGTGACCCACAGCAGGACTTGTAGGATATACCCAAGTGGTACCTTTTGACCTTTTCCCTATTAGAAAAAATACATTTTACATTACAACCCAGTACCCCTGCACACAACGGAAAAAAACACTTACCAAAACGCCCATGTAATGTTCAATTAATATATCGTTATATAATACACAATCTATAATCTTGTTTTTATGTTGGCTGCAATCTATTAAGTTGATTTCATGCCCCAATGATGGGTGACAGCTTGAAAGACAATGGCCTAGGGACATTGTGACCATGGAGTTATCTATCAGAAATTTTGTTTCACTTCTTTTGCTTAGAGTGAAAAACTAAAAATAATCTCAATGTCCATCAGCTGCAGACAGCAAAATTAAAATTTCACATTCACATATGTTCATATTACATAGCAGATGAAGAGAATAAATGCATACATGCTAATCTCAAAAATAATGCTAGAGATGCCCTTTAAACCTACAAAATAGAACTACTGAATATATTTCCTTGGATATATACATTTATAGTAAAAGGATAACATAATTCAAGGAAACTTATCTACTTAGGGACAGTGATTTTTCTTGGGGATGGCACATAGGAGAAAGATTAAGATAACTGAGGTTATAGCTGTAGCTGAAATGTTTTATTTTTTCTTTATAAATCTTTAGTGAATCCAAAAATCCAAGGATCTCTTAAATATCTATATTTAAGATGTATGCATTTAAAGTGAATTATTTTCTGCATTCTAAAAAGTTACAAAATAAAAATTTTAAATAATTTTTAAAGGATTACCTTTTCAAGGTACACCTTCTCCCACAAGGCAGAAATTGGGCCTCGGGGGACTTGAAAATCACTCCCTTAACAGCCTGCAGTTCTCAGAATTTGGGGTATCATTGTGGCTTTAATGGCAGCACTCAGATTCTACTGCAATTTAGGCCAGAAGGCAAAACTAACCTAAGTGGCTGTGTTTGCAGAATTATTTACCACAAGACCCTTTGAGAAACAAACATCATATGGAGTTTCTGAGCATTAAAACATCCAGCTCCCAAATGTACACTGCTTACTCTGAAACTCAGGTGGTTGAAATGCTGCCTGGTGCTGAACACGCATGATTTTAGCTGACTCCTCGCACGGCCACCTGCTAAAATACTGTAGAAGGCCTTCCCAGGAACCAATTACTTTAGATTAATAATGCTGACTATTTTCTGTGATCGAGTGTCCTGGCAGAAGAGGAGAGTCACTGACTTATCAGAGAAGCCGTTCATTATAGTATCTATGACTGCAGGAATCCTGAGTGCTGACATCATTCCCCAGCCTGGGGACATCCTTACCCTCCTTGGACAGCTTTGTGCAGATCTAAGATGCTAAGAAGTGTTCAAAAATCAGCTTGACCTAAGCAAATATTTCTTTCCCCTCAACATTCACTCTGTGTGTACAGTTAATACCCCCAGGCTCAATTCCATCAGTGCCTTATGAAATCTTTAAGTTCTCATTAATACTGAAGTCATAAATTACATGTTGGATTTCACCCTTGACTATTATTACTTGGAAGTAGTGTTGCCATCACTGTTTGCATGCAACACAGAAATTTCATCCATGACCTGCTTTACAAAGGAAGCTGTGGGTTGGCTGAAAGAGCAAGGTAATCAGGCGAGAACACCTGGATTTGTGTCCTACTTTGGCCACACGAAAGCTCTCTGACTTTGGACAAGTGCTTTCACAGTTTGGAACTCAGCTTCTGTGTCTATATTTTCTCACATATTTGTATGAGAAGAAAATGAGCTTATGCAGGTGGGATATTCTTCATGAAATAAAAAGTATTACACAGCATAGGGTGTGCTATTATTAGCAGTAACAGCAATGAGCATCTGTATTCCATTTTATAATGCAAATAAACCTGAGATTGCTCTTCCCATATATGTACATTATAACACATTCAACTTTTCTAGCATTCTTATTGCTAAAGACCTAACGGGCTTAATACTTCTCTCCAGTATTTGGATTTTTATTACTATTTCTTTTTCAGATTGAGAGAACAGGTACTTAGGTTATTTCTCAACATGAAACCCTGAGGATTCCTATGGATGTATCCTACAAGACAAGGTCACCAGACCATGGACGTTCCATACCAAAATCATGATATGCATTTTCTTCATCAAAAGGTTTATTTTGGTGTGTTTCAGTGGGCTCAACTGTATATTTGGCTTCAATTCACCAATATTAGGGAAAAAACACTACTGATAATGAGTCAGCATAGCATTCATATTTTTGAAAACATAGTCTAAATCCAGCTATCTTTAAAATGTTTTAAAGTGGTTGAAATGATGAAGCTTTCCCACAGCATTTTGAAAAATCTCAACCCAACACCCGTCTCTACTGGCACCACTGTTCAGTGTGTTTCCAAGACAGGAGTGTACAATACTGACTCAGGAGCAACGTCTGGGATAAAACACGGGTAATCTGGCAAACTAAACATCAGTTTCTGCTCTTACCTCCATTTGCATCAGATGCCCTTGCACATGACAAATACACTTGACAAATGCCACACGGGTACCTCTGTTTCCTTGTGTCCTGCCCTCAACATGGGCACAGCAGCCCCTAACCCTAAGCCTGTCCTCTGGTCCCTAACATCATACAGGCCCCAGGGAGCCCCTGATGAAAAGTACCAGGATGTTGCTCAAGTTTGTGGGCTGTGCTGTTGCCGATGCCTGGAGCATTTCCATGGCAGGACACTCAGAGAAGAGAAAAAAACTTTAAGTTTTCTAATCCTTCCTCTTTGATAGCACAAATGCAATCATGATTTGCTGTGGTAGTTAGCCTTCCTTTACTGTAACAAAGAGAAATATTTATTTTGGCTCACAGTCCAGGGTTGGTTGGCCTCATTGCTCTGGGGCCCATCATGGTAGGAGCAGGCTGCAGAAGAAGATGCTCACTTTATGAAGCACATACAGTAGCATGAAGGGACACCCCCCCAATGACCTAAATCCTCCCGCCAGGCTCTGCCTCCTTAAGGTTCCACCACCTCCCAATGGCCCCATGGGCTGAGGACCAAGCCTTCATCACCTGCGCTTTGGAGAATGCTTATCTAAACCATAACACCTTCGATTTTCAGGAGGTTCAAGCCTCCATTTTGCTTCATGTCGTCATGCTCTTCTTCATGGTTCCAGAACAGTGGGAGCAAACTGCTTCTCTCAAGGACCATGCAGTGAATATTTTATACTTTGTGGACCACACCATCTCCATCATGACAAACGTGCTGCAGCAGCACAAAGGCAGCACAGCCAGTGCCTGAGTGACAAAGGTGTGTCCAGGATGATTGTGCCTCATGTACATGGCACCTCACAGCCTTGATACACAGGCCACAGGCTGCTGACCTGCTCCACAAACACTTGCAACTCAGCCCAGCATTCAGCACTGTCAGCGGTGGCTAAGGACTGCTCTACAAGGGTAGACAATTCATACCTTTTCTCATTTGTATATATAAATTTCTAGACACTGCAGGTGTGACGCTTAAATACTTTCTATGTTGACAATGTGATAATAAATATTAAATTGTAAAAAACTTCAAAAAATATTTAATGAGAATTAAAGTTTCAAAATATCAAACTTGCAACTTCATTAAAAATAATTTTATTAAAAAATTGGTATTAAGAATTGTAATCTGTTATTCAACAGACTTGACTCAAAGTAACTTTGTCTATTTTCAAAAATCAAATCTGTATTTAAAGGATTGAGATTCATTACAAAAATATAAATTAAAAGTGTGCTATGACTGCAAAGCACACACCTTGTGGTATTCTAGGAGAGCGATCGCATAAAAGGTTTTGCAATAGTGGAGTCACAGGAAGGTTTGTAGCCTTCTAAACTGAATAGTAAAGAGGGATGGCATTCCTGCAGACTGGCCTCCCATGTGCTCATCAGGCCAAAATATGTCTCTTATGATGACACAGGCTTAGAAAGTTCTTCAAAGGTGGCATCTATAGAAATTAAAATGAACAAATTATCCTGTCAAACAGTCTATTTCTTCATTACATAAAAAGAATGGCATTTTAAAACTGCATTTAGATTTTATGCTTAGAATGGTCTGACTTAATAACAGACATCTTGGCCAACATCAGGGAAGATGGGCAGATTTCATCCAGATGGCTGATGATCCTCTGACTTCACATATATGTGTTCCCATATTGGGTGCCAAGGTGGTTTTTATGTTTGAGGATGCCTGAAGTTTTCTAGATCAATGTGAGGAAGTCTGTTTTGAAGTAAGGGTCACAAATTTAACGCAGTTCTAGCTCATTTCAACCTATCTGCTCCTTTTTGACAAACAGGAGTAATTCTTTTTTTTTTTTTTTCCATTTTTCTTTTATTATTCATATGTGCATACAAGGCTTGGTTCATTTCTCCCCCCTGCCCCCACCCCCTCCCTTACCACCCACTCCACCCCCTCCCGCTCCCCCCCTCAATACCCAGCAGAAACTATTTTGCCCTTATCTCTAATTTTGTTGTAGAGAGAGTATAAGCAATAATAGGAAGGAACAAGGGGTTTTGCTGGTTGAGATAAGGATAGCTATACAGGGCATTGACTCACATTGATTTCCTGTGTATGGGTGTTACCTTCTAGGTTAATTCTTTTTGATCTAACCTTTTCTCTAGTTCCTGGTCCCCTTTTCCTATTGGCCTCAGTTGCTTTAAGGTATCTGCTTTAGTTTCTCTGCATTAAGGGCAACAAATGCTAGCTAGTTTTTTAGGTGTCTTACCTATCCTCACCCCTCCCTTGTGTGCTCTCGCTTTTATCATGTGCTCATAGTCCAATCCCCTTGTTGTGTTTGCCCTTGATCTAATGTCCACATATGAGGGAGAACATAAGATTTTTGGTCTTTTGAGCCAGGCTAACCTCACTCAGAATGATGTTCTCCAATTCCATCCATTTACCAGCGAATGATAACATTTCGTTCTTCTTCATGGCTGCATAAAATTCCATTGTGTATAGATACCACATTTTCTTAATCCATTCGTCAGTGGTGGGGCATCTTGGCTGTTTCCATAACTTGGCTATTGTGAATAGTGCCGCAATAAACATGGATGTGCAGGTGCCTCTGGAGTAACAGTCTTTTGGGTATATCCCCAAGAGTGGTATTGCTGGATCAAATGGTAGATCGATGTCCAGCTTTTTAAGTAGCCTAACAGGAGTAATTCTAAGTGACTTTGACGTTGGTTATTATGAAATTTCTTTGGAATGAATCGGTTAGCCATATGAATAAAATAACTGGGCAATTCTGTCATGTAAATCATATTATTGTTTCTTTTTCATACACTGAAGCAGAAATTAGAATACTTGCATTTAGAAGACCCACTATTCTTCCATCAATTATGTTCATAGTTTTCCTAAAGTGAGGTAGAATACAAATTACTAATTAATTAATTTTTTTCTTGTGTGCCTGGGGAGTGAATTCAATCCCCTAGAAACTGAGTTTTATTGTTTATGAAGCTAGAATGATAATAACCATTCTATCTCCTGGAATTATGATAAGAATGTAATGAGTAATGAATGCTGGAGAAATTGTAAAATACAAAGTGTGTGGTACTGTCAAAAAAAATAGAAATGTAATCTGTATTCTGCCCTTTGGTACATATTTTAGAAGAAAAATTATTTTGGAAATGCTGATTTTTATATTTACTTTTGATTACATTTGATGAAAATATATTTTTGATACTTTAAATATGATTATATTATTTTTAATCCTTTAGATGACTGGGAATTAACAAAGATTGTTTTAGAAATGGAAATTATGAAAGAATTCAGAAAAGTAAAAGGTTAAAAAAATAAAACAGAATCTTCAAAGAAGCAATCAGCTTAAATGTTGTAAATGTTGAAACTGAAAACGAGCAGTCTTCTGGAAAGTATAAGTCACATAAAACTCATGAACAGGACGTGGTGATTTCTTTATTTAATGAAGATTCAGTAACTGATCAAAGCACTAAAAATGAGCAAGAACCCGTAAAACAAAAATCCCAGAAACTTTAGATTTTTTATTAAATCAAGACTGAATGACATCACTGATTCCTTTTTGCTTCTGAATGCAATAATAGTGCAAAATAATAAATTCTGTCAATTGTCTTTTTGACATTTGCTCATACAAAAGTCATAATTTTCTAGTTTTCAAATTTTTCCATTGCAGCAAAATAGTCATCAAGATAGGAAAATCGATTTTTCACTCAATTTATAACTTTTAAATGTATAACCACATGATAATGTGGACCTTCCTTTGTATGTACTATGCTCCAGCATCATAGTTTTAGTCCAAATAATGAAAAAAATGCATACTAAAAATTAATTTTTGATTTTGTGGCAAAAGATGCTTGAGATACAATGTTACCAAAAAGAAGAACTACTGTCATAGATACGCTACATATAACCATGTACAAAAAGCAAACTGGAAAGACTTGAAGGCTTTACACTCCAACATTAGCAGTGATATTTCTGAATGATAGTATCATGAATAGTTTTTATCTATTGCATATTTCAATTACATTAAATAAAAAGCCATGTTTAAATAATAAAAGTAATGTTATTAAAATAAATAACAGAGTGTAGTTCCTTTCATACATGTTTTTCTATGACACTTATCACACACAGGACTCCCTGTACATGGCAGTCCCCTTGTCCATGGGGGATACATTTCAAGAACCCCTGTGGATGCATGAGATGGAGATTAATACAGAACCATCTGTATACGAAGTTTTTTTCCTATACTTAACATATTAGGAAGTTTAGTTTATAAATTAGGAACAGTAAATCAACAATAACAATAAAACAGAACAATTATGACAATATACTGTAATAAAATTATGTGATGTTCTCTCTTTCAGAAAGCATCCTATGTTACTGTGGTGGACTGTGGGTAACTGGACTCTTGAAGAACTAGCCTGCAGATACAGGGAATTGCTAGACACAGACTCCTGGAATGCACACTGAGCTGCACTTCCCTGTGTTGATGGGCATGCTGCACAGATTGTGTCCCTGGGTGGCAGAGGCAGGTGTGTGTGAACTGAACCACTGGGGAAGAGGACACGGTGAGGACCATGGTGTTCTAACCTGAGATCCTGCCTCCACTCACACCAGTTTCTAATGCCATAGGGCAACCAGGCAGGATGGTGCTCTTGGCATCCTCTTGGGACCAACAATGTACCTGAATAAGTGACCAAGGGGCCATGCCTCAGTTTCCCTGTGCATGGAGCCGGGCAGCTGCAGCCACTCCTGCCTACCTTAGTGGCTCAAAGAAAGATTAGGTTTATTGAAAGAACTTTGTAAATTATAAAGAAGTGTATGCTGGCTGGAAAAGCAAGAAACGTGCCAATAATAAATCACAACCACCCACACGAGCCTCATTATGACGAGGCGCTTCCCATTACACTTTTAAAATGAAAAGTGTCACACATGTGCCACGGGGTGACTGCAATTACCGTGCTGCTCATCAGCCAAGGGGAGCAACCGCGCACAAGCTGCACGTTTCTGAACTGGGAGTCACACAGAAATGGAAAGAACATATGGATGATCAGCCACACATGCACAGCCTGGGTCCCTGCCAAGAGGGAGTGGGGCTGAGCTGTTCAGAAACACACAATCAAGAAGGGCCAGAGGTGCTACGAGGTATAGGACCTTGGGCATTTGGGTTCTTCTAACCTTAGCCCCAGGTGCTCAAAACACAGAAAAGGTTCCTGTGAATGATTAAAGTTCAGAGAGACTGGAACAACTGAGTTCACTTCTCCCAATCCACTGCACGAGAAGTACCAACAGACTTGTTCATTCCTGTGTCAACTCTTAACTCTGTAGATACACCGGCAGTCAACTGACCTTTATGACATAGACTTTTTTCTGAATGCCAGGTACTGCCAGGGATGGTGTCTCTGCAGTGACCAAGACAAGACCTCCCATGAGGATTGCTAAACCAACAGGATAGGGCCTGGACTGCTGGGGCCATTTGCCTCTTCCTAGGCAGAGCCTCATGAGAATGAAGCCATATAGGGGATAGAAGAGTAGAAAGACAGAGAAGTACCACGTGCTGATGACACTGTCACACCAGCAAACTATCTAAGGACTTTGCAATTATGAAAAAGGACTGTTCTGGCACTCATCATATAACAAGAGCAGAGAGCCTGCTGAGAACTGAGCCTGTTCCAATGAAAATCCAGTCAACAGAAGGACTGGTCATGTTGTAGTTCTGGATGGAGCCTCACCTAAAGGAGGAGATACCACTGAATCATTCAACTATATTAGCCAAAAGAGTCCTTTTAGACTTAAAAAAAAAAAAAAAGACAAGACCAGTAGGCTCAGGAACCAGAGAGAAGCACCACTGCACAAGTCAAGGGGTCAGGAATTCATGCGAAAGTGCTATGGAGAATGACAACCCTGGGATTTACATTTTTCAAAAGCCCTCTTAATTGCAGAATAAGACTTGACTGACAGACAGGTATAGGGACTTGTGGTTTGGACTAGAATACGAGCTGTGAGATATCTTTGGAAGGTAGAGGCAACAGTACGTGCTGCAATTGGCGAATCAGATGGCAGAGTCTGCAATGTGGTTATTAGAATGGTGATGTCCAGGGAGGAGCAAATCTAGTGAGTAGGCAGCATTAGGGACCCTACTTCCACAATATTACTTTTGAGATATCTATTAGACCTCTGAGTGTGTTTATCAAATCAATGATCAGCCAAATAACCATGGAGTTCAGTGGAATGGCTAAGGCTAGCGATTGAAAGTTTGGAGATAACACAGCTCTCACAGTCAGGGCCAAGGTACAACCCCAGGGGAAAGCAGAAATGAAGGATAAAGAGTCCTAGCTAAGCCATGGGGTGCTCTCACATTCAGAGGTCAAGATGAAGAACAGAATTAAGGAGACTGAGGAGTGTGGCCACAAGAAGTGTAAAGCCAGAGGCAGGAAAGACTGTTTCAAGAAAGAGGGTCTTATGTTTTGGATCTTAAATATCTCCCAAAGGTCAATGTGTTAAAGGCTTGGTCACCAGCCTGTAATGCCATTGGGGAGTGACAGAACCTTTAGGAGATGGGGTCTTGTGAAAGAAAGTTACGTCACTGGATGTCCCCTTGAATGTAACATTGTGACCCTGCCCTCTCCCTGTCTCTCTCTGCTTCCTAGCTGCCATGAGGTGAATGGATCTCTGCCACACGTTCCTGCCATGATGGATAAGGCCACAACAGGCCCAAAGTGACAGGACAAAGCAAGCATGGGTTTGTCCTTTGAAAATGTAAGCCAAAAATCAGTCTTGCCTCCTTTTAAGCTGACTTTCTCAGGTATTTTGTCACAGCAATGGAAACCTGACTGAGAGGGAATGGGCCACAGTGCAAAGGCCCCAAAAGGCTAAGAAAGATTACAGTCTCTGAGTGGAACTTACTGATGAGCCTGTGGAGTGACTGGAGGGGAACCTGACTAGGGTGGGAGTTGGGGAATGAGGAGAAAGGGCAGCGAGGATGAGAAGGTGGACAGTGTCTATAAACACTCTTTTCAAAGTCTTCCTACAAACAGAATTGCAAAATGGATGAAGGAAAGAGGACTAAGAAAGGGGCTGTGGCTCATTTTGTAGGACAGGACACACACACACACACACACACACAGTCACATGCATACATACACACCAAGACACACACTACATCTGTATGGGACTGTACATCTACAAGCAATTACATATAATTGTACTGTGCTGAAACAGAACATATTTTGTCCCCATAGAAAAGAACTGGGCATCTGGAGTAAAAGAAACAGTTACTTTTTATTACAAAACTATTTATGTGGTTTCCCTATAAGCAGGTACTGTACTTGCATTAAAACAATGAGCTTTGAAATAAAACTTTTACAAAGGAAGGGAGAGGGAGGGAGGGAAACAGGGAGTCTGCCTGTCTTACAGTATGCCTGTGTTCTTTGGGAATGGCAGAGAAGAGAGGGAGACACTGATGGCATAGGAGAGAGGACCGTGGGACCCACAGGACATTTCTCCTGCAAGCTCTGCCCCACCAGGCCCGGTCAGAATGCAGTGCACAGACACCCTCGCGGCCATGGCTGCAGCGAGCCCAGCACCTCTGAGCAGCCTGGGGCCCCTCACGTTCCTCCCCCAAACCTGGATTACTAAATGCGCTAATTTTGGACATTTTCTACAAATTCATAATAAATGTATGACTGAGACAAAAGGAGATAGAGAAATGTCAGCCAAAATGTCCTGAGAATTTCAGGAGCTGTGGGAGTGACCAGCATACACTGGCTGGAAACAAGAAACTGGGTTTTCTGTTTCCTTTCAAAGAAGCCACATTTCCAGTCATGTCACAGAATGAGTAGCTGTCCCCAGAGTATGGCTTCGGGAGTGTGAACAAGGAAGACTTTAGCTCAGGAACCAACTGCTAATATATAACAAGTTTATCTTTCAGCCGAAGTAATTGTGTTATTTAAAAAACCTAAGCCAGGGTATGGCTCAAGCAGTAGAGTGCCTTCCTAGCAAGCACAAGGCCCTGAGTTCAAACCCAGGAAATTGTACATGGGAAACACTGGGGCCAGGAGAGTGGCTAGGGAGGAAAGGAAGGAGTGGAGAGCTAAGAGAGATGGAAGTGTGTCAAGATGTTTTACTTGAGTGCATTTGGTATTTTTATATTTTTCTTTTAAGAGATATCTTATATCAGTTATATACATTATAGATACATATATTTTCCCATGATGTAAATTAGTACAATAGTTTGTCCAAATATATCAAGAAATTAAGAAATGTTGATTCTTTGATCCAAGAATTCTATTCCTAAGACCCCACTTAAAAAATAATGTGAAGTACAAAGATTTATATCCAGTGATGTACCTGGGAGCACTATTTAAAATAATAACAACATTTCTCCAAAGACATAAAAACGTCCAGTAGGTACCTGGACAATAGGTGATCATCATCACTAACCATCAGAGAAAGGCGAATAAAGCCACAAAGAGATAGCAGAAGCATTAGTAAGGCCATCATCAAAAAGGCAAACGGTAACAAGTGTTGATGAGGGTGTGGAGAAAAGGCAACTCTTGTGCACTGTTGGTGGGAACGCAGGTTAGTACAGCCACTATGGAAAACATTGTGGAGGTTTCTAAAGACACTAAAAAATAGAGCTAAGAATATGACCCAGCAATCCTTTTTCTGGATATACACTCAAAGAAAACAAAACCACCGCCTCCTAAAGAAATCCACATTCCCATGTTCACTACAGCTTATTCAAAACAGCCAAGATATGCAAACACATAAGTGTTGATGGATGAACAGATAAAGTGTGATACACAAATACGATGGAAATTTTCGGCCCATAAAAGAACAAGATACTGCCATTTGCCACAAAATGGATGGTCCTAGGGAACATTATGTTAACTGAATTAAGCCAGAATCAGAAAGAAAAATATTTGATCTCACATATATGTGTAATCCAAAATATATTAAAATATACAAAGACAGAGGAACAGAATAGTGGTTACAGGAGGCGGACAGAAAGTAAGGAAATGTATATGACAGTATACAAATTAGCATAGACCTAGGATGAACAAGTCTAGAGATTTAATATATATGGGATTAGTGCTAAAATGAGATGTTAGCTCTTGCTATAAAATAAAAAACTGTGTAGCTATTTGAGACACATACATTAATTTGCTTCACTATAGAAACCTTTTCAGTGTATGTGTTCCATAACATCATGCTACATCCTTTATACACAAAATTTATTTTTAAAAAATTAAAACTTGAAAATCACCAAAATAACCAAACATAAATCATTTTACCCTCAGAGTATGGGATGCTATGCAGTCATTAAAAGTCATGTGCCTAAAGACTACTAAACACAGTGGAAAACTCTTACCATACAAAGTTAAAATGAAAAGATGTACTGCAGATAAATGTTAGATGCTCTCAATTTAGTAAAGTGTACAGCAAAAAGATTAGAAATAAACACACCAAAAAATTACTGATTTTCTAGGTAGCAGGATTATGGGCGGTTTGCATTTTATCTATGTTCATCTGTTTTTCCCAATTTAGCAACAAGTAAACTTCATTTTTATAATCAGAAGTTTTATAAGCTAAAATTCTAAGTTTTAGAAAAATGAGAGAGGGAGTAGGTGGAAATAATTATATGGAGAAAATAGAATGTGCTGAGGTCTTACTTCCTTCTGATCTCCACAGTTCCTAATGAGAAATCCAATGCCTTTCCTGTCAGTAAGGTATTGAGTCTCGAATGGCACACTCGTCATCTTTGTTATTGTTGTTCTTTGTTTTCAGAAGTTTGACTAGGGAAGTTCTGATGTGGGTTCTGTGGGATTATCCAGTTTGGCATTTGCTCTGCTCCTTGAATCTCTAAGTTTATACCTACGGACTAGGCAGTTTTCACATTATTTACATCCTGTTTCAGCCTGTCCTCTTTGTCCTCAGGACTCTGATGACATGAAAATCATCAACCATCAACAATCTTTGGTTGAGTAGAACTGGACCTAGACATTCCGTTAATTTATTTCTCTCTGTCGTTCAGATTGGATATATTCTATTATTACATCTTCCAGTTCATCGGTTTTTTTCTCTGCCCTTTCATTCTTCTGTTGAATCTATCCATTGAGGGTTTCTTTAATTCAATTTATATTTTTCAGTTATAAAATTTCATTTGGCTCTTCTTTATACCTTCTGTTTCTTTGTTGAGAATTTTTCTCATCAGTTCCAATAGTCTTTGAAACTTTGCACTTGAGATACAATTTACATACAACATTCATTCTCTTAAATGTACAACACTTTAGTATATTCACAAAAATTGTGCAACTATCTCCTCTACCTAAATCAAGAACACGTTTCTCACTCCAAAATGAAACCCCGTACCCCTCAGCAATCAGGCTTCATTCCCTTTCTCCCCAGTCCCTAGAAACCATTCCCTGTTGTCTCTCATAGATTTACCTGTTCTAATCACTTCATATAAATGAAACCATAAAATATGTGAACTTCTATGTCTGACTTCTTAGTGTAACATTTTCCAAGTTCACTCATGTTACAGAGTGAAGACATACTTTATTACTTTCATGGCAAATGCTTCCTGATACGTGCATATGATATTATGTTTACGCATTCATCAGTGATGGAAACTTACAGTTTCTACTTTTGAACAATGCTACAAACACACTAATGAACATCTGTGCACACATTTTTGCATGGACATGTGCTGTCATTCTCCCGGGCGTTCACCTAGGGGTGGAAATACTGGGTCATATGGTGACTCTATATTTAACATTTTGAGGAGCTGCTTTCCAAAGTGGCTGCATCATTTTACAGTCTCCCCAGCCACGTATGAGGGCGCTAATTCATCCACATCCTCACCAACACTCTTACTTCATGACATTTCGCTATGTGGGAGTGAAGTGTATTCCATTGTAGTTTTGATTTGCATCTCTCTAATGGCTCCAAGCACTTTTCATGTGTGATGAAGCATTTTTATGATGGCTGCTTCAAAATCTTTGTCAGAGAATTCTACCATGTGCCATCCCAGTGAGGTTAGGAGACCGGCATCTATTGTCTCTTTTCATTTGGTTTGAGATCTTCCAGTTCATGTTATGCCCAATGCCTCTTTTCTGAAGCCTGGACATTTTACATACTTTGTGCTTATGTTATGAGAAGCTGACTCTTATTTCACCCTTTGACAGCAGTCTGGTAGAGGAAATGGAGGTGGCAGGGAGGACCTTCTCCTTACTGACAGGTGGGAAAGGTGTCCAAGTTCCTGATGCGTCCTCCAATGAGCCATGGAAGGGTTGTGTGACCTCATTGTCACTAGAGGTAGCTGAAGTCCCAGCTCTCAACTCAGACGGGACAGACTCTTGTCACTGTCAGATTGGAGTGGAAGTCCAGGCTTCTTATTCTAATGCCACCCTACTTGGGGAAGCTAAAACACCTCATGACAGCCTTATCAGGGCAAAAGTCTCAACTCTCCACTTAATGTTTGCGGTATTGGTGGCAGTAGTTTTTTTCTGTGATGTCTGTCTGGAGTAGAGTGGTATGTGTCAGCTTTCTGTTGCTATAACAAACACCTAAGAGAATCAACGTATAAAGAGGAAAGGTTTATTTTGGCTCACGGTTTTAGAGTTATAGGCCATAATTGGTTGTTACTGTTGTTTTGAGCAAGGCAGAAGATCGTGACAGTAGCACATCAGGATGGGAGCTTGTGGCAGAGCAAAACCACTCACCTCATGGCCAGAAAGCAGAGAGAGAAAGGAGAAGTGTCTCAGGTCCCACAGCCCTCCTCAAGGGCATAGCCCAGTGCCACTGACCCCACACAGTCCCATTAGTGCCACCCTGTGGACCAAGCTTCAACATGCAGCCTTTGGGTGACGTTCAAGGTCCAAATGATAGCAAGTGGTTATCATCTACATATTCTGTCAAACTACACTGCTCCTTTCCTGGCCTCTAGCTAGAGAAAGCAGGTTTTGAGGACTGGAGGGTTTTTTCTTCTGCACCCATTGGCTGTTCTGGATTATTGATTTCTTCTGCATCATGTATTACAGATATGAGGCAAAAAGAGCCCATGGCTGTGTCAGTCTTCAAGTCCTGAGGTCCCCAGCTTTCTTCTTCTTTGAGACTCTTCCTATGTTTTTTTTTTCCATAAATACAGTATAAGAATTTTAGTTGTGTCTGGGGAGAAGTCCACAGGCAGAAGTCCACATTGTCTTGTTTAATTTAATTTTTTTGTCCTATTGGTTTGACCTCAGGACCTTGCACTTGATAGGCAGGTGCTATACCACTTGAGCCATGCCTCCAGCAATTCGTGTTTTAGTATATTTTTTAGATAGGTCTTGCTGACTGCTGGGGCTGGCCTCAGACTGTAATCCTTCTACCTCTACATCCTGAGCAGCTGGGATTGCAGGTATGCTCCACCACATCTGACCCCAAAAGTCCTCTTTGTCTTTATAAACACAAGTTTAAAAAGAAATACTTTGTTAAATATTAAGTACACAAATATCTTTAAAGTGAATTACGCATTGGGCTGAAGGTGTGGCTCAAGAGGAAGAGCGCCTGACTAGCAAGTGGGAAGCCCAGCCCAGAGTTCAAGCTTCCGTACCACCAAAAAATAAAAAATAAAGTAAACTATGCTGCATTACCTTATCTTTCTGAAAGAGGCTCATAAAATTATTTTAACTTCTTGACAAAGCTCAACAATGTTTGTTTATTGCATACGATGTGCTTTGAGATGTCTAAGTGACAGTCATGCTTCCACTTGTCACCATGTTAATGAGACTTATTAACCCAGTTTCTTAAGTTCCCGTAATTGCTGGTCCCCTCTTCTATTTCTCACTCTTGTCAAGGTGGCTACCTCCAGAGAATCCTTACGCCTTTTAATCTGTAATCCAATAGTGCGCAGGCTGAAAAACCAGTCAAATCTTTTAGAGATATAGCTAAGCAAGAGTAAACAGAATAAGAATAACAGATTCTCTTCACGCACAAACTTTGCAACATCCCTTTGGGATGCTCAAATGTCCTCCTGGCCTACCCATAGTTTCCTCTTCGTCTTCCATTTAGATGAAGTTGCACATTAATGACTTCAAATAACACAAAGTGCCACAGTATTTATACATTTATTTTACCTTAATCGAGACAGATCAAGCATGCAGTAGGCCCGTGGGAAAGCAAGCAGGCAGGGGCCTGTGTTAACTGCAAACTGCTGGGAAAATATCCTCCTCCTGGTGGCTCATGAATCCACTACCCAGGGGGCTGCCTGAGATCACGAAAACGCTGGAAGCTGGAGACTCCAAACTACTGTGCTAATTAAGCAGAAAGAGCAGGCTGCTTAATAAGCCACTTGAAAACTTTCCCTATTCTATTATGATTAGAGAATAACCAAAGGTGATGACTCTAGCATGAGGTCAGAGCATCTATTAGCTTCAGGAATTAGGCTGTGCTGGAAACTAGGCCCTGCAGGTCTGTTGTTGCAGTAGGACCAGGCCAAAGATCCATCACAGAGCTTAGTTTCATGCCTCCTGCCCTGTGCATATCCCAAAATACCCAGCACTACATTTCTGAATCCCATGGGATTTGAGATTAACTCCTGACGGCGGGCGGGGGAGGGGGGCGGGGGAGAGGCACAGGGTTCACACTTCTGGGAGAGCTGAGGGTTCTGAGAAAGAATGTGAGTTAAAGTCAGAGGGTTTCAAATTCACCTCTGTGGCCTGCAAGTTACTGAATATTTTCCTCATTTATTAGAATTAGGTAAGTACCTCCTACTTCACTGAGTTATAATGAGCTTTGAAGAAAAAAGAAACAGTACAAAAGAAAATGGGTATTCAAGACAGCAATTCTCACTGTGAGTAATTGTTTATGTATGAAGGAACACCCGCCTCTTCGTGAAGGGAAAGGGTACAAGATGCTACAATCCCATTGTTGTGTTTGCCCTTGATCTAATGTCCACATATGAGGGAGAACATACGATTTTTGGCCTTTTGGGCCAGGCTAACCTCATTCAGAATGATGTTCTCTAATTCCATCCATTTACCAGAGAATGATAACATTTCGTTCTTCTTCATGGCTGCATAAAATTCCATCGTGTATAGATACCACATTTTCTTAATCCATTCGTCAGTGGTGGGGCATCTTGGCTGTTTCCATAACTTGGCTATTGTGAATAGTGCACATGATAAAAGCGAGAGCACACAAGGGAGGGGTGAGGATAGGTAAGACACCTAAAAAATTAGCTAGCATTTGTTGCCCTTAACGCAGAGAAACTAAAGCAGATACCTTAAAAGCAACTGAGGCCAATAGGAAAAGGGGACCAGGAATAGAGAAAAGGTTAGATCAAAAAGAATTAACCTAGAAGGTAACACCCACGCACAGGAAATCAATGTGAGTCAATGCCCTGTATAGCTATCCTTATCTCAACCAGCAAAAACCCTTGTTCCTTCCTATTATTGCTTATACTCTCTCTACAACAAAATTAGAAATAAGGGCAAAATAGTTTCTGCTGGGTATTGAGGGGGTGGGAGGGAGAGGGAGGGGGCGGAGTGGGTGGTAAAGAAGGGGGTGGGGGCAGGGGGGAGAAATGACCCAAGCCTTGTATGCACATATGAATAATAAAAGAAAAAAAAAAAGATGCTACAACCTGGTCATTAGCATCCGTTGGCCAAGGTGCTGAGTCAACTGTTAGTCTACTTAGAATCTATTCAGTATCTTCAAACCCAGAGTTATTTGTGCAATGGGATACATCTTTCTGGGCCCATGGAAAGGCAGGGGCAAAGCTCCAGGCCATGAGAACCATCACTTCCTCTCTAGGATGCATGCTCCATCACGCATTCTTCCCATCAGCTCATCTCTGCAGTCCCCCCAGGACTGCCCCCACATTCCCTCCTTTGTCCTCCTCTCATCTTCCAAGTTACAGAGTTTGCTTTGGCCTTTTTCCCCAATCATACACACTCCCCTGTTTGGATCTTTATTCTGCATGCTTTTTATCCACAGTCCCTCCCCTTTCAATGCAATCCTTGGATTCCATTCTTTTTGAAAAGAGAGACTTTGGTGGGGAGGCAAAATTGCAACGGGGTGTTCTACACGAAGGTAGGAACCAGCCTATGTAGCAGAGGGGTGGAGAGGCACAGAAGGGGCAGTGTTGCAGCCACACTGAACTGATAGGGAAACAACTCATACCTTGTGCCAAGAGAGAGCCTGGAGGGAAGATACTTCCTGGGGGTGAGGCTTGCCAAAGGCTTTGGAGAACCATGACAGAGAAGATCCAGTACTGAAAGGAGAAACTCCATCAATGTCTAGAGCAAAGCAAGGTGCCCAGGTCCCTAGGACTGCCAGAGCAGATGCGGGCATGCCACAAAGGCCTGTAGGGGCTCCGGTGGCCTCAGGGCAGGGCTCTCTCTCTCTCCAAGGACAGGTCAAGTGGGTGCTGGAGTTCTCTCTGGCATGTAAGAGTGATGAGAGCAGAAAGGAATGACTGAGATGACAGGAGTTGAGGGGATGGGAGAAGAAATGACTGGGAAGTAAAGCTTTCATTTCAGCAGTGAAAACTGTCTTGTACATGGCCATCAATCTTCCCAGACACAGACACCTAGAAAAATACCACATATGTGGGTCACATGGAGCACCTCTGTTGGAGCCTAGTCTTTTTTCTGGCAGCATCATTAAGTTATTTATAGTGAGCAATTAAAGAGGATCTAAGTGGGCCACCACATTCCTATCTGGCAGGTCCTGGCTGGCATGGCATTAATACAGACAGTGAGATGAAAGGCTTTTTTGAAAAACACCATGCTGCACAAAGACCATCTCTAGATACTTATAAATCCACTTTCAGTTGGTATTTATATTTTAAAGTCAATTCAATGAAGCATGGGATGAATTATCCATACTGTGAGCTATATTATGGGAACCTTCACAAAAATTGTTCCATGCCAGACCGGTGATACAGCAGGCAGGAGGGTAGGCACATGGAGGAAACAGGCAGGTAGGAAATGTACTGGAGGGTTGAACCCATGCAGACCAGACTCTAGCAACACTAGAAGGACTGTCTAGTGAACTTTAGTTTTCTTACTCATATAGCCAGACCTAAGGGCTGACTTCGGTATTCTTGCATATGTACCTCATAAACGTTGTCACTTGACATTGCTCTGCAAAAGAGAACTGTTTCAGGCACAGTGCACAGAGCACAGATCAAATGAGGTCGGGTTATAAAGAGACTTCTGGACATATTCTACACCAGCCGTCCTAGATTGAATTTTCAGAGACCAACACAGCCCCCTAGAGAGGTCCCTGTGCCAGAAGCTCACCTCTGATCACTGACTCCTAACCTAGTCATGCATCCCTCTCTTCACAGGTCCAATTCACCAAATTATTGCACCTGTGCATCGACTTATATCATTCATGTTCTTGGAAGGGTACCATCCTCCGTGCTTCAAATATCTTCCTGTTAAAATCCTACTTCTGATTCCTAGCTTCACTTCAAGTATATTCACACACACACACACACACACACACACACACACACACACACACAGCCCCTTCCTACTCAGAACCCCTAGGCACTGACTGCACCCCAGCATGGGTCACTGTAAGGACATTAATAAACACAGGAATAACTCAGCCCAGCTGTGCTCTGTTAGAATGTGCTGCCAGGGTGCTCTGCGTGCAGGAAATAATGGGGAAAAATTCATAGACGGTCGCAATTTCCCTTCCTTTATAGGAAAGGAAACTTCCACTGTCTGCATCTGCAATTCCTTGAAATTAAGAAGTAACACACTGAGAGATTCACTTGGTCTTGTAACCATGCATAGAGTTAAGCCAGGAAATGACTTTCACTGTCATAGTCACTGATATTCATTCAAGATGAGCCACTGAGAATTTCTTGAGCAAAGATTCTGTGGAATTTGTTGTAAAATTATATAAATGATTGCCAGTGAAAATGCATACAGTCTGCAAGTTCTAGCTCCACCCCTGAAATTTTAATAAAGCTGATATTGCTTAAATATTTCATTCTTTTACCAAAAGTATTTAAATACTACTTTGTCATATATTAAAATTTTTACTTATAGCTGGGGGTGGTAGCTCACTCCTGAAACCCTAGCTACTTGGGAGGGGGAGATAAGATAATAGCTCAAGGTCAGCTGGGCAAGAAATTATGGAGACCCTATCTCAATGACTAAGCTAGGCATGGTGGCATATGTCAGTAACCCAAGCTACATGGGAGGCAGAAGTAGGGGGCTCATGGTCTGAGGCCAGCCTAAGCAAAAAGTTAGTGAGACCCAATCTGAAAAATAACCCAAATTTCAAAACAAGAACTGGGAGCATGTCTCAAGTGATAGAGTACTTTCCTAGCAAGCATGAAGCCCTGAGTTCAAGTCCTAATACTAGCAAAACATCCCTTTTTAAACTTATATTAACATCTATTTCTGGAGTCTTTATTGTGTTCCATTGATGGTAAGAGTAAAATATTTAGAAATCAATCAAGGAGGCGAAAGACGTGTGCAATGACAACTACAAAACATTACTGGAAGACATTTTACCTCAAAGGTTACCAAATAGCTAAAACAGTCTTCAAAAAGAACAAAGTTGCAGATCTCAGACATCCTGATTTCAAACCTTATTACAAAGCTCTAGCAATCAAAAAGAGACAAGTTTACAGACCAATGGAAGAGACAGCTCAGAAACAAACCCATATGGTCAAATGCATTTTTACCAACAGTGCTAAGACTATTCCATAGGGAAAACACCATCTTTTCAAAAAATGGTGCTGGGCAAACTGGCTATCCACATGCAAAATAATTAAGCTGGACCCTTACTTACACCACACACAAAGGCAATTCAAATGGATCAAAGAATGAAGTCTGAGAGTTTAATCTATAACACTCTTAGAAGAAAACACAGGCAAAAATGTCAAGACATTGGATTTGGAATGCTTTCTTGAATATGAAACCAAAAGCATGGGTCACTAAAGGAAAAGTAGGCAAATCAGACTCCATTAATTTTTTAAACATCTACATATCAAAATAAATAATTAACACACTGAAAAAGTAAACTGTGGGATGGGGGAAAACATTTCCAAATCATATATATGACATGGGGTTAATATCCAGAATAAATATAAAGAACTCCTACAACTCCACAATAACAACAAAAGAAAAACAAATAGCCTTTCTGAAAATGAGAAAAGGACTTGAATACACATTTCTTCAAAGAAGATTCACAAATGGCCAATGAATACATATAAGTACTGCACGCTAACCAATTGCACCACTGGAGCTCCCCAATGAACACATGAAAAGGTACTCTACACCACCAAGCATTAAGGAATTGTAAATCAAAACCACAGAGATATCACCTCACACCCATTAGGACAGCTACCATCAAAAGTTAGACAATAACAAGTGTTGAATGTGGAGAAATCAGAACCCTGAGCTCTGCAGTCATGAATATAAAATAGAGCAGCTATCATGGAAAACGGTATGGCAGGTCCTGAATAAATTAAAACTAGATTTACCAAATGGCCCAATAAATCCACTTCTGACTATGTCTCAATGAAACATTTGTAAACCTATGTTCTCAGCAGTATTATTTACAATAACCAGAATGTGGAAGGAACCCAAGTGGTTATCAACAGATGAACAGATAAAGAAAATGTGGTTTATACATACAATGGAATATCACTTAGCCTTAAAAAGGAGGAAATCCTGACATGTGTTGCAATGTGGGAGAAACTTGAGGACATTATGTCAGATGAAATAAATGTTAGTTGCCCAAAAACGAATACTGTATGATTCCTCTCACATGAGGTATCAAGAGTAGTCAAATTCATAGAGACAAAAAGAAGAATGGTTGTTGCCAGGGGTAAGGGAAGAGGTAGGGGGAGGGAGAGAAATAGGGAGTTGTTAAGTACAGTTTCAGTTTTGCAAAAATGAAAAAATGGTTCTAGAGATTGGTGCACAATAATATGAATTTATTTAACACTATGGAACTGTGCAATTAAAAACAGTTAAGATGGCGAAGTTTATGTTTGTGCATTTTGCCACAAATAAAACTTTTTAAAAAACCATTTAAGGGATTAGGATATTGTAATTAAAAGATAACAAGGTGGATGTAGTGGTAAGAAATTGGGAGAAGTTGGAACAAGTGAGCAATCCTAAAAGCACTCTCAGGCCAGGGCCCTGCAGCAAAGTGGGTCCTATTTGGAATGATCTGGTTGTCTGTTAAACTAGGGCTGAAATCATGTGCAACAGAAAAATGGGTCCCCATTGCTCAGGGTGAAAGCCTAGCTGTGCTCTGTGTTTTGCTCTGTGGATGGGAGAAGAGATGTTTACATTTCATACTAGGGAAGGTCATATTCCTATAAAATGGGCAAAAGAATCCTTTCTTGTACAGCAAAGAAAAAAAAAGAAGAAAAAAGTTTTTCTTTAATTTAAAAATATTTTAAACATTATACCCCACCACAGGTTGAGAATTCCTAATACTAAAATCCCAAATGTCGAAGGATTTTGGAGCATTTTGGATTTGAAGATTTTAGGGTTAGGGATGTTCAATCACTAAGTTCATGGAAATATTTCAAAACTGGAAGAACTCTGAAATCTGAAATCTTCTGCTCGCAAGCATTTTTGGATAAGGGATACTCAACCCACATGTATACATGTTGTATTTTATGTTCTACAAACTATACATATACTTTACAAGGTAAAAGAAAAACAAAGCTCAGTGATATTAAACAATGTCCAAGTTTTACAAGTTGGCAGACCTCCTAGGACAGCTTTAAGTCCAAAGGAATTCCATGGACGTCAATAGGAGAGTCAGGAGACCCCCAATCTGTGCTTGAAATGTGACCTGAGTTCATATAACCACAAGCCAGGCAAGTGGACACCTGTTATAATATATAAAGTCCAGGACAGGTTGGACTCGGGCCCCTATCCACTGTGAAATAAGGAACTACTAAAATAAGCTATGCATTATCTATCTACCTTGGTGCTTGAAAATATGATGCCGAAAAGATTAAAAGCCACCTCTGGCATTTAAACAGATTGGAAGTCATGCAATATTAGTCTTAAAGGGAGTATAGAAAGAAGCTATATTGGAATGAGGAAAAATCTTAGAAGTCACCAAGACTAACTTCTTACCTAACAGAGGAATCCCACCCACAGATCCTCTGACAGGTAGGTGTCTGCATCTGCTTGAGCAATCTAATTGTAAGAGTTATCACTGTCTAAGAAGACAGCCCTGTCTATTTCTGAGCAGCCCTAAAGAGTTATAAAATTCCTTCTTATGTAGAAACTAGATTGTCTCCCTATAACTTTTATCTTTGGACCTGAGCCTTATCTACTTAAAATAGAGAAGTGATCTAAAATTATACATATGATTTAGAATCATTTGAAAACCTTCCTATCCACTCTACCTGGACAAATGTGAACACAAGTAAGTTGCTTAGCAGGCACTTAGGCACGAGTCCCTACCTGAAGTGGCTTAAGATTCCAGAGGTCAGATTACAAGCAAAATTATTTTCATAGTAAACAAAAGCAAGCATCATTAATAATTTTTGATTGCATGAGTATGCTAACTCTGAAAATGAACTGTAATCTTTGAACAGGAAAATAATGGCCTATGAATTCTGTCTGAATTTCTAAAGAAAATTTCCCTCAATGTATGAAATGATATACTTTAAATCAATGAAAGTTTCAATTAATCATCCAAAATTTACATTTGCCTAAAATAATAAATTATTCTGGTCTTCCATTATCCTCAAAAATTAGAGTTAGAGAGTTATCTTTAAACCTTGTGTCAAAATTTAACCATGTGACCACACATTCCATTTTTCAAAAGGGTCTAATGCATCATATATCCAAAAGCATCCTTAGAATTCTATTCTTTTCTCTTTTTCTGTGGTTCTGGGATTTGAATTCAAGTCCTCATGTATTTGAGCCACTCCACCAGTCATTTTTTGCATTGGGTATTTTTGAAATAGGGTCTCATGAACTATTTGCCGGGCTGGCTTCGAACCACAATCCACCTGATCTCTGCCTCTCAAGTAGCTAGGGTTATAGACACAAGCCACCAGCATCCTCAGATTCTTTAATGAGGGGAGAATATTGTCATACGCACAATTATTTTTTTCCTTTCTCTGGTGAAATATACAGAAAGTAAAGTAAACCAAAAGTTGACTTCTCATTTTCTCCTAAATATAAAATTTTAAATGTCAATTTGCTATCACTGGCAAGACCAGAAACTTGGAATTACAAGTGCTATGGTGCGAGATTCTTTACGCATCAGAAGTGTATCACATTACTTTGAAGATTTATTGCTTAAATGAATAAACCATTTGCTAACATGTTGGATGTTACCTTTTTATGTACTTCATCAAAATGAAACTGTATAATTACATCTCACTTTTTCTCAAGCATTATCCTTCTACAAAATCGACAATGGCCTATGCGTTCCAAAGCAATAGTCCAGCCCTAATTTTTGATTCAGGTCCAGCTTGCATAAGCATCACGAAGCCCTAACCCAGAACCGGACTTCAGGAAGCAACCCCTGCTTTCCAGAAGCATGTGTGCTTTGCAGCTACAGTCCCTAATAGCCAAAACACAAAATTACAGTAAGTTTTTAATTAACACATTCTAGGCTCAAATTAATTTACTCATATAAAGTAATATAAAATCTCATGTAAGCCCAAGTAATGAGAGGGAACTCAATCACAATAAAGAAACACAGTTAAGTAAAAATATTTTAATTATTGCTTATTCAGACGTGTACATAAGTGGCATCAAAGGCAATTAAATATCCTCATAGGCTAAAAATTAACATAAAAGACCCAAGTATATTTCTTTGCCTTCCATCCTAGAGTCTCTAATTAATTTATTTCTCCCAAATAGCTACCCACAACCTAGCCAGATAGATTCCCCTCCTCTCCATCTCAAAATAAGTCTGCTATATTGGCTTTACCAACATCTCAGGGGAAAAGAACCAAGCTAGCCATAACTGCCAAGTGAACCAGCCTTGGAGACTTGACACATGGCTTTGGGCTTTATTCTAGTAAAAAGGCAGATTCAGGCTCCACTTGACACCTGATGAATCAAAATCTGTATCTTACCAAGCTCCCCACATGACCCCCAAACACAACAAAGTCAGAGCATGTGCTCAGATGCTAGATCTCAGAGTTGTCCCAGGTTCAGCAGCATCAGCCTGACCTGGGAATTTTCTGGAAATGCACCTTCTTGAGCCCTTCCCCACTGGATTAAAATCTGGGGGTATGCCTGGTAATTTGTATTTTAATGAGCCAGGAGATTCTGATGTAATCTAGTTTTTGAGGCCCACTGCCTTACATGAAAGGTTCATAAACTTTTTTGTGAAGGACCAGAAATCGACTTAAGCTTTGGGGGGTGCCACACAGTCTCTGTTTGCAACTTCTCAGTTTTGTCAATTAAGCATGAAAGAAGTCAGAGATGACATGTGGACAAAAGGAGCTTAGTGTGTTCCAATAAATCTCAATTTATGAACACCAAAATTTGAGTTATATATAATTTTCATGCATCATAAAACATTATTCCTTTTTTTAAATGTCTTCAGCCGTTGGAAAATGTAAAACTATTCTTAAAATAATGAGCAAAGACAAATGGTGAGCCAAAGTGGACTACTGGCTGGAGTTTGCTAAGCCTGTTTTAGAGCACAAGGTGACTTTTTTCCCCAGTTCCCATTGACCTCCTTTTTGGCAAGCCAGATTCCTTAATGTTTTCCCATTGGACCCATGTGAATCACAGTGATAAACAGCCTGTGTCTCAACCACACAGGAACATTTAGAACACATTCTGGAATTTTGCAAAACAGTCTTGCTGCAGAAAATATACCAATCTTCCATAGTAATAATGCTCAGGAAATAAAGGAAGATTCTGTTAAGAAAGCATAATAATATTTTCAAGTTTTTTAAAGACTTAATTATAAATGTTCAAGAGGAAAGGGAAGCAAATGAAAGAAACCAAGACACCATGAGCTGAGCCCAGACACCTTTCTAATCTTCCTGGTCTCTTTCCACCATCTCTTTCTAAACTCCAGTTGAATGTGAATTTCTCTATCCACATCCAGTTCTGAACACTCCCACAGACATCCCCTTGTCCTTTTCTCCATTAGGAGAAAAAAAGCACCCTGTGCTTGCAGCCCTCTCTGTCCAAAAACTACTTATTCCTCAATATCTTGCTCAACAAGCACTCACAATCCCCCAGCAAAGATAAAGTTAATCCTGCATGCCTATTATCCTGATAACCACAATCTATGCTTCATCTGCAAAGATTATTTATGTCCCTCTCTGCAAATTATGTTTATGTGAGCTCCTGGAGGCAGGACTATCTTGCTCATCTTTTATTTCATTTAGCACAATTAGTCTGTTAGCAGAGGGACATCACAGTTACATGCTTTCTGCAATTATTTAAACAATCATTTACAAATAATCAGAAACAATGGCACAAGCAGCTAACCATTATTGAGTCTTGAGTACCTGAACTTTACATAAAGCTATCTAGAACTCCACATAAAACTTCCTTCCAGATAGGGAAGAATCCTTGTGCCTGTTCTACAGAGACTGACCCTAGGGATCTGAGTAATCCAACGGAGTGCCCATGAGTGGCTCTTGAGGTGCAGTCCCCAGAAACTGGCAGTAAGAAGAACTCAGGAAAAGATACCGAACTTCATAAGATCTGGCCACAGCATGCATGTGGAAATGCAGATACACAGGTAATTTTTGGATAAAGTTTCTTTTAGAGACTATCTTTATCCTGCTCCCCTGTTAAGTTTCTGAATGAATGGAATGCTATGATTACCCCAGCTCATGCCATCATCCAGAGAATGGTGAAGGGAGATGTGTAGGAGATCCAATTGCTTTCATCAAGTCAATGGGCTGATGAGCATGGACTTCATGATCTCTGAGTGTGGTGATGGAAGGAAGTATCAATCATGTACAGAAAATGAAAGACATAAAGTCATAGCAGTTATTTACTTCAGCTGGAGGTGACCAAGGAGCCTTCATTTGCTAAGGTCCTATTTGGGAAAAAAAGTTAAACTAAGGCTAAGTATAAAATTATAGGCTTCAATATCAAAAAGCATCACCAAGGAGATGCCTATTATACTGGGGTCCAGCCAATTCTACTCACAAGTACAGCACTTTCACTACAAAGTACACTTCTCGTGCGCTCACCAGACCGGTGTACTCTGTAATCATTTGCCACAATGAGGCTCGACTATCTCATGTAGACCAGAACACAAGAAGATGGTAAGAAAAAGAGGATTTCCTTCTGAGATGCTACCATGTTTTATTATTCTCTTCTTGCTGGTGTGCATTTTGTTCTACAGTAGTTGCTGCTGAGTGAGTGAGTGTTTTAAGTTTAGTTATGTTTCAGCATTATTGAAACCATTCAGGCCAATATTTACCAGACATGTAAAAGAAACACATCCATATTCATATGCTCTGGGGTATCTTAATTTATCTTGAGGCTCTCAATATTCATAAGCAAGTTCCTTAATTAACTAAGGAGTGTCAAAGTGACCGTTCAGGCAGGATGAGGCAGGGTATCATGGAGGCACATGACAAAGGCAGCCCCGGTGAGAACCAGAAGTTCATTAAGAGGTGGTAAAACTAAATAACAGATGAAGCCAAAACTTTCTGCACAAAGTAAAACTGGGTATCCTGATGTATGAAATCAAGTGAGCCTTTAGTGCAGCAACTCAAATGGGCACAGGACCCTTCTCTGTTACCTTCTGTAGGAACCCACCTACCCCATGGACAGCCAGCAATAGGAAAAACATATCAACTCCCTATTCACAGCCTGGCTTTAGGACAGAACTTAAGGGTAAAATATATCTACATGAATAAAATGGCTCAGGCCTCTTCATTAAGCTGTAGATTTGAAATGCTTTTTTAATAACTAATAATCAATTAAAATAAATAAGCACATTGCTCAGTGGAGCCTATTTCAGCCAGAGATATCTCACCCATCTCTGCAAGCATGAATAACCATGGACAGATGGATTGGCATTATAATTACAGTGATTCCATTTGTTTTCATTTCATAGAAAACCCCGAGGACCAGGTCTGGGAGAATTCTAACAGATCTGATGCAGGCGGCAGATCAGAGAGGGAATTTACTCTGTCTTACGGGTGCTTCTTACTTTCTACAGGCTGAGCGTCACCGTCAGCAAAACGTGGTCAATGTGGATACCGACCTCACAAGTGTGCTGTAAGCATCAAATGAGATATGAGATGAGGAAGGTGCTTTGGGAATGCAGAAGCTCTCTAAGAAGGAGAATCATTTCCACACAGGAAAACTTCACAACAAATGAATGGAGAGCAACAATTAAAAACTGCTGCCTGGCTGGAATAATTTGTGTGCTCTCCACATGTCACACACAAAATGCTAGTGGCTGTATTTGAGGAAAACTCACAGTGCTGACAAGCTATCTCCCTGAAAACCCGCCAGGCCCTCCTCTGTAGGATCTTCAGAAAATTTCAGTTGTGAAGCATCTCAGCTTTCAAAAGGCCCCTCACCCCACTTCTTAGCAGGTACTCATATGTGTTGGGGCGAGACGGGCCAGAAAGACCAAGACAAGTGAAAGCGCCATTGGAAATTCTAGGTAGACTGCTGAATTTAAAGTGCCTTCACGTTAGGTTTCTAAGTCCTCCAATCAAGAAAATGTCAACTATACAGCTTTTTCCTAGAGTTGATACTTACAGACGAACATGGCTGCATGAATCTCAAAGGATAATAACACTGATACACAAGAACCTTTCCATGATGTGTAGCTGTGTGCTAAACACACTACTGATCATAACATCATCATGCGTTAAAGCCATCTTTCAAATTACTTAAAGCACATATGTTCCTAAAGATGTGCCCATCCTAAGGGAAGGGCATTTGAGGTAAATAAAGAGAGCCTGTACCTTGTGGCCAGCTGGCGGACTGAGTCTGCTGAGACCACAGCTAGGCCAGACTACAGCTTCAATGATCACTTATAAAGCGAGGCTAAGTAATCATGAGTTTTAATCTACAAATATAAAGAGATGTAATAAATTTTGTGGCATAAATAAACAATGTTACATTGACATAAAAAAAGAAAGCAATAGAACAGAATAATAACTCAGAAGTAGATCTCATTATATGCAAGAATGTAATGTATGACAAAGGATCCAGGAATAGGAAATGTGTAATAAATGGCTTGGGAATTACTAGCTAACAATGAGCTCACTCACTCTTACAGCTCTCTCTTTATGTATGTGTGTACACACACACACACACACACACACACACACGAATGATTTAGAAACTTCATTCCAAGCATACAAAAATTAACTTGACTCCATTTTATTTTTAAATATGAAAATAAAAGCAGAGGAAAACAAAAACCAAACAGAATTGAGAATTTCTCAGCCTCCACAGCAACCTCTTCAATGCTTAGAAATTCTAATGGCAAAGTAACACATTTGTTAAAAATTTCACACCATCGTAACTTTTTTTTAAACAAACAAAAGACTTGAGTGTTAGCTTTCTGTCACTGTAACAAATGCCTGAGAACATCGGCTTATGAGAAGGAAAGGTTATTTTGGCTCAGTTTCAAAGGTTTAAGTTCATGGTCAGTTGGCTCATGGCCTTTGGGCCTGTGCTGGAAGAGAACATCATGGAGAAGAGTGAATGGTGAACAAAGCTGCCCACCTTACAGTGGCCAGAAAACAGAGCACCCAGAAGAGGCCAGGGTCTCCAAATCCTCTTTGAGAGCATGTGCCCAGTGACCTAACTTCCTTCCTCTAGGCTCCACCTCTTTTAGGAAACTTTAGGTTCTACCTTTTCCCAAAAGTGCCACCAGCTGGTAACCAAATCTTTAGCACACAAAGCCTTTTGGGGAATAGTCAAGATCCAAACTATAGCAACTAGGAAAAAACTTTTTGCCAAGTCTGACAGTTATTTTTTTGTTAGGTAAAAAAGAACTTTTTTTGATAAAAGAAGCATCATCCCTTAAGAAGTAAGCAAGTAATGAGCAAAACCTCCTTCATGTGGCCATCCCATCCTCCAGGACCAGGCCCCCTTCCCTCACACCCTGTGCTCCTGCCACACTGACCTACCTACAATCTCCACGTGAGTCAAAGCTCTCCTAAACCCCTACTTTGTTGTGCTTTCCCTCTGCCGGAATAGTTCCCTTTTTCCACCTGAAAACTCAGCTCTTTCAGGAGAACTCAAGGGCTGGGAGCATAGCTCAGTAGTAGAGTGTTTGCCTAGCATGCACATGGCTATGGGTTCAATCCCCAGCAATGCAAAAGAGAAAAAATAAATAAATAAAAACAAAGCAAGACAGTTCAAGTCTAATTCTACCAAGAATTAGCCATAGCCCACTTCTCTCATCCTCCCTGTCCAACACTCTCCAAAAGAACTTTGATGGAAATGTTCCACATACGCCTGGTCCAATAAGGTGGATGCACAGGGTTATGGAGCACTGGAAATGTGTCTGGTACAACTGAGAACCCGAACCTGTAATTTAATTTTTACAGTAACTGTCACATATGGCTAGGAGCTATGGTGTTAGGACAGTCATACTTCAAAAATTTGGTAATTTTGTCTTATTTGTCCCTGTACTCCCCTAATGGTAGGTACCTGAGCAAAGTCAAAGTAAGTGCTTAGCAAATGAATAATTTAAGGTATTAATTATAAGCCACTATACTAAGTACAATAAATATATTATCTACCTACCCTAAAAACAACAATATGAAGCAATAATGCATATTATTATAACCGCTATTTGATGGTGAAGAAGCTAAGGAACTAAGTGGCCTGCCCCAGGCATACCCCCAGTGAATGTGTGGGAAGAGATTCTAACCCCAATGCCAAAAGAACGTCAGCTGGAGGCTCTGCAGTGTTGTGTTCTTGGAACTGCTACACTCAGAAAGTCACTGAGTAATTAAGTGAATTCACACCAAGTGTACATCCCAATGACACTACCACCCCAGTCAGGAAATTAAGCTTAAGATATTAATAATGATATTAATAATACAATAATTATTGATTAATAATTGATTGACAATTAAGCTTCCCCTCCTTCCTCGACCCCTGCAAGTAACATTGTACTGACTTTTTACATGACAGAGTAGCTTTGTCTGTGTTTGACCTTGATAAAAACTGAAATCATATACTACCATTCTTGTGTCTGGCTCTGTTCCCTCAACACTTTGTGACATGTATCCATGTCACTTGCATGGCAACAGATTCAACTGACTGCTTTATAGGACTCCATTGTAATGACACACCACAGGCTTCTAATCTCTTATGGAAGGACACTTGAGTTGTTCCAGCTTGGGGCTCTTAGGAATACTGGTGCCATGGGCATTCTTGCACATGTCTTTTACACATACATGTACCACGTTTCTGTTAGTTACACGCCTAAGAATGGAGTTACGGGGCTACAGAGCATGCAAGTGTTCGGCTTTTGGCTGAGTTTTACCAAATGGTGCAGCACAGCACTTCCAGCAACAGAATATGAGAATTCTAATCCTATTCAACAGTGACAATATTGATATTTTCAACTTTTAATTCTTGTAATTCTGGAGTGTGTGTGCGTATGTTGATCACAATGTATCATTGTGATTTTGTTGCATTTTTCTGATCACTAATGAGGTTGTGCATCTTAATATTTATTTATTAGCCATGAGGACGTCCTGTTATCTGAAGTGCATGTCAAGTCTTTTGCTCACATTTTTACTGAGCTGATTCTGTTTTGTTGTGGTTGTTTTGAAGGAGCTATTTAAGTATTTTGGATATAAGATCTTTTCACTTGTGTGTATTACAAATATCTTTTCTTCTTCTTTGACTTGCCGTTTCATACTCAATGGTGCTTTCCCAATAAACAGAATTCCTCGTTTTAGTGTAATTTAAAATTCTCTGATGAGATTGATGGTAATGCACTTTTCATACCAAAAATGCCTCAACATTTAAGAGATATGCATAATTCAGTGGTAACTATTTTCCAAATGACCAAATCATAGTGTTAAAAAGTCATGAATGACTAAATAATAATTCAAAGTATAAGGGAGAACAATGGATTTTATTGTACTATATTATTAACAGTTCATTAACATAGTTTTAGATTTCTCTTTGCAACTAAGCTTTAAAAAATATTTAAGCTTTAGGAAAATACTTAGTTTGATGATCAAAGAATATTCACAATTATTGAAAAGCCATTAAAATATTCTTCCCTTTTCCAACTAGATGTCTTGTGAGGCTGGAATTTACTCTTATCTTTTAACTAAAACAGTGTATTAATCATGTATACCTTCAATTGTGTATATTTTTATCAAGCTAGACATTAACAAATTTTACAAAAATATAAAATAGTGACAATCTAAATTTTTACTAAAGTTTTGTTTAGAAAATAGTTATTTTCCATAAAAATGTTGCTAGTGTGAACATTATTTATTTTATGCATATATGTATTTTATGTTAATAAGTATTTTTAAATTTCTAAGTTAATTTCCATAGTACATACTTATCCATACATATTATAATGGTATAAATATTATAAATATAATCCACTTAAACAAAAGCTCTTTCTACAGCCCTCAAAAAGTTTTCAAACTATATAGGGGATCTAAAACCAAATTTAAAGAATTGTTGATACAGATGTCCTATCAGTAAATGAAAGAGGAGTACTAAAATTTTCAACTACAATTGTGGAGTTGTTAGTTTCTTCTTTGAGCTTTGTTTTTGTTTTTGCTTTAGAGTTTTCTATTAATTGCATACATACACATATATAAATATAATTACATATATATGTATGTAACTACTTTTCTTGGCAGTACTGGGGTTTGAACTCAGCCTCATGCCTTCTAGGCAGGAGCTTTACCACTTGAGCCATGCCACCAGCCACATACCTATATATTTAAAAGTTATCTTTCTTTATCTCTAGCAATGATCCTTGCCTCAAAGTCAATTAAATGACAATTGTATAATTACACTAGTTTTCTTTTAGCTAATGTTTTCATGAAATATGTTTTCAGGCATTAGTTGTTCAAGCCTTAGATCTCTCTTCTCCCTTACTTCTGTTCCTCTCTCCTCTTTTTCTGGGACTCTATTTACACTAGATCTTTTATCATGTTCTATGATAAAAGTTATAAAAGGTAAATTATATACTTATGCTAGCTCTTTTTATTCTCTTCCATGTAACTCTGTGCTCTTTTCTGTTTGGCATTTTTTTTCCTAATTCATTTTCATCATTGTAATGTCTTAGCCTGAACATTAATTGGGTTTCTAATTCACTTCTTCTCTCTTCAGCTGTATCTAACCTGTACTCAAACCCATTATTGAGTTCTTAATTTCCATTAAATTTTTTTTAGAACTGGGATTTTGTACTTTCCCACTTTCTGATTCTCCTCTTTTATAGTTCTAGTTTTGATCCAATTCTCCATCTTATTTAATTGATTGAATATAGTGATTTTGGTATAGTTATTTTAAAATCAGGGTTGGATAACTCTAATAACAGGGTAACCTAGTCTCTGTGTGTGTGCGTGTGTGTGTGTGGTGGGGTGTCTGTTTGTCTCTTGATTTCAGTCATTCCTTTCCACACCTAATTATTTACTGAAGACTAGAAATTGTGCATGGAAAACGAAAGATAACTTAGACTCTAAGGAATGTAATCTTTCTCCAGAGAGAATTTTAATTTTTCTTCCAGCAGGCAGTAGGTGAAGAGAAGATTGCCTTAATTTCATGAGGGATTATGTAGTTTTCCATCTTTGTAAGGGCTTGCCTGTTTCTAGCCCACTCATATTCTTAGACAATAATCCTTCTGGAATCCCAAATGAAAGCATGATATGTTTATCAGGACCCTGACTATTGGTGGGCTATTAACTGCATTTTTATTCTCTGACACCTATAAGTCTTCTAGGAACAGGTGCATACTTCAAGGAGAGAAGAGCTACCAGAAGTCAGGTTTGCTTCTCCAGGACTTTGGTCCCATCATCTCTTGCTGCATTGCTCCAGCACCATAGAACATACTTAGGGGACTTAAAAAATTATTATTGAGGTGAAATTTACACATTAACCATTTCAAAGTCAAGAATTCAAAGGTCTATTACCAGTGCAACTGCCACTTCTGTCTTGTTGCAGAACATCTCCCTCACTGCAAGAGGAAACCCCATATCCATTAAAATGTTACTTCTCACTCTCACTCTTCCCATGTCCCTGCCAGCCACCAATCTGCTCTATGATTTACCTATATTGGACAGTTGATACAAATGGGGTTGTACAATATGTGACCTTTTATGTCTAGCTTCTTTCACTTTGCATGATTTGAGGTTAATCCACATTGTAGCATATACCAGTACTTCCTTCCATTTTAGAGCTAACAGTATCCACAGGATGTATGTATCACAGTTCACTTACTGATTTTCCTGCTGATGGACAGTTGGGTTATTCCACCTGTGGGATATTGTCAACAGCACTCTGTGAACATGCATATACAAACCTAGATTTTCAGTTTGCCTTGGCTTATGTTTTCTTTTACTTTGACCTTTTTTTCATTTAGCTAGAAGTAGAACTCAAAGTTAATTTCATTTGGTAAAATTTCTATATTAATTAATTTATAGAATGCAAAACAAATAGTTTAGAATAATTTAGAAACTGTTTTGTTGATGCTTTTTAAATATTACCCAAACTTCCTTGGGCCTAAATACAGAAACAATTAGTTCTCTAATAAGCATCTCAGCCCTGGAAACATGCTACACAAATTAAAATAGAAAAATTCCCTTTCACACAAAATCAGAACAAATAGTCTTGAGTATTTATCATTTTTCCAGTTAAAAATATCAAGTTTGGGGGTCAGGTGTATGGGTACACAGCTGTAATCCCAACTACCCAGAGGTCAGAGGATTACAGTCTGGGGCCCAGCTGGACAAAGTTAGTTCATGACCCTATCTGGAAAACAAGCTAACAGCAAAAAGGAACCAGAGCATGGCTCAAGTGGTAGAATGCTTGAAGTCCTGAGTTCAAAGCTCCTTACTGAAAAATAAACATTTTCAGCTATCTTTCTCCCACACTAAAAATGTATTACAGCAGCTGCACAGCTTTGACTACTAAAAGTTAGCATCTGATAAAAAAGAAATAATGTCTTTAATATAAAAAAAAACAGCAGTTGCCAGAAGCAGCCCAGACTCCCAGCCCCATGGGTAAACTTGAGCTTCAGAATGATGAAAGTGAAATGCAAAATGTGAGACTCTGTAGAGCTTGAGAGGAAGAGATAGAAATACAAAAATAGACTTGCCCAACAGAGAGGAGACAGATGGCCAAAGGGCTGTAGCAGAATACTTGGGTTCATTCCTGAGAAGTCAGGAAATGGGACATGGAATGATTTAGTCTCTTCTATTACTATCTGCCCAGGTGACTGAACTTGGTGCAGAATGTTCATTTGAAAAGCACCAGATTAAACTACGTTCACATTTAGGGATCCCCATTTTAAGATAAAATTATCTCATGTGCCTTTCAATGTCTTAAATTGAAAGTTTTAATAATCCTAAAGTACTTAACCCACTGGTTTGGGTGACAAAGGTGACTGTTGTAGCTAAGTAACACATGGCTTTTTGTGGCTCCTTGTTCCCTAATTTCTCCAATAATCAATTCCTTTCTATTTCTGAAAAAGCACTCACATAGGATATTTGGAAAAATCTCATGGTTGTATACTATATATGCTAGTATGACAGAGAATTGAGGCAAAATTATTTTTAATATCAAATTTATTGTTTTTGTTTTCTTCCGACTACTACCTTAAAAAAAATTCTAACCTTCTTTGTGATATATCCACTCCTGGTTTTACAGAGGGCAGAACAACAGTCTTATTTCAATTAACATCACAATAACTCAAAAGATAGAGAAATTCTCTTGTAGCAAATTCTTTAGGAAAACAAAAACATATTTGTAATGAAATCCCTGATGTGTAACAGATTACTCTCTATTGTCCATGTTTTCAGAGGCCTGAGTGCATGAGGGGCTGGGTAAACAGAAAGGTTGGAGCCAATGCATACAGGTTAGTTTTTATTTATTTATTTATTTATGGTACTGGAGACTGAACTCTGGGCCTCATGCTTGCTAGGCAAGCCTCTACCTCTACTTGAGCCTTGCCCTCAGCCCTTTTTGGTTTAGTTTGTTGCTGCTGTTTTCAGATAGGGTCTCACGCTTTTGTCCAGGGCTAGTCTCAGACCACGAATCTCCTATCTCTACCTCCCATGTAGCTAGAAATATAGGCATATGCCAGCATGCCTGGCTTGTTTGAGATAGGGTCTTGCTAACTTTTGATTGGGCTGGCCTCCAACCACAATATTACTATCTCCATCTCCAGAAGAGGATTGAGTTGCTTTTCTTTTAAAAGGAGAAGGTGATTAAGACTCAGTGTCTTCCTTCTCCCCTACCCAAAGCCCTGTCTTCAGTCCTACAGGTCAAGTAGGACCCAAGTACACATGTATATATGTTGGATGGTGCTAAAGTCATGTATAAATTGTGTAATACTCATCTTCAAACATTTATCATTTCTTTGCATTGAAAACTTCCAAAACCCTTTCTTCTAGTGTTTTGGAGTGTACAGTATGTTATTGTTATTTATAGTCACCATACTGTGCAACAGTACCCCAGAGCCTCTTTCTCCTATCTAATTGTAACTTAGTTCCCACTGATCAACCTCTCCCTACCTCCCCCTTACTCTCTCCAGTCTCTGGTAACCTACCTTCTGCTCTCTACTTCTACAGATCACCCTTTTCTGCTCCCCATATGAGTGAGAGCACATGGCACTTTTCTTTCTGTGCCTGGATTATTTCATTTAACATAGTGTTCTCTGGTTCCATCCATGCTGTTGCAAATGATAGGATTTCATTCTTTGTATGGCTGGAGAGTATTCCATTGTGTATATGCACCACATTATCTTTATCCATTTATCAGTTAGTGGATACTTAAGTTGTTCCCATATGTTGGCTGCTGTGAATAACACTGCAATGAACATGGGAGTGAAGATGGCTCTTTGATATACGGTCTTCATGTTCTCTGAATACATATACACAGTAGTGGGATTATTAGATTATATGATCATTCTATTCTTAAGTTTTTTTTGAAGAACCACACTACAATTTGCGATAATGGCTGTACTTATTTATATTCCTCCCTGCAGTGGGCAAGGGCTTCCTTTGTTCACATCCTTATCAGCATGTATTATCATTAATCTTGTTGATAACTGCCATTCTAGAAGGTTCAAGATGCTATATCATTGTGGTTTTGATTTGCATTCCCCTGATGACTACTGGTACTGAACATTTTATCATTTACCTGTTGGTCATCTGTGTATCTTCTTTTCATAGATGTTTATTTATATCGTTTGCCCATTTTTAACCAGGTTATTTGCTTTTTTGCTATTGTATTTTTGGAGCTCCTATGATATTTTAACATCAAATAAAAAACCAAGTGCTGGTGAGGATCTCGACCAGCTAGAACTACCACACATCTCACAGAAACGTAAGTCAGCAAACCACTTTTAAATACTGCTTAGTGTTTGAAAAGCCTAAAACTAAACCAATGTGTCCCTATGACTCAGCAATTCCTCTCAAATACATACCAAAATGAGTACTTACAGTCAGCATAAAATATGGATAAAATGTTCACAGCAGTATTAGGCAGAACGGCTAAGCACAGGAAATTGGAAATACCAGTGCCTTCAACAGTAGAATGGAAAGATTAAGTGCAAGTTATTCATAGAATAAAATACTTCACAAAAAAGAACTGAAAAAGTCATGCACTACACACATAATGGGTGGCAAAAGAAGCCAGGCACACAAGAGCATAAGCTGTGTTTCCCTTTGTACTAAGTTCAAGTGCAGACTCGAACTTATGGACTCAAATTCTATGGTGATAGTGTTCACCTAAGGGTGGGGAGAGGCTGAGCAGGGATGGGAATGTGGGAGCCTGTTGGGGTGCTGTAAGTAGTCTGTATCTTGATGTGGTTGTTGGTTAAACAGGTTTATATGTACATACAAAATGGAACTCTGTAATGTATGTCCTTATTGTATGCAAGCTATAATTTAATATAAAAGTGAACTTTAAAGAAAGCAGGCTGATACAGTGGCTCATGTCTATGATCCCAGCTATGGCGTACACGCAAATAGGAAGATCACAATCTAGGCAAAAAAAACAAGACCCTATTCAGAAAGTAAAGGAAAAAAAGGGCTGGGGTATGACTCAAGTGGCAGAGCACCTGGTTAGCAAGCATGAGGTTCTGAATTCAAAGCCCAGTGCCATCAAAGAAAGCAAAGCAAATCTCACAGCACATTCACCACAAAGATGACCGGTCACCCTCAGCAGTAAATAACACTCAGGTCCTTCAATACAACAGTGAGTGAAGCAAGAAGGGTTTTCTCTACAAGCATGACTTGGAAGAGAGATACAGGACATCAACGTGTAAAACACAATGGATGCATAAGAAGGACACACACTAAAACACAATGCAATGGCAGGGACTCGTGAAATAAACCTTAACAATCAATACCTCCATTGTAGTGGATGATTTCAACTCTGATTTATTTTAGGAACTTTTGTAAATGTCACAATGTACCCCCAGCACAACAATAATTACAAAATGAAAATAGTACACAAACACTATTACAGTAGACAATCAGCCTATTGTTTACAGGCTACACATACAATAGATTTATTTCAGGTTCTAGCAAGAATCTTCACTGAATTATGCTATTTGTTAGAAAACTGAGGGCTAATTTTGTTCTTTCTACTCCATGTAAGTATCAGCTGTTAATGTAAAATGTGCACATATTACTGCCTTCAGCTGCACTGCATCTAAAGCATATAGCAATAAATTCCCATGTCATTAGTCCAGTTGACTAATAGCCATCCAAGCATGAAGTCAAGGAATCATGAGGCAATTTCTGTGGGAAACCCTCACAAAAGCTGAAGTGTGGTCATTACCTTCTGGGGAATGGTCTCCCTTGAGAAGCAGCACAGGGAATGGAAATAGGAAGGACTTCAGAGTAGACCAATGAGTGTGGTCTTAGTTAAGTGACTTATTTCCCTGGGCCTTTGTTTCCTTATTTGCTCAATATGGGAAAAAAAGTCAAATCTTTGCAGAACTCTTGCAAAGATAAAACAAGACAACAGTCATTGGATTCTAAGCCAAATGAAGACAGACTCATGTCCATACTATTTCATCACTGTGGACCCAGCCCAATCACACAGAAGATGGTTCACTTTATGAATCAGTTGGCTAGGCAATGGCACTTAAACACCAGTCAAGATGTTGCTGCATAGATATGTTTTAGATACAATTAACATTTACAATCAGTTAACTTTAAGTAAAAAGATTGCTCTCCATAATGCAGGTGGGTCTTGTCCAATCAGTGGAAGGCTTTAAAAGCAACAACTAGTTTCCCAGTTTGGAGAGATTCTGCCCCAAGACAGCAACACAGAAGCATCAGTGAGTTTTCAGCCTGCCTAGCCTGCTGATATTGGACTCAAGATGGCAACTTCAACTCTCACTCCAGTATCTGGCCTGCCAGCCTGCCCTACAAATCTCAGATCTGTCAACCTCACGATTGTGTGTTCCAATCCCAATAAACCAATAAATAAATGTAGAGATATGTGTTGCTTCTCTGAAGAACCCTACTACATACATCAAAGTACCCAGAACAAGGAATTTCACAGTAGATACACAACATGGTCTCAGAGCCTTACTGTCTTCCTCTTTGCCTACTTCATTCCCCACTGTACAAAAATCATGCCCTTTGTGGGGGTGCCGGTGTATCTCATGTTTTAATTATTAAAAGTCAGCCATGACTAACTTTCAGCTGCTACTGTGAGTCAAGTTCAATACCAACAGGAGGATGACTTCATTTGAAGCCTTACAAGAACCCCGTGAAGGAAGGAGATGATATTCGTCTGTGGGCAAAGGGAAACCCAAATGGGGCACTAGCTCCCAACTGCCGCCATGATGAAACCAAAATTTCAGTGGCTTAGAACTGCAAATAATAATTTTTCTTGCTTGAGCTGAAGCCCACATAACCCCAGCAGTGCAGGCTATGGGACTCCAGGTCTGCTCCCTATTTCTTCTCCCCCCTGGGGCACAGGCCGAGGGGTAGCAATTCTAGGGTGCTTTTCACAGATATCATGGACTACCTGAGCATGAGTCCAGGCACACGGACTCCTTCAAGCCTCCTCCCGCATCCCATCTGCTCAGGTTTTATCAGAAGCAAGTCGCAGGGCGCGCCCAGTCAGGGAAGCATGATGTCCTATAATTCCGTAACAAGGGTAAGAACCTGGCCTCCATTATTCAATCTACCACAAGGAACTGACCCACAGTCATTGAGTGATTAACTAAAACTAGGACCCCGGTCTGCCTTAGTTCAGGTCTCCTCGCTATTCTAATTCTAAACAAATGGCTGTAAAAGAGCAGTAATTCTCAAGCAGAGGTACTGCAATTACTTGTATGGTATATTCTGCTAACTTTGGTCAGCCAGCTGTACCACCTCCCCCTGCATCCACACAGCTGGCTCACCGCAGTCCCATAGACAACAGTACCCTAGAGCTACTGATAGGAGCACCTTCCCTCAAATGTGCTATTCAGCATTAACACTGTCAGAAAAAAAAAGTAAGTTGTGGATTCTTATTGCACAAAAGTAGACGTTCTAGATGGAATTCTACTCAGTGGAATAAGGATGATACTCAACAATCACCGATGGAACAGAACCAAAAATCACTGGTCTTATGAAACCTCCTACCAATGCCCTAAGGCAAAGCAAGTCTTAGATATGTGACAAGGTCTTCTCACTGGGGCCACCACCCATTTCCTTATACCTTGAGTTCTACACACTTTCATTCTACCTTTGTTTTATACCAAACCAGAGGGATCCACAATTTTAAACCTGGGAGCAGAAGTGCTGTGAGGAACCATGCCTGGCCCCCCTTCCTAGCCCCTTCAGGAAAAGACAAAGCCAGGAAGGACTTGCCCCTCGTCACACAGTATTTTCCTTGTTCACAAGCCCACCCAGGGATAAGCAGTTCATGGATACACACATGCACACACATGCACACATGCACACACATGCACACACACACACACACACACACACACACACTCCAGCTTGCAGAGAATTCCTCAGTCAATCCAGGAAAAATGGGAAGAAAGCTTGGTAAGGTAGCTGATGGCCAGTTCTGCCCAAGGAATCACACTATTAGTAGATCAAATGCAATGCCTTTTTTCTCATAGACAAGCTTCTATTTAATGGATAATTTCAGTTATGAACATACATCATTTTACCATATGAGGCTAAAGAAAATATTCTGAGCAGAAAATGAAAAACCATAAACATTTTTGTTTTTTTGAAAAGGTACTCACATAAAAGAGACATGGCTCATGACTGAGCTAGGCCTTTGGAATAAATTATAAATAAACCATCTGGGATCCCACATGCTCCCCTCCTTCCCCTCCCACCCTGCACCCCTATTTCCTTGGAATTATCTTTCCCCTCACTGCTCCTCCATCATCTTTCTGTACAGCCTTCAATCTACAGTCCCACCAGAGTCTTCTAAAACTCATGTCAGATCCTGTAACTCTCATCTTCACAAACACATAACGGTTCCCTGAGGCTTACACGTGGCACAGCAAGGCTTACTTCCAGAAGCTCAGCTCCCACGTCTGCCTGGACCAAGGTGAAGCCATCAGCCAGCACACACCTAGCACCTACAGGTGCTGAGAAGTTTTGATGGTTAAGTGGCTCTGAGTTTCCAGAGCCATCTTCTACTAGGTACAGCCCTTCCTCAGTCACCCCAATTTCACCAGAGCTCTCCCACAGCTCCCCAACAGCAGCATGGGCTTTTCTCCTCCACACCTGTGCTCAATGGGCTCTCAGCCAGGAAGGCCACTGCCACCATCCTCTATGCACCCAAATCATTATTTTTAAGCCAAGCTCAGATACCGGCTTTCAAGCCCTCTCAGATTTTTTTCAGTTGAAATAATTTTATCTCAATTTAGAAATGATTTTCTACTTCTTTGCTCATCTTTGTACTTTTGCTCATCTCTCTGTTAAAAGTAGGATCTTTGTTAATTCATCTTTATGTTTCTCATGCTTAGCATAGTTTTCAAGATAGCAAAAAAAAAGTTTAATTTATTTAATCAAATTTTATAAGCTACTGCCAAAATCATAAGCAACACTTCTGTGCCGGAAGATGGTGTAACAAAATGCACTGAAAGCTTTCAGTAAATGATAATAACCGAATAATATGAGCTGGAGGAAAGGGTAAGGGAGTTAATCTGATTAACGTACAGCACATTCATGGTGAAATACCATCATAAAACCCCTTTAACAATGAATGTGGACTTAAAAATGAAAGACAGGAGTGTAAATCAGGTTCTGTGAGGGGTAATACTAGGAGGGGGGAAGGTGAATAGAGGGGATATGGAGGGTGAATATGGTCGATGTACCTTATATATTTATATGAAATAGAACAATGAAACCTGTTGAAATCGTTTTAACTGGGGCAGGGGAAGGGAGAGAGATGCTGAGGGTAAACCTAACCAAGGTACATTTTAAGCATATACAGAAATGTCACAATGAATCCCCCTGTACAACTAATATATGCTAATAAGAATGTTTAAATGTGAAAACTACACTCTGTTTACATTAACCAAAAAAATAACTGTATGTTATGCATGCTGTGCCCTTAAAAAGAAGAAATCCTGATGACTAACAACACCGCAGCAGCTGGCTACATCCCATAAGTGAACAGAGCCTTGACTATGGGCTACCTGTCTGCACCTACACCCTAAGGAAGTAAGGATCTAATGAACCGCCAGAGAGAGGTTAGAATCCATCACACCACATTGCCAAAAAGGTCCCACAACACACACCAAGATAAAAGGCTTTCGAAGACAATATTTTAGAAGTACATAATTGGTTCTTCAGCCACACCTTCACTGGCATAAGTCCTGATATCAAATTACATTTTACACAGCAAATTGTACTGTATGATTTAGTACATTTTTATTAAAACGATTTACGAGAATAATTTCAAATACTGAAAAATGATTGCCAACTCTATTCAAGTATAATTAAGTACAAATGTCTATAAGTTTATATTTTTAATGTTTGAAACAGAAACCAGAGTTGAACAATAAATTGGTTGGTTGCCTGTTTCCACACTCTCCATGGCTGAGTTTATGTGATTAAAATGAGAAGGGAAATTTACCTAATTAAAATTAAGCACAAGTTGTCTTATTTGATTAGCTTTCTCCTTCACACTCATGGGTCCCATAACTAAATACTCTGGTGCTTGGCTCTTACACAGCTGTCATCTTAATGCAAATAGACTTCAATAAAGTCAGCAAATTTCTGTCCACCACCAATTGTTAATCCATGTCAATCTCATTTCACAACCAGAAAACCTATTATGAACTTGTTGGCACTTTAATTTCCCTAAATGATTTTAATTGATTTTTTATTACTCATTTGGTAACATCACCTCCTGTTAATAACAAAGTAAAACAAAATTAACTGTCATACGTGCATGCTGTTTTTAAGTCCATACCTTTCAGAAACATATTAGATGGGGATTTGTCTTCAATCACTGCTCTCCAATTTGACTGTTATGAAGAACATAATAACAGAAGCTGAGAGAATTCCCACTCAGGGACTTGAGGAGAAAGGAAGGAAGTCAGAAGTGATAGAGACAGCAACTGAAGCAAGGCACTGTTAAATCAGACAGAGTGCAATGCCACATCTAGCTAAATGTGAGCCCACACACTTTTACTACTCTCAAAGGGTATTCAAGATCCTGGTGACCAGTGACAATGCCAAAGTGGCTTTCTCAAGTGTGTATCTGAATGCCCACAGTCATGTCATGCCAACTTTTGTTCAGTTTCTTTTATGGTTTAGATGAGGTTTGTCCCCCAAGGGCCAATGTGTTGGTCCTCAGTCTGGAAATGTTATAAGGGGTGAGGCCTAGTGGGAGGTGGTTAGGTCACTGACAGTGTGCCCTCAGAAAAGATTGATGTTGTTCTTGTACAACCCCAGTTAGTTCTCAGAGGAAGGGGTTGTTATAAAAAAGAAACTGGCCATTCCTGTCCTCTGGCTTCATGTCTTCCTATATGATCAATCCCACCATGAGGTCACCTGCCACGTGACACAGACAAGGGGGCCCTCAACAAAGCTAAAAAGATGATGGTGCCATGCTCTTGGGCTTCCAGAACTTTGAGCTAGATAAACTTTTCTGTACAAATTACTCAATCTTGGTTAATATATCACAACAATAGAATTCATACTACTCCATTTTATTGTAACAAGACAAATACAGTTTCATAATAACAATAACTACACACTACAAGAAAAGCTAACAACAGCTACTATGTTTGCAATAAGCAATTTATTGTTCTAAATGCTTTTCATAGGTTGCTCCATTTAGTATGCACAATTTGTAAGTAGTACTATATTTTCCAGTATGTATATGAAGAAACTGAGGTCCAACGCCCAAACTTTATAAACAATACACCCAGGACACAAAGCTACATTGTGGACCCAGACTTGAGTCCTTATCCATGAGGTAGAGTCTCCCTCACCAAAGTCCTCAGTACACATAAACCACCCTATAGAAACTTGGAAGTCACTCAGATGGCAGACAGGATTTTCAAAACAGAGAATTAGATATTTAGTAAGTGTTTAAACTGTTTAAAAAATAGTTAGTGATTTGTATTTCTTTATGAAAGACAATCGAATATTAGTTTAAAATACTTAAATTGAGTATATGTTGACACACATACATTAATGTCAAACTCATTTTCATGTGTTCAAAGAAAATATTAGTCTCACATCAAACAGAAAATACAGTCACTTAACCAGGAGCTCAATAATTGTTCAATCATTAAATAACTAGAGCCAGAATCAATATAGTTCAAACTCTTAAAGAAACTTCAATTTGTGACTCCTGCAAAGTAAGTATGTTCAACAGCTTCTTATGTCAGAATAATTAAACACAACATTTCATTTCTGGGGAAAATACAGGACTGAGCTGATCCAAAATTGCCTTGCATGACCCAAAACCATTCTAGGACCCCAAGACAAAGAAGGCATCTCTCATCTCACTGTCCTTGTAGATTAGAAAAAGGAGTTAAGACAGGGAGCAGGAATGAGATTTTTTTTTTGCAATTCAATACACAGTGGAATCAGTCTTCCTAACGGAACACCTTGTGCCTGACAAGACAAATTTGACACTGTTTTATCTGTTGGAACAGAAGGCAATGTGCATATCCTTTCTTAAAGGAAAAGCTGCCATCCACTACAGCCTGCCTCATCTGCTTCCTACTAATGCTCACTAATCTCAATATGATTTCCACTCTTCCTGTCAATGCATAAAGTACAGAGATTACCTCTAGGCAATCCAAAGATAGGGCCTTGTCTGAGGGCTACTGGGCACTGCTTCCAGTGACTGAAACATGAAGCCAGATGTTCACAACCCTTCCCTTAAGACCAGTCAGGACCAGCACTGACCACAGATATTGTGCCAGACAGAAAAGGGCAGTCCATGCCAGCTCAGCCGACCATTCCCTCGGAGGGGCAGCAGCAGCTTCCTCATTTCCACTTCCTATACTCCAGGACTTAAACTTTTGTTTTTTAATAATTGAATGACATAAATCCACACCAACCAAATGGAAACTGGAGCTTGGCCAACAATAGCAAAGCATTGTATATCTACTCAACAACAGAGGATACTCAGGCACATTCAAACCATTTCAAGAAAATGAAGGTAAGCACAAATCCAGAACAGAAATAAAAGCTGAAGAAAAACCATATGTGTTTGGACAAGATTGTATAGATTCCTCTCTCTTAACTTCTCTATGCTAAGTACAACTAAAAACCCTGGAAGTTAGGCAAGAGCCAACAAAAGGAAAATTCTGAAAGGCATAAAGAAGCAGCTGAAATGATCCGGAACCTAGGACTGGTTGAGCAGCAAGGTGCCTTAGGATCTACTTACCCAGCATGTTCAAGGAAAGCAACCCAAGCCTGGCATTTCCTGATTCTCAGCCCAGCAACAAAAGATGAGGTTGCTCATTCCTCCCCTGAATCAAATGGGAATCCTACTGACAACTCCAGGTGTTCTGCTTTGGATATGGTTCAATGTGACCCCTCAAAGGTTCATGTGATTGGAGGTTTTGTCCATAGGATGGTGCTACTGAATGGTGGTGTGGAACCTTTAGGCAATTGGGCTGGTGCTTATGAGTTGCGGATGTGCTTTTGGAAGGTAGTTATCGTGTGACTCTTTGAGTTCTTGCAAGAGAGAAGCTTTGCCCCATTTATCTCTCTCCTTCCTATTTTAAGATGTAATCTGCTCCTGAAAGGGCTTCTACCAATACTATTTGCCGCGAGACAATACAGCCAAAGGGTGGACCTCACTGAGCTGTGCTATGCCAGTTGGACTTTGACCCTCCAAAGCTAAATAAATTTCTTGTATTCATAAGTAGGTGACAAACTGGCAATTATACCAGATGATCCAGAAGGACTGATGAGGAGTCCTGCTGATGATAAGTGGCCAGGGAAAGCACTTTGCTCCTAGTTGGGCAAAACTACTAACCTCCACTGAGAATCATGGTGGGGAGAGTGGAAGAGGTGGTTCCAAAGGGAAAATTCTACCACCCAAAATGCCTGAGAATTCCCTTGTCCCCAAGGGCCTAAGACTGTCCTCCCAACCAAGAGGCGGTGAGGAGCCCAGCAGCACAGGCAAGAGCAATCCTCCCACAACAAGGTCCCGTTCTAGAAAGTGCTCTACACTGCACACCTGAGTTAGTAGACTCAGGACATCAGTGAACTTCACCCAGTCTCAACAACAAAGAGAAAACAGAGGGGAGGAAAAGAACAGAGCCTCAAGTACCTGTGGGACAATGACAAAAGGTCCAACATACATCTCTTCAGAGTCTCAGAAGGAGAGGGGAGAAGGATCTAGGAGAGGTTAAGGAATGATTGCTAACTGTACAAATATATGGAACCTAAACAACATGCTCCTGAGCAGCCAAGGAGTCAATGAAGAAATTAAAAGGGAAAATAAGAAACTTCTTATGAAACTGAAATGGAAAACAACATATCAAAACTTAAGGCATCACAGCAAAAGCAGTAACAAGAGGGAAATGTATAGCAATAAATGCTGACATCGAGAAAGTGGTAAGATTTCCGTTACTCATCCTAACAGTGTACCTGAAGAAACTAAAAAGGAAAAGCAAACCAAAGGTAGTAGAGGGGAAGAAATAATAAAGAGAAGAGCACAAATAAGTAAAATAGAGACTAAGAAAAAAGCTATGAAAGAGTAACTAAATGAAGAGTTGGTTCTTCAAAATGATAAAAATAGCCAGGCACCAGTGGCTCACGCCTATAATTCTAGCTACTCTCAGGAGGCAGAAATCAGGAAGATCGTCGTTCAAAGTCAGCCCAGGGAAAGAGTTGGCAAGCCCCTACGTCAAAAAAACCCATCACAAAAAAAAAAAAGGTGGGGGTGCTGGTGGAATGGTTCATGGTGTAAACCCTGAGCTCAGATCTCAGTACCGCAAGAAAAAAAATGATAAAAATAATTGACAAGCCTTTGGCTAGACTAACAAAAAGAAAAAATAATAATAATAAAATGATGAACAATAAATAATAAATAAAATAGTCATATAATAAATAAAATTAAATAAATAAGTAAAATCAGAGACTGAAAAGGAAGATACATTACAGTGGCACATCCCTTTAACCCCAGCACTTGGAAGGCTGAGGCAAAAGGATCACTTAAGTGCAAAAGTTCAAAACTAGCCTGGGCAACACAGTATTAATCATTTTAGGGCTGAGGATACAGTATAGTGGTAGAGTGCTTACTTAGCATGCTTGAGGTCATGGGTTCTATCTTCAGTGCCAAAATAAATAAACAAACAAATAAGTAAAGCCTAAATGTTCTCCCCTATGATCAGGAATAAGTCAAGGTGGTCCACTCTCATCTCTTAGTCAACATAGTCCTAGAAGTTCTAGTTAACACAATATGGCAAGAAAAATAAGCAAATTTGGATTTAAAGGGAAAAACTAAAACTACCCTGATTTGCACATGACATGTTTCTCTGCATAGAATTTTCCAAAGCAACTACAAAAAAAAATAAATCCCCTGGAAATAATAAATGAGTTCAACAAAGTCACAGGACACAAGATTGATACATAATCAGCAATCACCTTTACATGCTGTTATCTGACCATGATCTCTCCAGAGAAAATTAAATATTCTGCTGAATACTTAATAAAACATGTATGGAATCTTTCTGCTGAAGAATCATAAAATACTAATAAGGTAATCAAAGAAGATCTAAATAAATTGAGAGACATTTCATTGTCATGGATTAGAAGACTCAATATAGTAAAAATGTCAATGCTTCACAAATTGATTTAATGCAATTACTATTCAAATCCAACAGGGTTTTTCTTTGTTTGTTTAGACATAAACCAACTTATTCTAAAACTTGTATGAAAAGGCACAGCCCCCACCATAGCTAAAATAATCTTTTAAAGAAATTCAATAATAATAGGAAGAACTAGTCTACCCATTACTAAGGTTTACTTTATCACTACAGTAATCAAAACAGTATGGTATTACAAAGGAATAGACACATAGCTCAACTGAACAAAACATGCCTGACTGACATTTGACAATGAGGCAAAACAATTCAATGGCAAATAGGCAACCTTTCCAACAAATGGAGCTGGAACAATTAGCAGTTGGATGTTCACAGGCAGAAAAAAAAGAACTTCAATCGAACCTTGTATCTTATAGCAAAAATTAACTCAAATAGGATCATGGATTTAAGTGTAAAGCAAGAAATTTTTCTTTTGAGAGAAAATCCTTGGATTTTTTGGGACAGCCAAGGAGTTCTTAGACTTTCTTTCAAAAGTATAGTCCATTAAAGCAAAAACTGGTAAATTGGATTTTATCAAAATGAAACACTTGTTCCACCACAGATCCTCTTTCAAGAATGAAAAGACAAGCCACATATTGGGAAAAAAATATTTGCAAGCCATGAATTTGAAAATGAATTCGTATCTAGAATATACAAAGAACTCTCAAACGTCAACAACAATAACAAAAAACCTCATTCAAAAATGGGCAAAAGACATGAACAGACTCTTCTTCAAGAGGATATGCAGATGGAAAATAAGCACATGAAAGGATGCTTGGCATCGTTCGCCATTAGAGAAACATAGATCAAAAGCACAGGAAGGCATTATTAATCAGAACAGCAAAATCAAAACTAGCACTAAGAATGTATGGATCCCTCATACATTACTGGTGGGAATGTAAGTGGTACAGCCACTCCCACAGTCAGCACTTCCTTAAAAGTCTAGATGTACAATTGCCATACAACCCAGAAACTGCACATTGGGGCATTTATCCTGGAGAAATGAAGACTGAAAAACCCAAACATGAATGTTAAATGCTGAGTTGAGTCCCACTCCCCAAATTTATAAATTGAAGTCTTAAATCTCTGTTGCTTTAGTCACCATTATTTATTGTTTTTTGGCAGTACCAGCGTTTGAACTCAGGGCCTCATGCTTGCTAGGGCAGGCACTTTACCACTTGAGTCACTCTGCCTGCCTTCTTTTGTGTTGAGTATTTTTGAGATAGGGTCTTGTGAACTGTTTGCCCAGGGCTGGCTTTGAACCACAAGCCTCCTGACCTCTTTCTCCTAAGTAGCTAGAATGACAGGCGTGAGCCACTACCACCCCACTTAAGTCACGTTGTCTTTGTACTTTGTTGGAACAGCCTAGCCAACTAACACAATGGTGCTCAAAGCCACTTCATTTGTAACTAGAAACTACTTAGATGTTCTTTAAACAGATGTTGCTACACCTGTACCATAAATATCACTCAGAAAGGGAATTAAATTATTGCTACACACACAACTTGGATTAATATTCATAGAATGATGCTGACTGGGAAGAAAGGCAGTCCTAAAGGTTACAGACTATCTTATTACACTTATTTTGTCATAGAAAACATAGGAATGGAGAACAGATTAGTGGTTTTCAGGAGTTAAGGGTGAAGAGGGAGCCAGTGGCTGTGGCTATGAACGTCAGAGCCTTGAATGTGGTGGTGATATATGAACCTACACATTTGACAAAGTTGCATAAAACACACACACAAACACACATACACACACATACAGGTAAAACAGGAAACCTGGGCAAGTTCTTGGTGTCAGTGCCAGTCATCTGGTTGTGATGTTATACTATAGTTTTGCAAGACATTATTATTGAGGAAAACCGGGTAACAAACACGAGAGATCTCTGTTATTTCTCACAGTCAATTATGAATGTACAATTATCTCAAAATAAAATCTAATGTCAAGGAGAAATATGTTTATTGTCTGGAGAAGTAAAACTGAAACTGTCCTTGCTAAACTAGGGCTTTGTAGGAAGGATTGGAGAAATGGCAGGAAGAAAGAGAATTGCACTTCTTTCTCAAGTGAAGGTATACGTCTTCACCAAGTGCACATTACTTTCTTTGTATTCTCCTTCACCACTTCTATGGCAGGTAAACATTCTAACCAGTCATTACTTTACAGCCAACAAGGCCTACAGAGACGGATCCCACATTTAACCAAAGATAGCACAATACATCATAGCTCATGTGAAACCAGAACTTAAAAGAGCCAAGAGTTTCCATCATATTGTTTTAAAAATATGTCTAAAATAAAGATATGATGCCTCCACAGTGATTTCTATTTTGCCTTTTTATTTAGAGATATAAATCTTTTCAGGCATTTCAACTGAAAAAGAAAGTTCTGGTACAACTGTCAATTAACACACTAATGAATGTCGAGCCTCAGCTAGCATGGCACTCAGATGGTACTTTCTAAACTCTATCATTCATTTTCTTTGAAAAGATAATGTCTGCAATCAGTAAGGAGGAAGGAGGTCACCATGCACTGTTGCTTTTCATTATAACCAGAAAAATAACAGTAACTTCAGTGGCCTGCTCAGGAATGGAAGACAAGTTACTGGGTAAGTAGTGGGGCCCTAGCTTCAAACAAAACCCCATAATAAATACACCATGTTCTCATATGGTGCCGCTGAGTCAAAGAAATGTGTTTAGGTTTTGATAGTGTTTCTGGCCATACATTTTAGTAATCATCCATAGAGTTCATCAAAACCTAGCCAATTTGACTTATTCTTCATCCCTTAAACCAAGGACAAGTCATGGCTATGTACCCCATGTATTTACAAAGGCCATGGCTTGGTTTAATGCTCTGCCATCACTGTGTGAAATTTCTTAATAATTTTAAAAGAAGACTCCACATTTTCATTTTATTTTGAGTCCTGGAAATTATAGAACTTCTCCATCAAATACATTTTATGTTGCCCCCTTCCAGTCCACAAAGCATCAATGCAGTCATGTAGAATGCCCCTCAGTACACCACTGCCTGTGGAAGTCCACTGGTGGTTACTTCAACATCTAAGAAACTCACAGCTCTTCCCTTAGCATCTCAGCCTAGTATCTTGCATCATTTATTACCTATAAAATTACTCCTATAATCAATCACACACTGCACAGAGACATTACTGATAAAATCTTAATTATATTTTCTTTTACGCTCTCCTTTTTCAGATTTTCAGGGTTTCAAATAGATTGAAATTAAGTGGGGCAGAAAAATGGCCCCACATAGCGTTATCCATTAGGACTTTCTGCAATGGTGGAAGTGTTCTATGTCTATGTTCTATGTCTGCACTGTCTAGCTGTTTAAGCTAATAAGCACTAGAAATGTGGCTGTTACAACAAAGGAACTGAAGTTTTATTGTAACGTTTTTATTTCTGGACAAATCTATAATAATTGTACATACTAATGGGGGTGCTGTGGTGATATTTCAACATATGTGCATAGCATGCACTGATCAAATTGGGGAATTACTACTTCCCTCTCTTTGTTATTACTGTATTTTGGCACATTCAAGCTCTTCTCTTGTATATCCTTGTAAAATGCCTAATAGATTATTGTGAACTATAATCACCTCTGTGCTGTAGGCCACCAGACTACACTGCTTCTATCTAATTGTGTTTTGGTTGTTCATTGTTCAATTGTCCTTTCCCATTCCTCTTCCCCACCATTCCTAGCTTCTAGGATCACCATTCTACATTTTGGATCAACTGTTTTTAAATTTCTATAAGTAAAGTAGAACATGCAGTATGTGCCTTTCTGTATCTGGCTGTTTCAGTGATTACAACGCCCTCCAGGTGCATCCATTTTGCTATAAACAAAAGGATTTCTTCCTCCTTTTCTTAATCCATTAATAGCATGTAGGTTGATTCCATATCTTAGCTATAATGATCCAGCTATCCCAATTCTGGGTATACCCCTAAAGGAAATGAAATCAACATAGCAAAGAGACAGCATGCTTATCTTTCAGCCACTTAAATTTAAATTTCCACCTGTGCTGGTGGCTACCATAATGGAAAGCAGAAGTCTGCTGCTTCCCTGTAGCTTCCATAAGGCCTGGTGCAGATATCTGCACAATGTGCACTCAGCTGTTTTGATCTGATTTCCCAAAACTTAACTCTCATCCTAATGAACCTGTAGGTTGACTGACAGGCCAAACAAATCTTAAGGGCACAAGTTTTCAATAAGTAATACACTAACTCTCCCCATTGCTCAAGCTATTCTATATCCTAGCAAATACACGTTATTTATTCATGTTACTCATTCTTAAAGAATCAAAGAAATTCTCTTAATAACCTGAGTTAATATTAAGGAGTAATATGAATCCAAATTCAAGATACCTATCTAAAATTTTCTTTGAATTACAGAATCCCTCATAATGCCTTTCTATATCTTAAAATTCCAACAGAAGCACAGCTTGTTATCACATAAATTGGGGGGAAAAAAAAAGCAACTCAAATCAAACATAGGAACTATTTTCACTACATCAGCACAGGACAATCACAGGCCTATGTGACCTGTTCTCTCCTGAGCCTCTCAGCACCATGAAGCTGTGTTCTCAAGAAGTCTACTGTATTTGAGATTTGGAGGTAGGAAAACATAGCCAGAACCACCTCCACATATGGAAATGAGCTTTTCCTTCCTCCCTGTTTTTCTAAACAGAATTTGGCATCCTCAAGCCTGGACTTCAGCCATTGTGAATGGATGATTTGAGGAAAGCTAAAATTGACAGATGGATTTTAAGCTCTTTGAAATGCTTTGCTTCTTGTTTGATCTGCTTTTCTGTTTGAAACTGTTTCATCTTATGTACTTTTTATCACTACATGACTGTAGCCTCCAAATTTGGTATTAATCATAAATTACCAAGTGCATTAATTTTATTGTATATCCAAGAACTTTTGTATTTAAACACTAAGCTAATCACAATGTACTGTATATTTTCTTAAAAAGCTAAAAGAAAGGATTTTGAATGGTTTCACCATAAAGAAATGATAAATGTTTGAACAGATAGATACGTTTACTCTGATTGGAGTATTATACTGTGTATACGTGTATACATATGCCAAAGGATCACCTGGCAGCCCCAAAATACGTGAATTTTATGAATTAGTTTTATATATTAAGTTAATATTTTTAAAGCATTAAGCTATCCAAATATATAACTGGATCCCAAGTTTCCATACTTAGAGCCTATAACCTGGGAAGGTTGCAAGGATTTTATTTATTTATTTTATTTTTTGGGCAGTACTGGGGTTTGAACTCAGGGCCTCGTTCTTGCTAGGCAGGCACTCTACCTCTTGAGCCACTCCATCAGTCCTTTTTGCTTTATTTTTGAGAGAGGGTCTTACTTTATGCCTGGTTGGCCTGGACCACAATCGTCCTATCTGCATTTCCCCAAGTAGCTTGGGGTGACAGGCACATGCCACCACACACAGCCATTGGTTGAGATGGGGTCTTATTCACTTTCTGCCCAGGATGGACCCATACCACAGTCCTCCTGATCTCTGTCTCCCAAGTAGCTATGACTGTGAGCTTGAGCCACCACACCCGGGGATTTTGCTGATTCTTAAACAAAGTATGCCCTCTTCTTTAGTATAATTTGTCACACAAATGGATCCCAGTTCTTCATCTTAGCCTGTCTTTATCAGACATTGATATGGCAAAAATGCACTGCATAACACAGACTAGCATTTCTAAGTGGCAAACATGACTATGCACCTTCAGTTATACTCTTACAAGTCTTGTTCACTGTGGGCTATAGTAGTCCGTTTTGGCCGCCAGAGCAAAATGCCATAGACTGTGTGATTCCAACAACAGAAATTTATTTTCTCAGTTCTAGAGGCTGGAAGTTAGAGATCAGGGCACCAGCACTGCTGGGTTTGGTGAGGGCACTTTTTCTGGATTCCAGCTGGCTGCCTTCTTGCCATGTTCTCACAAGACAGAGAAACCAAGCTCTGGTGTCTCTTCCTCTTCTTAGAAAGACACTAATCCCCTCCTGGGGGCCCACTCTCCATCTAAAGCTAACTATTTCCCAAAGCCCTCATCTCTAATACCAGTACATTAGGGGCTGGGACTTCAACATACGAATTTGTGGTGTGGGAGGACTCGATTTGCTCCATGGTGGGAATAGAGATAAAGAGGTAAGTGAAATAGCAACAAGTGGCCTGACAGACTCTGAAGAGCCAAACAACAGAACCATCAACTCTTGACAACACACCCTACGTGCCTTTTGCTGACCACTAAAAATCAAAGTGGGACTTGCTTGCTGTATATGCAAAAATGTCAAGACTTTGGCAAAGGCAAAACAATGTCTATGTGGCTCCTAGCTTTACGACATATTTCTGTGAGTCATAAAAATTTGCAAATGTGCGCGTGGTAGAAACTAAGCCTCACAACTCATTGACAAACATCATTATAATCATGTTCTATTCATATGGAAAGTCTGTTTAACCTGTCTTCTCACTTAGCCAGCTGTAGCTTTAAAAACCATTTGGATGGTATCTCCATACTCAGGCAGTTTTTCTCTTATGTTTTAAAAATCCAAGCTCCTCCAGGGAACTAGCAAAGCGTATTGTCTCAAGAAGCCTTGCGTTTCATGGGGGCACTTCTGTTCCCATATTTCAGAAGGAGTTTCAGAATTACTCATTATCAAATGTTGGAACAATTTCCAGGCAAACCAAAGCTGATAGAAACACACATAATGGGCCCATAAAACAGCCCATACCTGGTAGCTCCAAGACACATCTAACCATGAATCAGACCAGGAAAAGACCATCATTCTGATTGTTTCTTTGGTCATTTCCAATTCTTTTATGTCCTGTGCCATTTTCTGCACTAAGCTGGGCATAGAAAGTATCCTTAAAGATCTCCTAGAAGCTCTATGTGCCAGAATGGTGTCCTTCATCCTTCTCTTGGTTCTTTATCCCTATGCAAATACTTCTTACCAGACTGAATAATAAGTAGTTTCTCAAACTAGTTTTTTTCTGTTAGGACCCTTTACTCTGACTGCAGCACTAATATACAATCTTATGCCTAAAAGTCTTCAGTGGTTCCTGGTTGCCTGAAGAAGAACGTCCAAATGTCAGTCCCACCTAACCTTTAAGATCCTCCATGATTCACTTGCAAATGAGCCCTCCAAGGTTATTTCTTGCTATCTCTTCTTACCTGCCCCATGGAACATAGTCATTTCCTGGGTACACTGCAGGCTGTCCTACCTTCAGACACGTCTGATGTTACTCCCTCCCCCTGGAAATGCCCACTGCCTTTGATGACCTGCTTCATACACATCACCCTGCATCTGTGCACATATAAGTTCCACCGGCTAAAAGAAATATGATTCTCACCATGAAGCCCTCTTTGCTCTTCCCTAGATGGAAATAAGCCACACTTCCTATGGGATGAACTCCCAGAGACCCCAACAATTTTTCTCTTATGACTCCTGATCACTGTCTGCCTTATGTTTACATCCTGTACTTACTGTAGGATGATAAGCTCTCACTTATGTCTGGACAATATCTTCTACATCACAGATTCTTACAGAAGTGAAAAGAAAAGGAACAGAGGAGGAGGAGGGAAAAAGGAGGGCCAGGAAATCTCTAATCCCAGCAGCTTCCATCCAACCACATCAGAGAATTTCAAATACACTCTCAAGCAAATTACCTCAAGGACAAACACAGAGTAATCTTCATTCCAAAGTAAAGTTAGATGAGCAAAACAGCACAAACATTTCACAAATTTGGGTGTTAGGTATGTTTTGCTACAAAATGTTAGATTGCTTAGATTAAGGTATTTTTGAGTGCATCATTCTAAAAGGATAACTTCAGTCATACCTGTGCCCTTGATCTTGCTGTTTGCTTTGCCTAGAAGGCTGTCCCTATACTCTCAGCCTGGCAAATACAGACTGAGACCTCAGGATGGCTCAAGAACCAGCTGCCTTCTTAGTACCTCACACAACAGCCCAAGTACTTCCCTACACAGTTTGGTCATTCAGTCAATAGACACTTCATGCCATCTCCATGCTGGGTATCTTATAGACACTGGGGATGCAGACATCAAAGAGCCAGCCCTACTCTACTATGCTCTGAACATGGTTGGTCCCCTCAAAAACTCATTATCAAAGTTTTTCTTTATGATGAGTTTCATGTCGACATTTGATTACTATTGTGGTGATGGTAAGAGGTGATTAGGTGAAATTTAATTACTGTTGTGGTGCTATTAAAAGGTGATTAGGTCATTAAGAGGACCACTGCCTCACTCTCAGGACTGGATAAGCCCATACCTCCTGTCCTCTCTCTTCCACACATGCCCACTTCTACTTTTGAACTCTGCCATGTTATGGGAGGAAAGCCTCACCACATGTGACTAGCCAATCTTGAGCTTCTCAGCCTCCAAAAATGTGAGCCAAAATATACCTCTTTTCCTTTATAAATGATTCAGTCTCTAGTATTCTGTTACAGCAACAGAAAATAAGCTAAGACATCCTCCCTCATGGAATTTAGGAGAATGGAATAAAAAAAAAAAGCTGAGTAATAAATGAAACATTATGCTAGGCTCTAATAAATAGATCCATACAAACCTGGAAGTCTATGCAGGATGTTCAGAAAGTGGACAGGGAGGCCTAGACAGAGGGTTAAGGATGGTTTTCCAGGGGGAAATAACACCTGAGCTTGATTCTCAGAGAGAAGTAGGAATTAGCTGGACCACATTGGGTATGATGGAAGAGGGGGCACAGGCTAGAGACTGGGTTTTGACATTTGTTGTTGAATTTATTTATTTAGACTTCTCTTTTCAGAACACTGCCCCTATTATCTTTCTCTCCCTTAGTCAGAAACTTAGTATTTACAAAGCACGCTCATATTGTGTTTTGGAAATACCTTCCAGTTCTAAGAGTCTACAATACTGCCTTCTTATATGCATGTGTAAATTTTTTAATAGGTTATATACTGTCTGGTATAAAATGTGAGAGATAAAGGAGAATTCAGTGAAAAGTAAGTGCACTTGCCTTCCAGTTTCTTTCCATGGAAGGAAGCTATGGAACCCTATGAAGGCATCTGTTCTAATGGTCACAGCTGGCTGAAATGGAGTGAGGTCCCTGGTGGCCTTAGTCTAGGGTAATGTATGAAAGAATCAAACACCAAAAAAGCATGAGACTCCATGCAAGTCACAGGAAGACACAGCTCCCACTATCACAATGTAATCTAATTTTAGGAGGCATAAAAGTGACTTTTAATTTTAATGGTTAAGTATTCCATGTTTATGAAAAATGTAATTACTAATAGCATTGCTGAGCACTTAGTATGTGCTAGCACTATTGCAGCTCTTTGACATACTTTTTTCATTAAATCCTCAGAAAACCCTGTAAGACAGGTTCTATTATTACCCCCATTGTACTTTAGGCAACAGAGACACAGAAAGATGGAGTGGCTTGCTCAAGGTCACAATAAAGTTACTACATTGCTTGAAACTTTTCTGTTACTTCCTCTGAAACAAAGCAGTAGATTATAGGTAGAAAAATGAACCCTTCATCCCTTAAAAATGATCTATCTTCCCATGTTCAAAGTCCACCTAACAGCAGAAAACACACACAGATATGCGAGGGGAAGTTGGAGTCATGCCAGTCTCTCTATGTGCTTTGGTGCCCTTATCCTTATTGCTATTGGTTATTATGGTATCACATAAAATCACAAAAGCAGAGCATCTCAGAGCTTAATGTTTTTCCATGGCTCTCCAAGCACTACAACCACCCCTCTCTCAAAGAGAAAAAAAAATATTCACCCTTTCTGTGCACGCAGCATAAAAGCACCATTCTGTGTTTAATATATATGTTTGTAATAAATACATGGAGAGGAAACATAGAAACCTTAGAAAAAGACATGCCCAGAGTGATTGAGCTTCATTAGAACCTAAGATGGGACCCCTTCAACAGACAGTAACTATCTAATAACCAGACAGCTCACCAAAATCTGTAGTAACAGCTATGATTAGAAAGAAGAGCCCATATATGCAAGCCTGACACTGGCACAGAAGAGAAAGTGTGGCTGCAGAAGTGAACTTAACAACTCTGTGGTACACAACTATAACCAACTTATCTTTGACAAAGGAGCTAAAAATATACGATGGAGAAATAGCAGCCCCTTCAACAAAAACTGCTGGGAAAACTGGTTAGCAGTCTGCAAAAAACTGAAACTAGATCCATGTATATCACCCTATACCAAGATTAACTCAAAATGGATCAAGGATCTTAATATCAGACCCCAAACTCTTAAGTTGATACAGGAAAGAGTAGGAAATACTCTGGAGTTAGTAGGTATAGGTAAGAACTTTCTCAATGAAACCCCAGCAGCACAGCAACTAAGACATAGCATAGATAAATGGGACCTCATAAAACTAAAAAGCTTCTGTTCATCAAAAGAAATGGTCTCAAAACTGAAAAGAACACCCACAGAGTGGGAGAAAATATTTGCCAGCTACACATCAGACAAAGGACTGATAACCAGAATATATAGGGAACTTAAAAAACTAAATTCTCCCAAAACTAATGAACCAATAAGGAAATGGGCAAATGAACTAAACAGAACTTTCTCAAAAGAAGAAATTCAAATGGCCAAAAAACACATGAAAAAATGCTCACCATCTCTAGCAATAAAGGAAATGCAAATTAAAACCACGCTAAGATTCCACCTCACCCCTGTTAGAATAGCCATCATCAGCAATACCACCACCAACAGGTGTTGGCGAGGATTCGGGGAAAAAGGAACCCTCTTACACTGTTGGTGGGAATGTAGACTAGTACAACCACTCTGGAAAAAAATTTGGAGGCTACTTAAAAAGCTAGACATCGATCTACCATTTGATCCAGTAATACCACTCTTGGGGATATACCCAAAAGACCGTTACTCCAGAGGCACCTGCACATCCATGTTTATTGCGGCACTATTCACAATAGCCAAGTTATGGAAACAGCCAAGATGCCCCAGCACTGACGAATGGATTAAGAAAATGTGGTATCTATACACAATGGAATTTTATGCAGCCATGAAGAAGAACGAAATGTTATCATTCTCTGGTAAATGGATGGAATTGGAGAACATCATTCTGAGTGAGGTTAGCCTAGCCCAAAAGACCAAAAATCGTATGTTCTCCCTCATATGTGTATATTAGATCAAGGGTAAACACAACAAGGGGATTGGACTATGAGCACATGATAAAAGCGAGAGCACACAAGGGAGGGGTGAGGATAGGTAAGACACCTAAAAAACTAGCTAGCATTTGTTGCCCTCAACGCAGAGAAACTAAAGCAGATACCTTAAAAGCAACTGAGGCCAATAGGAAAAGGGGAACAGGTACTAGAGAAAAGGTTAGATCAAAAAGAATTAACCTAGAAGGTAACACCCACACACAGGAAATCAATGTGAGTCAATGCCCTGTATAGCTATCCTTGTCTCAACCAGCAAAAACCCTTGTTCCTTCCTATTATTGCTTATACTCTCTCTACAACAAAATTAGAAATAAGGGCAAAATAGTTTCTGCTGGGTATTGAGGGGGGGGAGAGAGGGAGGGGGCGGAGTGGGTGGTAAGGGAGGGGGTGGGGGCAGGGGGGAGAAATGACCCAAGCCTTGTATGCACATATGAATAATAAAAGAAAAAGGAAAAAAAATAAAATAAAATACAGAACACACACACACAAAAAACTCTGTGGTAAGCAATGCATATCTCATTCAATCATCTTGACAAGTCAGCTCAACCCCTACATGGCTCTGACTTCACTTCCCTTGAATGAATTGCCACCAATATAAGAGCCATCCTTCTTTTCCTGAAGCCTGATTCACACAGACCTAGAAGCCGGTGAAGACTTTTCCCCCTGGGAAGGTGAGAACACATGAACAACAAGCCTGACTCCATCATCTTACAAGGGTTTAAAAAGAAAATTAAAATGAATGAATTCTACAAAGCACCTTCAGTAAAGACTAATTACCTCCAAGCAGATTCTTGATTGTCAGACTTCAATATCAATTACACTTTTTTAATGGGGAAGGAGAGGTCAAGTTGGCATACAATTTTCTTTCTCTTTTTCCAAATGATGTGTTTTTTCCTTTTCTTACCCTAGACATCGACAATGTAACTGCACATGTAAAGCATGACACTCAAAGGTCGACTGTAACATCTCAAGGAATCAATTCTCTCTGAAAAAAATCTCTTGCTTTTCAGATTTTAAAAGATCTTTGGAGGGTTTCTGGCCAGAAAAATGAGGGACACCATCTCCAAATTAAGATGCCGAGAGGAAAACGAAATAGATGGGTTTCCTCCATCTGATATATTCATGTGCTATTTTAAATATCACACTTTCTATTCTCTCATCTTTCATTGTCCTAGTTGAAGCATTTCACCAGTGTTTCGGCAGCTATTTCTCTTCTACTCACAAAACAGTTATTTAGTAAAACTCTTGAGTCCCAATTATCATGCAAGGTACAGTTATGTAAGACCCAAAAGGGAATCAGAATCAAACTCTGTGACATCCTGGACCCCTAGCCCATGGAAAGCCTCCCTACACCATGCTGCACTGAAAGAAATGGAACCATTTCTCCCCACCAGTCAGCTCCAAAGCTGCTTTCATGAATCTGCAGAATGAACAGGTGAGCATCATGTGCCACACACGACTCCCCTATCCACTCTCTGGAAACATAATCCAGCACAGAGCCTGGGCAGACTGAACCTCCCCTAGAAAAACTGAAAAACTAAACAGCAAACTGTAATCTAACACCAACAGCAGAGATGGGGGTGGAATGCTGAACCCGCTCAGGAGAACAGGAGTGGGGCAAGGAGCCAAACTCTCAGCATGGAACTCTCAGAGAAATGCAGGAAAAGCAGCAAAGGCTGAGAGCAGGCAGGGCAGCAAACCAACCTCCCAGAGGAGCCGCCAGCACCCAGAAGAGATCGGGAGAGGCATAAAGGCTGAGAGTAGGAGTGGGGTGACAAGCCAACCTCCCAAAGTAGCTGTTAAAACCCAGCAGACATCAGGAAAAGCACAAAGGCTGACAGCAGGGGTGAGGCAACAGGCCAACCTCCCAAAGCAGGGCAGGTGGTGGATCCCAGAGCTGATCTCTGGAACACAGGGCAGCATTCAAAACTGAATTGCCCCACCTTGCTGGGGGAGGACCTGACCAAACAGAGCTGCAGCTGAAGGGCAACCCAGCTGCTGCCTGGTGAAAAACAGCTCTAACCACCCTGCATGAGCTGGCAGTCTTACCTCACCTCACAATCCCAACTAATGTTGTGTACAGAAGGAACCAAATACTACACACAAGCCAGTTATCTGGTGAGACCACATCAGAGCTTTAACTTGTATGCCAATACCAGGATTGGACACCTAAGGAAAAACTCCAGAACTTTTACCGAGACTAAACTTTCTGTGGTTCCTAAACCTGGTATTTTGTATTTGTTTCTTTTTTAAATTTTTTTTATTATTCCTGTTTTATTAACTTCACCATCATTATTCTCTTATCCCCATTCTTACCCCTCTTCACTTTCCCTCCTTCTCCTGTGCTACAATCCATTGTTCTCCCTCCCAACGACTCTTTCTGCCCCTTCCATCCACTCTTTCCCCAATCTTCACCTCCCCCACCCGTCACCACACTATACACTCACCACCCACTGACTAGCTTACTGTACCAACTGTACACAACTCCGGCCCCCTGCAATCCCTAACACAAGCACCCTCCACTACAATAACAGAAATACACCCCAACTCACACAAGGGCCACAAAACCCAGCAGCCCCCATATCTCTTCCCCCACCCTCCCCTTTTCCCACCCCTCCTTTTTAGTACCACCTTTACCAGTTCCCCAAAATCTATTACTAGCCTAATAACCATCACCCACCCCAACTCCCATGGATTATAGATATTATCATCAAGGGGTTTTCTATATAATATGTAAACAACTGGTCTGGCATTGAACCTGTGAATTTGTTACTACTATATTACACCTCCAGGCCAAGGACAGAAAGAGCTCATCAACCTAGCTAACAACCAAGTCAGTGAAAACACAAAATTAAATCAGGGAAAGAAATCAGGCAATCAAAACTACCAACTAGCCTATCAAAAACATACTTGCACAGCACCAAGTGGAGCAATGGGAAGAAAGAAGAAGAAGAAGAAAGAAGAAAGGAGGAGGAGGAGGAAAAGGAGGAGAAGGGATTGAAACCACTCTCCTCAAAAGAAAAACTCAATACAGGATTCAGTGGGAAATGAAGAAAATGGATATCCAGTTCCTGACCTCAACAAAACAATGATAAATGTCACTAAGGAACCCAGTGATGCCCACATAAAAACCCTCAAAGAAGAAATTTTGGAAGATATCACTGAGAAATTCATGGAGAAGTCACTACACATAGTTAACCAGAATGTATAAGATGCACTCAAGAAATTTCAAGACTCTAAAAATAAAGAGCATGAGAAGACATAGAAACAAATAAAGGAACTGAGAGGACTTCAACAAACACCAAAGTAAAACAAAGGACACTATAAAAAGAGAGATATATGAATTAAAGATGACAACACAAAATATGAAAGAGTATTTGAACAATGATATGGAAAACTTCAGAAAAAAGAATCAAACAGAAATCCTGGAAATAAAAAGCCCCTTTAGTCAAAAAAAAACTCAGTGGAAGGCCACTCCAGCAGACTAGAACAAGTGGAAGACAGAATCTCAGAGCTCAAAGATAAAATAGAAATTAAAGAAAAAAACAGAAGAAATCTTAGTTAAACAACTCAAGAGCTGTGAAAGGAACTCCACCAAAAGACCAAACCTAAGAATCATGGGCATTGAAAAAGGAGAAGAGGTGCAAGCAAAAGGGATACATAATATATTCAATAAAATAGTAACAAAAAATGTCCCAAATCTTGAGAACGTTTTGCCCATTCAGGTACAGGAAGCCTCCAGGATACCAAACAGATAACCAAAATAGAACCTCCCCACAGCCCATTATCATTAAAAAAACAAGCACAGAGAACAGAGAAAGAGTATTTAAGGCTGTAAGAGAGAGAAAAAACAACATATAAAGGTGAAGTCATCAAAATAACAGCAGATTTTTCTACAGAAACCTTAACAGCTAAAAGGGCATGGAGTGAAGTATTTCGGGCACCAAGTGAAAATAATTTGAGCCCTAGGATACTCTACCCAGCAAAACTATCATTCAAAATTGACAGAGCAATAAAAACTTCCATGATAAATGAAAACTAAACAACATATGGCCACCATGCCACCACTACAGAAGATTCTCATGAAACTGCACACAGAAGATGAAAGCAAACAAAACCACAACAGGACAGGAAGTATCAAACCCCAGGTGAAGAAAAGACAAGTAATAAGAGAGTAACATTGCTTCAACTGCACACAATCAAATCCTCAAACAACAAAAACAACTAAATGGCAAGAATCACCACATACTTATCAATATTAACACTGAATGTCAATGGACTCAACTCTCCCATCAAAAGACACTGTTTGGCAAACTTGATTAAAAAGGAAGATCTTACAATCTGTTGTTTACAAGAGACCTATCTTATTGACAGAAATAAGAATGGCTTAGGGTGAAAGGCTGCAAGAAGTTTTATCAAGACAACATCCTCCCACAGACTGGGAGAAAATATTTGCCAGCTACACATCAGACAAAGGACTGATAACCAGAATATATAGGGAACTTAAAAAACTAAATTCTCCCAAAACTAATGAACCAATAAGGAAATGGGCAAATGAACTAAACAGAACTTTCTCAAAAGAAGAAATTCAAATGGCCAAAAAACACATGAAAAAATGCTCACCATCTCTAGCAATAAAAGAAATGCAAATTAAAACCACACTAACATTCCACCTCACCCCTGTTAGAATAGCCATCATTAGCAACACCACCAACAACAGGTGTTGGCGAGGATGTGGGGAAAAAGGAACCCTCTTACACTGTTGGTGGGAATGTAGACTAGTACAACCACTCTGGAAAAAAATTTGGAGGCTACTTAAAAAGCTGGACATCGATCTACCATTTGATCCAGCAATACCACTCTTGGGGATATACCCAAAAGACTGTGACACAGGTTACTCCAGAGGCACCTGCACACCCATGTTTATTGCGGCACTATTCACAATAGCCAAGTTATGGAAACAGCCAAGATGCCCCACCACCGACGAATGGATTAAGAAAATGTGGTATCTATACACAATGGAATTTTATGCAGCCATGAAGAAGAACGAAATGTTATCATTCTCTGGTAAATGGATGGAATTGGAGAACATCATTCTGAGTGAGGTTAGCCTGGCCCAAAAGACCAAAAATCGTATGTTCTCCCTCATATGTGGACATTAGATCAAGGGCAAACACAACAAGGGGATTGGACTTTGAGCACATGATAAAAGCGAGAGCACACAAGGGAGGGGTGAGGATAGGTAAGACACCTAAAAAACTAGCTAGCATTTGTTGCCCTCAACGCAGAGAAACTAAAGCGGATACCTTAAAAGCAACTGAAGCCAATAGGAAAAGGGGACCAGGAACTAGAGAAAAGGTTAGATCAAAAAGAATTAACCTAGAAGGTAACACCCACGCACAGGAAATCAATGTGAGTCAACTCCCTGTATAGCTATCCTTATCTCAACCAGGAACCCTTGTTCCTTCCTATTATTGCTTATACTCTCTCTTCAACAAAATTAGAGATAAGGGCAAAATAGTTTCTGCTGGGTGGGGGGGAGAGGGAGGGGACGGAGTGGGTGGTAAGGGAGGGGGTGAGGGCAGGGGGGAGAAATGACCCAAGCCTTGTATGCACATATGAATAATAAAACAATAAAAAAAAGACAACATCCCCTGAAAACAGGCAGGTGTAGCCATACTTCTATCAGACAAAGTAGACTTCAAACCTACACTGGTCAACCGAGATAAAGAAGGACACTTCATCATAAAAAGGGGCAATACATCAAAAAGAAATATATCAAAAGGAAATAGCAATTATCAACCTATATGCACCCAATGTAAGTGCACCCAATTTCATCAAACATACACTAAAGGACTTAAAAGCATATATAGACTCCTACACAGTGGTAGTGGGAAACTTTAATACCCTTCTATCACCAATAGATAAGTCATCCAAACAAAAAATCAACAAAGAAATCCCAGAATTAAATGACACCAGAGATCAAATGGACATAGCTGATGTCTGCAGAACATTTCATCTAACATCAGCACAATATACATTCTTCTCAGCAGCCCATGGAACTTTCCCCAAAATAGACCATATCTTAGGGCATGAAGCAAGCCTCAGCAAATATAAGAAAACAGAAATAAGGATAGAATGCCCTGCATTCTATCTGATCACAATGCATTAAAACTAGGACTTAACAAAAGCAATAGCAGAAAATATGCAAATAACTGGAGGCTGAATAACACCTTTCTCAATGATTAGTGGTTCACAGAAGAAATAAGAGAGGAAATCAAAGGTTCCTGGAACGTAATGAAAATGAAAACACCACCTACCAGAACCTATGGGACACAACAAAGGCATTCCTAAGAGGAAAGTGTATAGCCATGAGTGCATATATTAAAAGCACAGAAAGATCTCAAATAAATGACCTAGTGCTGCATCTCAAACTTCTAGAAAAGGCCTTGCTTCTAAAGTCTTCTTTTCTGTTCTTTAAAGTCTCTTTCCTTAGACTCGCTTTGTTCCATGTTTTCTCTTAGTTTTTGTTTAGCTTAATCTCTCTTATCTCAGTGCTCAAACTTGCAGACAAACAACAGCAGCTACATCTAAAAACTGCATTAGTATAACTCTTAAAGCCTCAGTGCTCAGACTTACACTGTCCCATGTTCGCTTTAGCTTTTCTTTAGCTTAGCTTTTCTGAAGCCTATATATAAAGTTCTCGGTGCAGACTTGCACTGTCCCATGTTCCCTTTAATCTCTAGCATAATTCAGCAGCAGCAGTCAGATGTGTCATTCAGCAAGCAGCCCACCAATCAAAAAGCCCCTCAGTCCTCTTCAATGAGTCTTTTATATCCAGTGGTAAACAAGGAGGTGGAGCAACAGTTCTTAGGGAGGGGTGTGACATTGTAACAAGAGAAACCTGCTATCCTACTTCTCTGAAGGTAAATAATTTAGGAAAAGCAGGTGAGCTACATCCTGCCTCTCTCTCTTCTGCAACTGGGACCATGCCAAACTCAGCCTGTCATTGAGCACAACTGTGCTTATGTCAAGTTCTTATAGGCTTCTCATAATCCACTCCCCACAAATATAGTGTCATATTTGCAGAGAAACTATGCAAAGTGTGAATGTGTTCAACACCATCAATTTTTTCAAATATTGTTTTGGTCTGCTGTGACTGGAACCCACAATCACATAGAATCATATAGAATCCACGGATATGGAAAGTCAGCTGTAGGTTAGCTGTAATCTATTTTAAAACTACAACTTTTATTAGTTTTCTCAACAGCAGACCACAGTAGACTTTTAACAGTAGGTTAAGTTGTCATCTTTTTCTCCTTCAACTGTCTACCTAACATTTTCAAGTAAAAAAATAGTTGAGCCAGGTGCCCATGGCTCATGCCTCTAATTCTTGCTCCTTGGGAAGCTGAGATCAGAAGAATTGAAGTTTGAGGTAGCCCGGGCAAACAGTTCACAAGACCCCCAATCTCCACAATAACCAAAGAAAAATGGACTGGAAGTATGGCTCAAGTGGTAGAGCACCTGCTTTGCAAACCCAAAGCCCTGAGTTCAAACCTCAAGCCCACAAAAAAAAAGTGGTTGAAACTTACTAAAAATAATCTCAACCCATCATAAAATGGAAAAATTTAATACTCAGAAAAACAAATCTGGAATAAAATACTTCAAGTCTATGACTATTACTGAGTAGTGTGGCAGGTTTTCTTTTCTTTCTTATTTTCACAAATTTTCCAAAGTATGCATATGTTACATTAAGATTTATTTTTCCTTCTATGAAATACATGGATCTTCAATGTTTAAATTTTCTTTTCCTTCTTCCCTCTGCTTTCTGGGGGATAAATGCAGGATTGCCATCTAACATGTTAGCATGGATATGGCAGATTGCTCTCCATGAGTCTGGAATTTTGCTTTTTCCCTTCACAAAATTCAAGTTAGAACAACAAACCTGATTCAATTTACTTTATTTATTTGTGTTTCATCAATATTCAGGAAGCAACCTCACTAGATTTATACTGTTCATGAAAAATATTTTTTTCCTTATTAGCCTCAAGTAACATGCAAATAGGAAACGATAACCCACAGCCAAGAGGGAAATAAGATTTTAGTTTCACTAACAGGAAATGCTTTTCCTGTATTTTTTAGAGTTGGTGTCAGGTGAGCAAGATGAATACAGATTTTTTTTCCCTAAATCACTTTATTAACCAAAGCATGCTCCAAGCAGTTGCACTATGTATTAGCCAAGCAAAGTATCAGCAAAAGTTGTCTAAATATTCAATGGCATGGTGGATGGAGTATTTAAGTGGCTCAATTTCTGTTTTCACTCAATTTATCAAATCCTTCTTAGCTTTATTTCTTTGCCCCAACTTCAGGATCTATTACTTCAGACATTACCAGTGCAAATACTCTTTTATCTCCTTGACCTGGATGGTTCATCCACCACTGCCTTTTTTGTTCTCTTCTACCTGGGATGTTGAGTGCTTGCCCTGAACACCATGTAATTGTGCCCATCAGGCTTGTATAGATCTCTAGTAGCAATGTCAATTGGGCACTCCATACTACAAAGAAATTCTTGCACTGGACTTTAAAGAGTTCTCTCTCATCAACTTGCAACCTCTGCTAGATCAACAAAGGACTCTATTATTTGATGAACAGCATTAAAAAGACAAACTCTCTTAAAGCTCCCAGAGCAATATACCCTGTCCAGAGAAATTTACTTCTGTCCAATTTGCAGCAATGATGCTTGAAGAGTGATTTCAAGCAAGGAGAGCCCCCAGATCAAGTTTTCAATGTCAGCATTTCATATCCCTTATACATTAAGTAAGAGGCCAAGGAAAATCTCCAGCAATAAGGAAAGCACGCTCTAAGAGTGAATGGGATCCCCAAACTCTGCTCTACCCCTGACACTACAACTTTACATTTAGGTTCTAAAATGTGCACTTCCTAGTTGTGATTAACAGCATAGAAATATGAACATGAATGGGGGGAGGGGCATTCAGATAGTGTACTAGTTCATTTTCTGTTGCTATAAAACATACCCGAGGCTGGGTATTTTATAAAGAAAGAAGTTTGGAAGGCTGACAGCCCAAACAACATGGAGCCCCCCCGAATAAATTACATCATGGCAGATGACATTAATAGCAAGAGCACTGTGAGAGGAAGAGATCACATGATAAAAAGCCAGAAAACAGGAAGGGCCAATCTTGCTCTTTTATAACAACTCACTCTCAGAGGAACTAACTGGGGTCCCATGAGAACAACTTTAATTTCTTCTGAGAGCACTAAGATCCCTTCTGGCACTGAGCTCCACCACTTAAGGTTCCACCACCTACCAACACCAGCACACTGAAGACCAAGCCTCCAACTCATGCTGTTTGGAAGACAAACTGCATTCAAACCATAGCAGATAGTGATTCAGGCACTATAGACAGTAGCTCAATACTGTATACTTAATACTATAAATAGAATCTTGACATTATCCCCAGCAGGGACGGTATTAGGTAGTTCCCAACTGGTTTCACAAATGACCTAGAGGAAAATTCATCCTCATTTTAATATTCCTATCCACCAGCCAGCATGTGCATGTATTATTTTTAAGCCAAAAAACTCAACTTATGAAAGTATTCCTTTCCATTAAACTAAAGGCCACCAAAAGCTCAGTTTTACTTTCAAATACCTCAAAGTTTTTCAGAGCCACAAAGCATAGGCCTAACCCACCAGCCAGCACTCAAATGATCAGCCTTGCATCAAAACGAGAGAAAACACCTATGACCACGCTCTTGCTCAGGAGTTCAGGAGCTCCGGTTCCAGCTGCAAGGGAACATGTTTGGATGCAGTAAAATAGAAAAGCCAGCACCTTTGTGACCTGGGCTGCCTAAAAGACAGACCCCATGGTTGGCAATCAGCCAAGGAATTCATTAGTTGGATATTAAATTTGGTTTGAGTAAGTCAACAATGGCAGGAGCAATAGAAGAACATACTTAGTTTCTAATGTATAGAGATAAAATATACATGTATCCATATTATGATGGATCAGTGGGAAAGCCTAAGAATCATCTGCAGATTCATTTACCAAAGCAACATCATCACTATATTAGTTACAAGATTTATAGTAAGCTCACAGTAAATTTACTTCTTTGAACGAGTGTCAACAAGTAATGCGAGATCTTACAGTTCCTACCATATGCCATCACTGTGACATTCTCAGTTGTACTTCCACTCTCTTACAAGTTATAAATAATGGATCAGATTTGCTTCTCCTAGATTTACTGAGAATGAGCACTTAGACTGGGATATGCTAGGAAAGTTGTCTACCAACTTGTTTTAATTATTATTTAATCATTTTTTTTTAAAAAAACTCCATTAATTGTGAAATAACAAGGTTGTTTAAGTAAGTGTTTAAATTGCATTTAAAGGCAAGACAATGATAGGTAATGTATAGATGCTTATCTCCTAGGAAACAAAAGCAATCACAGAATTTGAGAAATTAAGCCAAAAAAACCAGCAAATTAATAAATAAATATTTATTGACATCCTACTATGTTCAAGACATTGTTCTAGGTACTGGAGACACAACAGAGAGTAAAGGGAACATTGTTTGCTCATCTATCCAGCACGTGTTCCCTCTTTTGTAATAAAACCCTGATTCTGCTCAGGTATTCATCTATACTCCAATTACTTCCTTACAGGAAGATGGCCCTTCTCTTGCTCCACAGAATGTCTGATTGATCCAAGGGTTAATCTCATTACAATGACCAGAGATGGGTGAGGAATGACCCGACCCAGGCCAAAGACATACAAAGACTTTTGTGTGTCTTCCTCAATCTTCTGGGGCCTTCAGGAAATCACTCTGTCTTCCTCTGGGTGGTATGGTGAGGAGAGGCTTCTGCTGTCATCTTTAAGATGGCTTGTGGATATGGAGGAGGGTGGAACCAGGACAGCCATATGGATGTGGAGCTGACACCAGTAGATGATGTTATGCTGCACCCTACCCTACTTCTCTGCAACCATGCTTTTGTGTGTTAATAAATCTCTTTATTTAACTGTCTTAACCAGGTGTTCCGTGCAAACCTTTGGAGTCATATATAGTCTCTACGCTTCAGAATGTCTAATCTAGGGGGTGAGGTGGAATAAAGATATGGATCCAATATTCAGTATTATGTCCCCTGGATGCTAGGTGTTCTAAGCACAGCTGGGTGTCACAAGCTCACCAGAGTATCCATTCACCTCTAATTGGGAATCAGTAAGAAACTTGTACACTGACTAACACTCAAAGGACAACTGCCAAGAAAAAAAAAGGCAGAGAGCAGAGTAAAAGATTAGAGGAGCTAAAACCCTCCCTAGAAACAGTCATGTTTCAGCTAAAGCATTTAAATAATAGCATCTCAGAATAATAGTGAGCAGGAAGCCATAGGAATTTGGTCATTTCTGGCATTCCGATACACATCTAAGTCTCATCAAATTTTAAATCTAAAAAAGAAATTAACAAGTTTTAGTAGACAAAACAAGTCGTATATAAAATAAGTTCTATAACATTATAAATAGCAAACCTACAAAACAATTCCTTAATAGTTATAAATCTTTTTAATAAGAATAGCTCCTTTTTACTAATATACCCTTAACATCAACATAGAGAAAACCAATTTTTTATTTAAAGATACAGTTTTACCTTCCTTACTCAATCCCAAAGTATGGAAATGGTCATCAATGTTCTTGTGTAACACCAAGTGATCAATTACAAAATTCAGCTGAACAATTTTCTCCCTTGGAAGAAGCTACATCCATTGTCAACACAAAAGCATATGTTTACTTACCTTTTTTTTCCCTTCTATAGCAGCCTAGACTGTTAATCCTTTAAAGTAAATATTAACATGAATACAGAATACTCAATAATAGGTTTACTACAATAGCAATGTACAGGCATATAAACAAAGGAATAATAAACAAAACAAAAAATGAATCCATTTAATCTAAGTCTGGAACTTCTCTAACCAGTAACAAATAGTATCTACTGAATTAATTTATTCATTCACTTAACACTCTTGTGCTGAGCACCTCTCATGTGCCAATACAATGCTAGTCACAATGGTACTCTGGACACTGCTTTCATAAAACACTATCTTGAGAGGCATACAATGAAATAACTCCATAAACGCATGTGAATTACAGTTGTGTGACTATAGTTTGGTCTTGAATGTCCCCAAAGGCCCATGTGTTAAAGCTTGGTCTCCAGAGTGGCATGACTGGGAGGTGGTAGACTTTTTAGAAGGTGGGGACTAGTGGAAAGTCCTCAAGTCATCAGGGGTGTCCCCTTGAAGTGGAGTGTGAAACACTATTCTCGTTCTCTTTATTTTTGCTCCCTGGCTATGAGGTAAGTGGTTTTGCTCTGCCACATGTTCCCACCATGATGTGCCATAGGCCCAAAGTAAATAAGACCAATTGATTATGAACTGGAACCTCCAAAACTGTGAGCAAAAACAAGCCTTTTCTCTTTATAGGTTAATTGTCTAAAATATTTCATTACAGCAATAGAAAGCTAACAAATATACATGGTAAAGGAATCAACAAAGGAAACCTCTGGGAAGGTTCTGTTTACCTCAGGATAATGATTATCATATCAAGGCCTCTTAAATATCCACTTAAAACAAATTTTCATAGCAAATTATAAATACAAAAGGATAATTTACATGGTAGCCAAGCCACAAGACTGCCCCAAATGATCCCTGATTCTTCATATTCTTCCTTTGTGTAGTTCCATCCCACAATGAACTAGAGTTGACACTGTGACAAACAGCAGTGGATGCAAATGGCAGTATATGCCTGCTGGGGCTAAGTCATAAAAGGCATCACAGCTTCTGTCTTGGTCTTGTGGATTATTTGCTGTGAGGGAAGCCAGCAACCATGTCATGACGACATTAAAGTAGTCCCATGCAAAAACTCACAAGGGAGTAATGAGGGCCTATGCCACGAGCCAGCCACATTGGCAAGCCACTGCAGCCTCGCCACACCCATGGATGTTTGCTGCCTCTGGTAATGTAGGACTGCCACTGTCTGAAAGACTCCAAGAGACAGCTACGTGGCCAAATCCTTCCTGCATTCCTGGATAGGAGAAGCCATGAGAGCTAATAAATGACTACCATGGTGTTAATCCATTAAATTTTTGTGTGATTTATTATGCAACATTAAATAAACTGGAGAATTTATCTTGAAAGTGGTAAAGAAAGTGAAAAAAATTTATTTCATCTAATATTTAAAAATACTTAAGAAAATCATTTTAAACAAAAACATGGATCAAGTGTTGATTAGAGCTATGGAGAGTATTTGCCCCCAAATACTACATAACGGTATTAATACAAAACCTTTGTTTTCACTTTGAACTTTTACAGGACTAAAATGAAGGTGATTTTTATTAAAAAAAAAAAGTCGATTTTCTCAAAAGTTTTCTCATAATTATTCTACTTTCAAATTATTGTCTATTGAAGGTCCTTGTCCATTTTATCTTCTTTAATTATGAATTAGAATAACTGCCACATCTTTACTGAGCATTACCAAAATACATGGACTTACTAGTTCAACATCAATGTCATCACATTCAAGAACTTCATAGCTGGTGATATGTGTGATTTTACTTTGGAACCAATTTGCCTTGCATTGTAGTAAACATCCAGCTATCAGAGAGTAATGAATTCAAGATACTAACAGAATAAATGCTAGTGCTAAGGTGAAATGTGACAGTAGGAACTAATTTTAATGCTGTCATCTCACAATTATTTTCATGTTATGATAAAGTTTCCCCCAAACAATGTTGCAGAACACTCTAGTAATTCATATTTCATATTTCTGACAACCTTTATGGGAAGACTTGACCTAGGTCTAAACTACACAGGGCACCAGAGAAGGGTTCTGGAGTGTGGCATTGTGTTTGTCTAAAAATGATGAGGGTGCGTTAACTTAACAGAGGTGAGAAAACATCAGGCAGAGGAAATAAGATGTGCCTTAACCTTTCTTTGAAAGGAAGCAATGTTTACTTGTGGCATGTACAATGAATTCAAAAGTGTCACTGAAATAAATTATTCCCTCCTACATCTCCATACTTCCATTTGGTTCTACAGAAAACACACTTTCAGTTTTCATTTGTCTTACAATATCTTTGTTTTGCCCATATTTTTAAATAGTATTTTCATTGAATTTAGGATTTTAATTTATCAGTATTTTCCTTTAGTTTGAAAAGATAACATCTCATTGTCTCCTGACTTTCATTGTTTCTGTTGAGAAGTTGGCTGTCAGTTTCATTGTTATTCTGTTGAAGGGATTGTGTATTTGATGTTGGTGGAATTTCTTGAATAAAGTATGTTTTCATCAGATTTGGAAAACTCTCAGCCATTACCTCTTCAAATATCACCTATGTCCCTGAGATCTCCCCTTGGATACCAAACATGGATCTCAAACTTAACCTATCCAAAATAAAACTTTTGGCTTTCTCCCCAAAACCTATTATGCTCCAAGTCTTCCCCAGCTAAAAAAAGGCCATTACTTCTACCCAGTTGCTCAGGACAATAAAGCTAGTAATGCTCTTGAATTACTCTTTTTCTCTTATGCCCCTCTTGCATTCATCAACATATTATTCAAAGCATATTCTAAGTTCACCCACGTTTCTTTAGCTTTACCATGAATCCAACCATCCATCTCTGATCCAAGTCCTTATATGGGCACTTTCTGACCACACCCCTGGGGGTTTACCATACACACGTGACCATGGTCATGTGACCATGAAGAAGCTCACAGGCTTCCTTCCCTCTCGAAAAAAAACTCCAGTGCCTTGTCACAGGTAGGATGAACTCCACTCTTTAGCATGATGTACCAGACCACATGATCTAACCCCTGCCTAACTCTAAGCCTAATCTCTCCCTCTGTTTCAGCCCCACTGGTTTCCCTGTGGGTCCTTGATCCCACTTGCTCTTCTCCATACCTGGACCTTTCCTTCCATGAGACATCTGAATAGTGTGTTCTCTCACATCATGCAGGTCTCTATTCAAATGTCACCTCTGCAAAGAGGTCTTTCCTGCCCACCCTAAAGTAATCCCCTTTGGAGATCATATCTCCTTACCATGCTATATTTTCTAAAAAGCAGTTAATACTATGTAAGATTGTATTTCCATCTGTATATTTGCTGATGCCTGACGCCTACAACTAAAATATTAATTCACTGGGGCAAGAATTTTGTCTTTCTTGCCTACTAGTATATCTTAAATGGTTGGCATATAGTATAAACTCAATATTTGTTAAATAAATGAATATAAGTCGCATTAAGACACCCTCTATAATTTCTCTCATTTTTCTGTTTCTCTCCTATCCATAATCGCCTTATAGAACAGGTGTTCAGGTGTTCATTTCTTAATACTTCTATTGGAAAACTTCAGTAAGCCACCATAACCTACAAAATAAAGCCCAGACTCCACACCTGATGTGAAGAGCTTCTCACATCACTGAAACCCATCCAGCTTTTCCTTTCACCTGTCCCTACATAAACCTTTCTCTTAGCTTGAAATACCGTAAGGAGAAAAAAGAGACTTATGAATCCAAGAGTCTCAGTACCACCAATTCTGTGTCCTGTGACATGTTATTTAATTTACCTGGTGTAACGTTGTAAGAATTAATTACCCAAGACAAATTAAGAGACAATAACTGTAGCATGCACTGGACTCTTAATCAGTGTTTGCTACATCATTAATATTGGCAGGAGCCATGTTTCTCATCTTTGTGTTTCTAACACTTAGCACAGTGCCTTGGATACATGAAAAATTCAATAGATAAATAGATAATTGATAGATATTCAATAGATAATTGACAATGATGCACCAAAATTATTTCCTTTGATGTCAAAATTGATGAGAATATGATAGAAGTCATAACATAAGTTATGATGGGGACAGAATTCCTTCCATGAGTAAGCTGTGCCAAAATCTAAAACTGCACAACAGTCTCATTCATGGAAAGGACGAAGACAGTATTTCAAAGTCATTCATTTTCCCCTATCAAAAAAACTAACCAGTCAAGTGACTTTACTGGTCTTTCCAGACTTAAATTGCACATCCACAGTGTTTCCACAGCCAGCCAAACTATCCACATCAGCCTCTGTCCCAAACCTACTCAGTCTCTAGCTCATACACTGTGCCTACAATATCCCCCTGTTTTTCTAATTACCATCCCTGATCCATGAAAAATGTAAGAAAACACAATAAATCCCATCTAACCAAGAGACTTACCCACTAGCAGAGGCATGGACACCAATTAAACATGAGCAGTCAGTGCAAGGAGAAGGTGCATGGCCCAGTCAGAGAACTTGATGAGGAAGAGATGGGAGAGATTTTGACATGGAACTCCACTGCAGTGGACCTTTTCTCCTCTCACATTCTGTCCTTTCCCTGCCATTTGTTCAGCCATTCAGCTAATGGAAATAGAATCACAATTGTTTTTGTCTTACTTCTCAAACAATAAGAGATACTTCATATGAATTACTCCATAACACCTCAATTTTCAAAAGGTGAAAACTTCATTTCAATCTAATAGTATTCTACACAGCTTTTTACTAATAGATGTGAACAATGCAGATTCTGCATCAATCCAAGAGTGAACACTGCAGTTTAAACACATGAGGGTAGCTAGTTTATCCATTGTGCAAAAATAGACAAAATAGAAAAATATGCTCCTTAGTGGTTTTTTTACCAATTATTTCTAATAATGCTTTATGAATATTACTAAAAGAAAAAAGAGTCTTTCTTTATAATGATAAATGATTTGCAAATGGTCCGAAGTCCAGCCACTGTATAATTGTTTTAAATCAGTTAAAATGAAGTGGAATTTAATAGCTTTGAAAGGGCCCTAAGAGCAATGCCCGTGCGAAACTTTCTGAACCATGAGCTTTCCAGTCAAACCCACTAGGACTTTCTGCAACTGGCCTAACTGCCGAGCTTCAAGGACTCAGAAGCCATAGTGGGTAAAAGGAGCTGGGTCCAGCCTGCATTGGGGTGGAAGCCAGAGTCAGGGTTCCAGAGAACTCTCCAACAGCTCTCAGTGCTTCTTGCCTTTGAAAAGAATCTGCAGCTGATTTGCAAATCGTCAGATCAACACTGTATACTATAGCAGCATGGTTTTGAAGGAAATTCCAGAAAAGTTTCTGGTTATGTTCTGGATTCTACCTCCATGCTTACCAAACTTCTTTTTTCTGCTTGTACCTAAAAGCACTGGGAAACCAAGAGTATTGTGCACACACACCAGTCATGGAGCAGAGACCCTGAGAGGAGTCACATAGGTGACCAAGCCCCACCTCCAAAGAGCTGGTCTGAAATAAAGTTTTTAACAGCCTATTGCGAAATTTAAAAAAACAAGCCGGCATTTCATAAGCTTTTCAAGAAGCTAAACACTTATTCCATTTTGAAAAGGCTCAGTCTGAGCTTATACTTCTGTCATCCTAGAGGAAAATGTCTTTTCTTCCTAAACTCCCTATGGGCAACAGAAGTAGAGAGAACAATTCTGGTGGTAGGTAACAACTGAGAATATCTCGAGCTTTACTTGCTTGTCAAAATAAGATATGGAGGAGGGATGGAGAGAGGATGGCTAATATGTGCAGGGATGCAGTTTGGGAGGAGGAAGTCTCGAATGTTCCACAGCAAGCAAAGGTTGACAGTAAGTAATTCCATATTTCAAAATAGCGAGCAGAGAGGATCTGAATGTTCCTGACACAAAGAAATGATAAACATTTGAGATAACAGATATGACAATTACCCTGATCTTACCATTATATATATTGAAATATCACACTGCACATAAATTTATGATTTTGTGTAGATTAAAAATAAAACTTTATATTAAATAAATACATTAATTTAATTAAATTTGGGGGCTGTTTTGCATGGGATTATCTGGCCCTTAAAATCCAAAAAGCTGAGGATCTGGCAATCCAGCCCATCATTCCCTTGACAAGGCCCACGTCTTGCTTGAGACGTTTGGTAAGGACGCAGCATAATCAGCAGCACCCTGAGTGGAAGGGGTGACCGGAGGGTGGGACAAGCCCGTACAGAACACAGTGGGCGATTACCCATTCCTACTCCCACACCCCAACCAGGCAAGACAGGAGGAGAGAACACAGACTATGTACAGAGTACATACCACTGTACCTGCCAATAAGGGGGTGAGCGCTACAGCATCACAAAGAGCTTCCAAAGCAAGAAATGGGAATTTGTCCTGAAGAAAAGCACCATGGTAAAGTACTAAATGACACGGCATGAAACCACAATGTGAAGTTTCATCTGAAAAGGCTCACATGCACATCCAAAATCTTGGGAGAAAACACTTTTTTTTTTGACATCCATTTCCTCCCATTTTTTTCCTTTAAAGCAGACATGTCATCCCTTCATGTCTGGTACAAGAAGATAAAGATGAATGATATGAACAACACTGCTCTAAATTCCTTAGAAGCAGGCAAGGCATTGTAAGACTGGCTAATTGTTGGTGTTGGTCTTGCAGGCTTCCCTTCAAAGGTTGTCTCTGTCCCAGGACATCAAACCACCAGGGCCTGGATCCTGAACCAACAATGCGTAAGGAGGCCGGCCATGTAGAAAACTCAGAAGTCGGTCCACTGCGTCCCGGGAGCAGTGTTTTAGGACAAACAACAGGACTTGCAAGAGTCAGTTACTGTGGCAAGTCAGCACACACTGGGACTTGGGTGCAAAAGCTGCCCATCTCCTTATGACAATTGAGTAGAATCACACTTGTTGGGACTCCCCACCTTTTCCCAAGAAAACACCCAATACAGGAACTTCCCATAGTCTTCATCTTACTATCCAAAAAAACCTACCACTTAGGAAGAGTGGTAGTGGAATTTAACACAAGCCTTCTAAGAAAATCTCTCACCTATTGTTGAACATATTGTAAGCAATAAAATGTTATTTGGGACAGAAAAAATAAAATAAGCAGTCCACCTTCCTTAAGACACTTACAGAAATTCTGAATGGCACCTCACCTTTCCAGAAGCACCCAGCACATTGAGTAGTGTAGAAATAATACTTTGTAGCTGTGGTCAATACAATACCCACTCCCCCACATGTTTTTCCTGCATTTTTATTAGAATTTAAAATCATATTAGCCCAGAAGCAAGGAGGTGGGGGGGAGAGGGAGAGGACGGGGGGGAAGGGGGGGTAGGAGGAAGGGGGGAGAAACGACCCAAACATTGTATGCACATATGAATAAAAGATATATCTTTTTCAATAAAAATAAATAAATAAAATAAAATCATATTAAATCAAATACATAGGGGAATGTGGGGAGGAGGAAAAAGAGAACTTTGGTTACATACCTCGGAAGGCTAGAGCATAAACAAATTTTACTGAATAGCAACAACAATGTGAGTATTTGCTTACTATTAGGAACGAAGGTCTTTTACAAGCTAAAATTTTGCCATTCTTAAAAGGAATACAAATAGGTAAAGAAACTGTCAAAATATCCCTATTTGCAGACGACATGATCCTATACCTTAAAGACCCAAAAAACTCTACTCAGAAGCTTCTAGACATCATCAATAGCTATAGCAAGGTAGCAGGATATAAAATCAACATAGAAAAATCATTAGCATTTCTATACACTAACAATGAGCAAACGGAAAAAGAATGTATGAAAACAATTCCATTTACAATAGCCTCAAACAAAATCAAATACCTAGGTGTAAACCTAACAAAAGATGTGAAAGACCTCTACAAGGAAAACTATACACTTCTGAAGAAAGAGATTGAGGAAGACTATAGAAAGTGGAGAGATCTCCCATGCTCATGGATTGGTAGAATCAACATAGTAAAAATATGTATACTCCCAAAAGTAATCTACATGTTTAATGCAATTCCCATCAAAATTCCAATGACATTCATCAAAGAGATTGAAAAATCTACTGTTAAATTTATATGGAAACACAAGAGGCCATGAATAGCCAAGGCAATACTCAGTCAAAAGAACAATGCAGGAGGTATCACAATACCTGACTTCAAACTATATTACAAAGCAATAATAATAAAAACAGCATGGTACTGGCACAAAAACAGACATGAAGCCCAGTGGAACAGAATAGAGGATCCAGATATGAAGCCACACAACTATAAGCAACTTATCTTTGACAAAGGAGCTAAAAATATATGATGGAGAAATAGCAGCCTCTTCAACAAAAACTGCTGGGAAAACTGGTTAGCAGTTTGCAAAAAACTGAAACTAGATCCATGTATATCACCCTATACCAAGATTAACTCAAAATGGATCAAGGATCTTAATATCAGACCCCAAACTCTTAAGTTGATACAAGAAAGAGTAGGAAATACTCTGGAGTTAGTAGGTATAGGTAAGAACTTTCTCAATGAAACCCCAGCAGCACAGCAACTAAGAGATAGCATAGATAAATGGGACCTCATAAAACTAAAAAGCTTCTGTTCATCAAAAGAAATGGTCTCTAAACTGAAGAGAACACCCACAGAGTGGGAGAAAATATTTGCCAACTATACATCAGACAAAGGACTGATAACCAGAATATACAGGGAACTTAAAAAACTAAATTCTCCCAAAACTAATGAACCAATAAAGAAATGGGCAGGTGAACTAAACAGAACTTTCTCAAAAGAAGAAATTCAAATGGCCAGAAAACACATGAAAAAATGCTCACCACCTCTAGCAATAAAGGAAATGCAAATTAAAACCACACTAAGATTCCACCTCACCCCTGTCAGAATAGCCATCATCAGCAACACCACCAACAACAGGTGTTGGCGAGGATGCGGGGAAAAAGGAATCCTCTTACACTGTTGGTGGGGATGTAGACTAGTACAACCACTCTGGAAAAAAATTTGGAGGCTACTTAAAAAGCTGGACATCGATCTACCATTTGATCCAGCAATACCACTCTTGGGGATATACCCAAAAGACTGTGACACAGGTTACTCCAGAGGCACCTGCACACCCATGTTTATTGCGGCACTATTCACAATAGCCAAGTTATGGAAACAGCCAAGATGCCCCACCACTGACGAATGGATTAAGAAAATGTGGTATCTATACACAATGGAATTTTATGCAGCCATGAAGAAGAACGAAATGTTATCATTCGCTGGTAAATGGATGGAATTGGAGAACATCATTCTGAGTGAGGTTAGCCTGGCTCAAAAGACCAAAAATCGTATGTTCTCCCTCATATGTGGACATTAGATCAAGGGCAAACACAACAAGGGGATTGGACTTTGAGCACATGATAAAAGCGAGAGCACACAAGGGAGGGGTGAGGATAGGTAAGACACCTAAAAAACTAGCTAGCATTTGTTGCCCTTAATGCAGAGAAACTAAAGCAGATACCTTAAAAGCAACTGAGGCCAATAGGAAAAGGGGACCAGGAACTAGAGAAAAGGTTAGATCAAAAAGAATTAACCTAGAAGGTAACACACGCACAGGAAATCAATGTGAGTCAATGCCCTGTATAGCTATCCTTATCTCAACCAGCAAAACCCCTTGTTCCTTCCTATTATTGCTTATACTCTCTCTACAACAAAATTAGAGATAAGGGCAAAATAGTTTCTGCTGGGTATTGAGGGGGGGAGCGGGAGGGGGTGGAGTGGGTGGTAAGGGAGGGGGTGGGGGCAGGGGGGAGAAATGAACCAAGCCTTGTATGCACATATGAATAATAAAAGAAAAATGAAAAAAAAAAAGAAACCAAACCACCTTCCTGGCCAGCAGAGTGGCCTGTGCTTCCCCTCCTAATGGAAGGAGGAGAGCAACCCCAGGCTCAGACAGGAATTCAAAGACTATGCTCCCATCTTCACAAGGAAATAAATAATCATATGATATCAAGAAAAAAAAATAAATAAAATTTTGCCATTCTTGGCAACTGTCTTGCACAAGATTAAACCACTTACATTCCTTCACCATTTATTCTGCCCACCCAAGTCTACAAACTACCACTGAAATACAGTAGGCATGACTTAAAACTTTCTGATGATTCCATGGTCTTCCAGGGATTTACGGATTACTTATGTAACTTAAACAGTCACCTCAGGTAGCAAATTTAAGACATTGCATTTTGATTTATTCATGCTCCTACTGCTGTCCTTGAAAACTTTACCTGAATTTTTGAATTCATTTAACAATTTCAATCAATCCTCACGTAAATTATTAAATATATTTTAAGGGAGGATGTAGTAGCTTTACTACCCAGGCATGAAGGTCATATACAGGAGGCTATCTTTTCATCAAGCCATAAATGAAAACCATCAAGTTGTCAACCAAAAGTAAAGGCCAAATTAAAACTACAAGTTAAAATGAAAACTATATATACTTTGTCTAAAAAACATGCTCTAAGTAAAAAAAAAGCATAAACAAATATATATGCTTAGGTAAATATGTATAAATAAAATACAAACACACAAATAAAGCCATCTTTTACCTAGTATAAATCTTATATAAAACCATCATTAAAATCAGATAATTATATAAAGAGTGCTTATAAAAAATAAGCATTTACTTCAAACCTTTCAAAATAACTTTTGAACCCAGGCTTAAAAAAGTCAAGAGTCATTTTAGTATTTTAGTACAGAATATTTCCAGTCCATAATTTGCAGCACTGGAGAAGCACAGATGTCAAATAGACTAAGAACAAAAGGCATAAGGGCTATGTGCAAGGGACACGGGCACAGGCAGCTCCTTGCTGCTGGCAGGCCCCCTGCTCACTGCTGGAAGCATTTGCACTTGCCAACTATTTGAAGTTCAGGAAAATGACATTCCAATCATCTAAGTTTCACTAGAGAGAGGAAAGAAAGTCACGTGGCTCATTGTGAACTATGGTCAAAGTGACATTTAAACTAGAACAAGATTAAAACAGTGAAGTAGTGCAACAAATGGCACAGTAGAGTGACAGACGCAGAATGCAGTGGGAACCTGTGCTCTCCACACGGAGAACAGCCCTCTTCTCACTCATGAGCATAGGACCATCCACCTGGGGAGGCACTAAAGGACTCCCCTCATGAAAAATGAAACACACTGTGGGGGCAGCCCTCTCCCTTGTGCACTCTGGCCTTTTAAAGATAAGTAAGGCACCCTAAAATGACGCCAGTCACTTTTGAAATGGAGAGACAGTAATAGCCAAACTTTAAGCACAGCTCTCCAACAGCCTCAGCTGGTTCATTTCTAGTTTTGTTTTCAAGAGAACAGTTTGGCTCATCCATTAAGGAAACCACCGGAGAAAAGCAATTACAAAGACCTGCAGCAGCTGAGCATGCAAGTGCCCATCACTCTAGTGTCACCCATCCTCCCAGGAATGTCACCATGGGGAAAACCCCAATCTGTTCCCAGTGATGCTGCTGCTTCTTGCCGCCTCAATCAATAGGGCTATTTTCAGTGGACTGCCCAACACATCCACAACTCACCACATGGTGCAGGAGATTCTGCCATCAGTCACAATTCTGAATAGTACATAGCATAAGTTGTATTTTCACCCCAATTAAAATGTGCAGCCCATGATGGATACTGGAGCTAAGATAATTTGCATACCTAGGCTTAGCCTCTATCATCAAGCACTTAACAGAGGAGTCATAAGTCACGCTTGGCAGCACAGACGACTTCTGCTCCCAACACCGTGGCGGAGTGCCAACCTCATATGACGATTTCATATTTTCTGGATGTTTATGGCTTTAATTTGACTCTGACACATGAGTAAAGGCCTGACCCATGAGATTGGAGAAGCTAGAACCAGAAAGAAAATGGGACTCCTTTCACTCCACGCTCTTGCCATTAAAGCAGCGTTTCTTTAAAGCATGGTCTTCTGCCTCACCTGCAGCCCAAAGACGAAAGGTCCTGAACCCCAGCCAGAGCTACTCAACAGAATCTCAAGAGTCAGATCCTGAAATCTGTACTTGTAATTCTCGGTGGTACAGGGGTTTGAACTCAGGGCCTCATGCTTGCCAGGCAGACATTCTACCACTGAGCCACTCCTCCAGCCCTGTACTTGTAATTCTTATGCACATTAAAATTTGCTCCATGAGCTACCAACTGGCCTATTGCTGAAGAAAAGAGCTGTTTATACTGTCATCTGTGCTTTACAAGTAGGGTGATCTGCTGAATAGACACACACATAGCACAGACCTACACACACATATATAGACATGCATACTTACACATAAACATACACACACATGCATGTACACATATACACATAGAAACATACACATAAAGACAGGCACACATGTGCATATACACACATATACACAAACATGCACAGAAATATACATTTGCAGTTCTACTCACTTGAAAGAATTTTTTATTATATTTCAAATTTTAAGTCATACTTTTCAAGAGCTGCTGTGTCTATACTAACAAAAAAAACGATTATTGGCAGTTGTCAACTGTGTCATAGGGACTAAAACTCCATGTAGAGCTATCTTAAACAAGCAAAGATGTCTTTTTTTTTTCAAAAACAGAGATCAGGAAAGCAAAACAGGTCCTGTCTGGGGGGACAGTACCAGTGGGAGGGGAAGGATATAAGGAAAGGGTGTAAGAGGGTGAATATAGTAGAAATATTATGTATACATGTATGAAAATGAAAAACTGAGTCCTACTAAAACTATTCCAGGAACTGGGGGTTAGGAGATAAAGGAGAATAATGGGGGGTGAATTCAACTATGACATATTCTAAGAACTTTTGTAAATGTCACAATGTACCCCCAGTACAAAAATAACAAAAAAAGAAACAGAAACAAATATATTTAAAGATTAAAAAATAATTTTTAAAGGACAAAACCATGAAAATAAAGTGTTGCTCACAAGACTTTAAACCATGGGTCATATTTTCCAGTCTTACCAATATACCCTTCTTTTCCTCTCTAGAGAACCAGCCAATGTTTGCCTGAAAGACAGCAGTAAAAATGTCCTAAACTGGCCTGCACTTTATGTGTGAAGAATCTGAGTGGGGTATTTTTGTGAGATTTAAAACTCTACAACTTCTTGATCAAGCACTACCTCAGGCCCACACATTTTTTATCTTCCCTTGATTTAGGTTGATCAATGCCAAACAACTGTCAAGGGCTTTTAAATTTTGTGGTCTTTAGCCATTAATTTAATGCATTTTAGCTTATGTTTTCCCAATTATGTCTTGTTTTAAATTTATCAAATTGTGAACATCACAAAAATACCTTTTAAAAAGTATTTTTTGGTCCATAGCTAAAAAAGCTCTTTAAATAAGACTGAGAACTACAGTCCCCTAATGCTTTGCAGGTATGCAAAAAGCAAGTTTATAAATTATTGAGCAACCTAACTTTTATTGTAAGAAAGTGGATTCAGGATTCCTCATTGCAGATTGTAAAATATCACTTGAGCCTCGCAAAACCTTCTCACCAAGGGAGACCGCAGGACCTGGTACACTGAGTTTTGACATGTTTACACACTGAAATCCTAACAGTAATTATCATATTTATCTTTATCTCCTTCCACATATGCAGCGGAGGCATATTCTATAAGGTCATTTCAAATATTCTGTCACCTCAAAAGACTAAGCTCATATAAGTGCCAAGAGTTCTCAGATTTATTTTGTCTCAAAATAGTTTTCTGAACTTCCAGTATGTTCTGTTTCTTCCAATTCCTAAACTCCTACACACTGCATTGCAGGAAATGGTTTTATTTTTAGAAATGCTTTTAAAGAGAAATGAACACCTTTCCTGTATCCCATTTCATACTAAAGAGTGCTGCAGGGTTGATGGTTGACACTCTCAAGTGACTTTCTGTAGCTCTGAGGAAAGAACTAAAGGATTGTTTGTTCTTTTCAATGTTTTCATGGAACACCCCATTGGGCAGTTTGACTTTTAATCACTCAGAGGTCAAATTCATATGAAAATTAACCTAACAGAACATAAGGCCCTTACTCCATTATGTTATAGATGGTCCCTGACTTAGCAATGGTCTGGCTTAGGATTTCTCAACTTCACAATGGTGCAAAGCATTGAATAGAAACTACACTTCAAATTTTGAATTTTGATCTAGGGATGGCACAATACAGTATGATACACTTTCAGGATGCTGTAAGACAGTGTAGAAAACAATCCCACTTCCTTTGGACCTTACACATGCTTGCCACAGTGAATATGTAGTCAATCGTTACGTTGTGGAGCAGCTTGCATTTGTGAACACGCGGTGGAGAGGTGCGGCTGGTTAGAAATCCACTACCTAAATCTTCATAGTCTCCAAAGTGTGCAATGTAGGAGAGGGTAGCCTGCATTGTGGGAATGCACTAGTGATTCCTAACCCGGGGTCTTGGAATCCCAAAGAAGAAACTGCATGGGGGACAGAGGACAATACTTAACTTCTCATTACCTCAGATTTCAGCAGAACCAAAAATGGCTTGTGACACCTGTGAAGCATTATTCTTCTGCTAAACTGAATTCTCTGTGCCTCACTGGAGAACCTACCCCTGGGAAACAGAGGGAGACAGGTGCCCCAAGTTTATAATGTGCCAAGCAGGAGGAACGGCCTCTCTCGTTAATACTCTCTCATGTCCAAGGTTGAAGTTAGAATGCTTACAAGGCTGGGCACAAACCCACGACTGACACCATGGGTTTCTACGTCATGGCTCAGGGTGGGAGCTGCTGGGCCGTTCATAATTTATGTCAGTCTTGTTAGTTTTCCAGTGGGTTAGATGTGTTCCTCGAATCAATAAATTGTCACTGACGGGGCAGGTTGTAGATGATCTGAAAGGTCTAAGAAAGGGACTGGATTGTAACAAGGGATAACTATTTGCCTGGGCAACAAAGCAGCCTGCAGATCTGCTCCTAAGAGTCTAGGAAGGCACTGGCTTTACACAGGAAGCTGAAAGAGGAAAGAAGCAGGCAGAAAAGGAGTTCTTGAATTCCGTGAGCTAAGGATTGAAGTCTGTAAACATAAAACTTAACCACCATGCCCTCTGCATAGTGGAACGCTTAGAAACAGAGATGAGACAGCATGTCGATGGCTGCCATAGGTTTGCATTTTCTGAAATTTCTTCTTTTTGATCTCGCTTAGTGGAGTAATGGTATTTAAATATATAATGTTTGAAATTGCAATACAAATAACAAAATTTTAGCACATTTGAGAACTAGAAAAAGGGAAGAATCACTCAGAAACTATCACTCTACTGGGAAATATCTATTATTATGAACTTCTTTTTCATACATGTTTAACTAAAGTCATTTTGTATATAAGATTAAGATTCCTGTTTTTCAGTTAATATCACATCAAATTTGTTGTGTTATGATTATCTTCAAAATCATCACTTTTAATGACTAGAGAATTCACCCAGGGGATGAATCCCAGTCTCTGAGCTTGAAAAATGCTTCCAACTTTCACTATTATAAATAAAGCAACAGTCAACAACTTTTGTATAAAGCCTTTCTTTTCTGCACCATTTTCTTAGGATAAATTCCCAGAAGTGGGACACTGAGTTATTAGATATTTATATTTTTTACTGATTTTTGGATTACCAAATTGCTTTTCAAAAGTTCGAAAACACAGAAGAGTGTATCTTTTCCAGCCCAAGTACTATTTTCCTCAATTTTGTTCAAATTTAGTAGATAAAAATGACAGATTCTTTCCATTTGATTTTTTTATTCTACCAAGAATAGGCTATTTCTATGTTTATCAGCTGGGTTTCAAATTGTCTATTCCCATTCTTTGCCCATTTATCTATTATTCAACTTAAGTTCTTCATGTAACAAATACAACTAATGCTTTATCAGTATTTGCAGCAGGTGTATCTTCCACACTGACTGCATCTCGTCTTCATATCAGAGTTTTACTTTTTATACGGTCAAATTCCCCAATCACTTATACCCGTTGACAGTTATCTGTCCTCCAGGGGTCATAAGCAAGTCTTTTTTTTCTTTTCTGGTCTTTCTAATGTTTGATACCGTAATTGGGTACATTCATTAGGTGTCACCTTAAATAAATGTTTTCCAAGTTTCAAACCAGTTATGTCACCAATATTGGTGAATAATGCCATTCAGGCTGACTTGTTCTATTTGCTTGTCATACATGTCCATGAAAGTCACGTGTAGAGTAAAGGGAGTATATACACAAGTATGTAAGTGCTAGGGCCTTTTTCTGATGACATTCTTCCTAGTTAGACTCTCTCTCTTATACTAAGTCTGAACATTAAATGAGTTTTCTTTCCCACATATTTTTGTGATATGGCTATCTATGGGCAAAGGATTGCACCAAAAATTGAATGAAAGATACTACAGGGGTTCCGCCAGGAACCCCTAGACTCTGGCACAGGATGTTTTTTACAACTCAGTGGTCACCACGTTCATTCAGTCCATCCACACTAACACTGCTCTCTTTCATACTTGCATTCTTTAGGTCATTGGAAGTGGAAAACATCTGTCTCCTCACTTCCCCAATTCTTCCACACACCCAGTAAGGATCAATGAACACCCACCCAGTCTGTGTTACGCGCTGTTCTAGGCTGGTCAAGATTCTGCACTCCTAATTTGTGATCCAAAGGTGACATTTGGGAGTTAACATTATTGCAACTAATGCCTGCTGGTTGCCTGCTCTGGCCAGGCATTTTGTTTCCTTATTCACATACATACAAATCATCTCATGCAATCCTCAAAGCAAACATGGGGTTGGCTTCTGTCACCTTGTAGAGTAAAAGAAACCAAGGCTCCAAAAGGCTACATAACATATATCACAAGGTCACCAAATGACAGAACTGTACTGCCTGGCCTGTCTGGCCCCACACCTCCCAACTACGCATACAGCAATTACGTACATGGGGATGAGGCTACCTGCGATGAGTCCTCTAACACGATTCTGACCATCATCGGTAAGGCAGCAATTCATTGGCAGAATCTCACACAGACATCCTAAATGCACATATGCACTGCAGTTCTACCACTCACTGCTTCCCATTTTCAACACTGTCCTAACTGTACTTTCTCTATAGATACCACAGTGCTGGGAAAACTCCCCCTGCCCCTAGGAAATCCCCAGAGACTCTCCAGCAAGATGCTCTGCCCTTCACTGGTCTGGTCCCTGATGCTATCTCCAGAAGACTGACAAGATTTCCTCACAAACTGATTACCTGATATGAACAGCAGTTGTCAACTGATGCAACTAGCAAGGCATGGGCTCCTGCCATTGGCAATGTTCCCTTCTGTGGCCACAGTGCGCTGTTCAGCACAGCACTACAACACATCCAACACCAATGTGAGGTGTGCACCTTGAACCTCCGTCACATTTTACCCGATGGCTAATGACCAACTTTTGCAATAGCCAAGTGTGCACACAAATTTTCACATTAGTCCTGGACTTATGACAGTTCACTTTATGAGTTTTCCACTGTACAATGGTGCAAAGCTGTAATCATGCAGTAGCAACTGTACTTGGAATCGGGAACTTGGATCTTCTCCCAGGCTGGCTATATTCAGTCTGATCCTCTCTTGCAAGAGCAGCAGCTCCCAGGTGGCCCCGGGGTTATAACGAGAACCAAGCAAGGTTCTACAGCGGACTGTGTGGCTAAGCTGTGATGACTGGTAGGCAAGGTGTAGTCAGTGCAATCTCAGTTGACAACATTTTCACCTGGAGAGAGGCTTATCAGAGTTTTTGTTTGCTTTTTTCTTGGTGGTACTGGGGGTTAAAACTCAAGGCCTCAAGCTTGCTAGGCAAGTGCTTTACCACTTAAGTCACACCCCCAGTCCTTTTGCTTTGTTTTTCAGAAAGGGCCTTGCGCTTTTGCCTGGGGTACTCTTGGATTGTGATCCTTTAACTTTGGCCTCTTGAGTAGTGGGGATTACAGACATGCACCACTACACTTGGCCTTATACTCAGCAAATTTTTTTGAAAGCAGTCATAGTTCTTCTCACATCCAGCATACACATAGAATCTGCTGGGGGGCGTGGTAAGGGAGGAGAGTGGAAGTAAATAGACCCCAAATATCACCTAGAGCTACAAGGGAGGAGACTTGCACACGTCCCACTTTAAGCCGAAATGGGCAGTACATGGTCTCCATAGCTTGCTTTTCCCCATGTGACTGAAGGCAACACAGCCAGCCTCAATCACATTTTCCACACTCTTATGTGTTAGAATGCTGGGGGTCTCCACTGGCTTCACGTGAGTCTAAAAATGTCACGTCCTAGGTAGGTCTCGTTTGTTAACCCTCACTTCCAGCTACTCAGAAGGGTGCCTCTGCTCACATCATTTCAGACAGTGTTCTCTTGGGAGGAGGAGAATAAAATAGCTGGATGCCTACAAAAAAGCTGGCGAGGAGTGACTACCAGGAATGCTGACTCATTCACCCTCCAGTCTCCTTTGCATGTTTTCACAGAAAAGGAACACTGCTGTCTGGAAAGAAGAAAGCAACAGTATTTGTTTGGGGGAGGACTCTCAATAAAATCCAGAAATTTTATTTTGATTATATCTGCAAACGGAAGCCTTCCCTCCAGAGGGCAGAACATTATCCCAGCAAACAGTCATGAAGCAAATGCTAAATCCATCCTGTCAAAGATACCTACCACTCTATCTGATCACAACTGAATGCAATTTTAATCCCTCCCTGCAACTGTGCCTCCCCTTCAGAACAAGGGTTTGCAACAAAGAACAGAATGAAGTGTATTGATCAGCCAGATTAATTCTGAAATAAAATCCAACAGTTTATCTCTCTCTAATCGAGCTTCAGGGGAAACAGTGCAGAAAAGCTGCCACCTGGCCCAGGGTCTACACCCCGATCAACACATAGAAACATTTTTCTTGAACAACATACACAGTCCCCATGATGTATCTCTTCTCTAGGAAGGGTGTTTCTCTGTGGTACTCCCTAAATAAATCCAGCCTCTCACATATCAGTTACAGGATGATTTACCCCAGCCCCTCGTAAATTCAATACATTTTAGGAAAATAAACTTTTACCTCAGTAGTTAATAATAGGTACTTCTGTTCAACATCATGTTGGATTCCACAAACTCATGAACACCTTCCTTCCAACAGTTGAGAAAGCTGGCAGGTGTCCTCGTGTGGACACACACACACACACACACACACACACACACACACACACACACACAGTCTGAGCTGGGGGTTCTTCCCTCATAGTCTGGTAACCCTTCTGCATGTTAATTTCAAGAGAAAATAACACATTCTATTTGAAAGTATTTGCTCCCCCTGTGTAGAGGCTGAATTCTAAAGAGGAAGGGAAAAGATGGGGGGCACATATTCATGATTTTATTTTTAATTTCCTATGCAGAAAATCTTCAAGATACATTTGTTATTGCTGGGGATATCCAGCATACCCAACTGCAAGGTAGGTGGATGCAGAAAGGGAAATAGAAGAGCTGGGAAGATGGTAGAAATAACAAGTTTATATAACTATATGAAAGTACCTGGCAATTATGAATTGCAACACAAATGTTAGCCACGTTATTTTATGCAGCAGGTCAGTGGAAAAGACAAATTTGCAATTCAATGCTTCTTTAGCCATGGGTTTAATTCCTAAGTCACAACCCCAGAATAATATACTAGTATAAACTTTAAAAAAAAAATTTTTTTTTACACATTTAAATAAAGGTAGAAACAGCTTTTGATCTCTGGGTGCCTTCACTCAAGAATCCTTTGTGTAGAAGAATTCCAACTTTAGGGAAGATGTGCATATGCCAACCACCACCCCCCCCAAAAAAATAAATAAGGACTCAGCCCCCAGAAAAGGGCATACCCTCCCTCATTCACTGACATTTTTTCTCTTTGACAAGGTCTAATCTGTACATTGACGGCACCACCCTGCTCCCTTGCACAGTACCTCCACAATCACTGGCTTGCTCTTAAATGAGAGTCAACACAACAAAGACCATGTGTGATTTTTGTTCCCCACTGTGTTCAGGGCCTGGCATGATGCTTACAGATATTAGATATTCATGCTTACAGATATTCATGGAAAGAATGGATGGTTGGATGAATGGATGGATGGATTGATGGATGGATGTTTGATGACTACTAACACTATAAATACCAAAATGAAACTACAAGGTAAGATTCTGAGCAGAGCATTAGGCAAATTTAAACTTAAGTGTTGTGGGGGAGTGGATTAAAGCCTACGAGAACTGGACACAAGCAAGGCGAGATGCAATTAATTGCTTTTACCTGTAGGCCAAGATAGTCACAGCCCTGGCATGAAACAGAAAAAAGCAGAACAGCTGAGTCTCTAAGGTTGCGTTCAAAGAAGCAAGAACACAGGTTTCTCCTGTTACAATGTCAGGCCTCTCCCCAAGAGCCTCTGCTCCACCCTGTTTGCCTCTGTTTATAAAAGGCCCACTGAAGGAGGGCTGGGGGCTTTTGCTTTTTGGGGCTTCACTTTGGCTTTCTGCCTATGAATATTGGGAAGATTTTACTTTATACTTTTTGGTGTGGGAAGCTTTTGGAAAGGAAGAGAATCATTGAAGGAAAAAATTGCTGAAGGGAAAATATTAAAGAGGGGTTGATAGAAAGTCTGCACTGAGAACTTTAACACAGGCTTCAGAAAGCAAAGCTGAGAAAGAACTTCATACATGGGCCTTAGGAAAGCTAAAGAAATCCAAAGAGAACATTGGACAGTGCACAGTGCAAGTCTAAGGACCGAGAACTTAAGAGTTGTGCATATGCAGATTGTAGGCCCGGCTGTTTGCAAGTGTGAGCACCAAGGCTTTTAGAGAGCTAAAGAGAGATGGGACAGTGTGAGCCTGGGGGCAAAAGACTTCAAGAGCAATTAAGCTAAAGATAAGCTGAGAGCAAACATGGGATAGTGGGAGCCTAAGGAACGAGGTTTTAAGTAAGGTTTTAAAGAACTGCAAGGAGCAAGGCCTTAAAGAATCAAGATAGAGAAGAGAAGCAATGAGGCTTGCGTCTCCAGGCAAGTGTACAACACACCTGACTCCAACTTTGTCTATCCTGTGTCTTTTCTAAAATCTCCAGTTGCTCCTCAATTAAGTCCAGTTAGGTCCAGTAATAACCAAGAAGTGAGAGAGAAAACCTCGCTCCAGCAAGGGAGGGAGCACAAAAAACAGCACCCCCTTCAAAGTGTCTCTCCTGATCATGGTTTATGTAGGGTCTCATTTTTTAACTTTCTTCATATTGATTAAATCTGCATTAACAAGTTCCTTCCCTGTTTCCACATTACTATATCAAATGTATATTCATTCCTGCCTTTGTTCATTAAAAAGAAAACTTGAAAAGAGCAGTTCTACAGTTTGACTTTCAAAACAATTTTCTGTTTTTCCATTTCCCCAAAATACAGCCTCGTTTCTAATAGCCATCTCTTGGTTTATTTAAAGTCATTTCTTTTTTTCCACATGCTGGGTATCTTAACTTTCTTTTCTTTCTTTTTTCTTCATCTTTTTTTTTTCTTTCAAAAGTCAACTTTGTTCTTCTCTGAGTGGCTATTCCATTTCCCACATGATATCTTCCTAAAAACCACTTATCTTTAATCTCTCTACAAAGCTCGAAGACTATATTCCTGTAGCATTATGGATTTTTTAAAAAGAATGATGATGTGAAAGGTGCAGTTTCTACATCTAAGATGTGCCTTTGTCTTCCAGAGCTATTATCTTCACAGATTTTTCTCAAGTGGTATGACATTCCCTATAAAAATCCATCAATTCTATGTTCAGAGAGTCCCTCTGAAACAGTATTAAAATTGATACTCTAAATTACATTTAAGCTTGTCTAAACACACTCAATGACAAGGTCCTCCCCTCCCAGGCAAGCCAGGCAACAGGCAATCAGGCCCTTGGGGAACATCAGTGGTTCTTGGAGAGTCGGTGGCTAAGCTGCCCAGCTGCTTGAATGTTTTCAAAGAGTGGTTAAAAGCTCGGGCTGGAGCCACAGTGTCCTGTCCAGTTTCAGTTCTGCCTCAGATTAGCTGTGTGGCCCTAAGCAAGCTATTTACATGAGTCTCGGCTTCCCCAGCCCTGTCAATAAAATAGACTCAATGGCCATGTCCAGCTGACAAGGTAAGTAAGTTGAAGTTTGCACACTGTAAATTACAGGGATCTTTTTCTGCATGAGTACTTTTTTTTAGGGATTGAATGTTGTAGAGGAAGGATTGAGAAGGCATTTTAAACTCTACTCCTCTCATTCAACTTAATATGGATTTAAAAATTCAAGATATATTTATAACTTAAAATCCTAGCAAAAACAAACAAAGATGCTAAATAGCATTCTTTTTCAGGTTATTTTCAGTTTAGTTAGTGTATTAGTATGTTTGTGTTACTATAGTGAAATACCTGAGGTTGGGAAACTGTATGAAGAAAAGAGATTTATTTAGGTCATAGTTCTGAAGGTTCAAGAGGCTGGTGATGGCCTTCTTGCTGCCAGCCCCTTGCAGGCAGTGCAGGATGTCACATGGCAAGAAGTGGGGAGCATGCATGTGCCTTTTGAGATCTCTTCCCCCCTCCATCTCGCTCCCCCATCCTCTCTCTCTCTCCTCTCTCTCTCTCTCTCTCTCTCTCTCTCTCTCTCTCTCTCTCTCTCTCTCTCTCTCTCTTCCCCCCCCTCCCTCCCTCCTCCTTTCTCTCTTCTTAGAAAGCCACCATTATTCAATCATGGGGACTCCACCTGATAACCTAATCCTGATCATCTCCCAAAGGCTCTGCTTCTAACATCAGATTAACCTTCCATCCTCTTCATACCTCACAGTGGGGATTAAATTTCAACACAGGAGCCCTTGGAGCATGCACACAAACTGTATCAATACCCTAGCAATTGACCACCACTATAAATGCACATTTTAGTATTCTGTAAACAAATTTGTCAAAGAGATTTCCCAAGATAGGTGGCAGAGTTCCAAAGCAAAGTGGCAGATGTGCACAGCTGCAAAAATTGCAGACCACTGCTGCTGGCAGAGAACAGTTCCTCTGATGGCCCATTACTGCTGGGCTTTCTCCTCTCAGCTCGACCTGTCCCACCAAGTGCTGGGCCTTGGAAATGCCCAGCTCAGCCAGCCACATACAGCAGCCTCAGGATATGACAGACTGAGTGTGTGTCCCACTTAGTTGACTGCATTTGGGCCTCTTCCCCAGTGTAGATTTTCTGGACAATTGGAACTTTGCTAGACAGACAGCAGCCATTCATTCAAACAATACCTAGTGAGCCTGATTGTCCAAGGTACCAACCTTCAAATGCAGCTCAGTTTAAAGGAATCAGTTTGCAAGTCCTCATCTTCTGTGTTTCCCAAAACTCTTCTGCCTGGGAACAGAAGCTCCCAGAAGCTTTCCTCCTTCCAACAGCCCTTCTTCCATTTTATTAAAAGAGAAGCACATCTTCCTTCAACCTGAATCTCTGTATAGCACAATGGTGTGGGGTACAATGTCTTCCAGGAGCTATAGGCCAATTCCATATCAATAAAGAGTAGCATATCCATCAGGCAGAATGCAATCCAGAAACACAGAATCCACTTTACTTGGCACACAGGAAATTGGTGCGGATGAAGGAAAAGCTGAAAAACTAAGTGGGAACCTCAGAGCAACACTGAGAAGGAGCCAAGGTTGGAGACCAGCACTAACCCCGAGCCAGAAGAACAAAGGGAGGCTGGTGTCACCAAAGCTTAAGGACCAGCATCCCCAGCAGGGAACTGGAACCACCATTAAATGCCTGTCCAGGCAGAGCTGGAACTGCCAGGGAACCCATTGCTACTGCAGGCACCACCAAAGTCAGAGGTGGGGAGGGAAGATGTGCCCTGGCCTCTGCCACTCACGTGCCCACTAAGACCGTGTGATCACCTGGTGTCTGGATCCCACTGGCTGGGCTAAACAGAGGGCTGCAGTCAGGTTTGAAAATATTGTCCATGTTTAACCTAGGGATTGTTTTGCAACTTTTTGCACTTATGAAACTTCTTGATGTTACTTTTTTAAATGGGAGGGGCATATATAGTTTTTCATGATACCTTTGGGAAGCAGATGAGCAAAAGGCTTAAAGACCTATGCCGGGAAATGCAAAGCTGAATGTGTCCTCCAGCACATTCACAGAGGGGAGAAGGAGAGGCTGACCTGCAGTTCCTGAGGCTGCTCCACAGAGACAATCCTTACAACCCTCCAAGGAGGCAGGGAGTGTCACCTCTATTCTACAGCTGTGGAGTCAGGGTCTTGGATGGTCAGCCATCTAAGGTCAAGTTTGTAGCAACAGACTGAAATTCAAAACTACCCCTGTTTGGTTCCCCAGCTTTTTCTAGGGAGGACTCACACCCTGAGCTCAGATGCAAATATGCCCAGAGCAGCATTTCCCACCATGCAATATGCAAATGAGTCAGCTGGAAACTATGCTAATCCACAGATTCTGAATCTGCAGTGCTGTGGTGAGGCGTAAGATTTTCTGTTTCTAAGAATCCCAGGGGATATGGAACTTTGAGCAGCAAGACCCTAGAGCAGGGGACACTAAACTTTACCCCTAACAGTAAAAAAGCTGTGAGCATGGAGAGGACGTTACTCTTGCTTACTTACTGTTAGTCAGCTTTCCGCCACTGTGACAAAATACCTGACATAAACAACTTAAGGGAATAAAAATTAATTTTGGCTCAGTTTCACAGGTTTCAGTCTACAGACCTTGTCTTCATTGATTCTCGACCCAAGGTGAGGTAGAACCTCATGATGACAGAAGCATGTGGCCAAGGCTGCTTACCTCACGATGCACAGAAGCAAAGAGAGAAAGGCCATGGGCTGGAGACAAGACACAGCCCCCAAAGACAAGACACAGCCCCCAAAGACCGACCCCCAGAAACCTACTTCTTCCAATCAGGCCCCTCCTCCTAAGGTTTCCACCACCTCCCAAAAGAGCACCACCAGCTGGGGATCAAGCATTCAACACATGAGCCTGTGAGGAACATTACATACCTGAACTGTAATGTATTCATTGTACACATATGTATTCTGGCCATAAACCACATAACAAGACAGATCACCCAGTCAGGACAAAATAGATTGTTGCCATAGCAGCCCTAAATCTACATTTCAAATCATCTTTTTGAAGATCTGGAATTTTGGCCAACTTCTTGACCATGGAATTAGATTATCACTGTGTTTTACTTTGCTAAGGAAACTCTCACACGAGCCGTAGTGGAAGCAATAGCAGTTCTGTCATTGCCTGATGTTCATTTGTAATGTCACTTTCTAGTACAATGCTCAATTTCTGTTTTTTAAGTCACTCATCTATTTTGTAAAGGTGAATTTAGTTAAAACTAAATAATAGCAATCTACTTAACCCCACACACAAATGCTACATAAATGACAAGCATATGCAAGGGTCACTTTCTGTGTCAGTTCTTATGTAAAATGCACTAAAGCCTAATGTCATCATCTGCCTCACAGGAATTTCCTGAGCCTCCCAGCACACCAAAGTTGGACACACCATCCTAGAGAAGAGGCGGAACACAAAGAACAGGAGATGATATCCACACGTCAACACGCTGCTGCTTTCACGTCAAATGCATTTTCATAAAGTTTAACAAGTGCCTCATCAGTAGAAGAAAAAAATTACATGTGATTTTTTTTTTACCATTCCCCCCCTCACACACACAATGTCAGAACTTACCCTCCCTTTCCTGCTCTTCACATTTAAAACCTCATCCAACCAGATCCAAATTCACTGAAACTAAACCGAACATTCACTACAGATAGTAATTATAATACATTATCAGACCTATTTGGGGTCATAAAATGCTTCTTGTTCATAGGATTCTGAGAGGGAAATTTTTTCCAAAGAATTCAGAAATTCTTTAATTTTATGTTGCTCAGAAACAAATTATATTTTCAGTCTCTTTAGATATTGACATTCCTGGGAGACTGTAAGTTTCCCTTTTCACACATCAACACCTGCCAGCTACTGTCCCCATGCTGACTCTCTGTCCCTTTCATTCACTTCTTCATCAGAGCATATTCACCGATTGCCCGGAGTCCTACTCAAGGTGCAGGGAACACAGCAGAGAGCCAGAGTTCTTCCCACAGTCTCCCTTCCAGTTGAGAAGCCAAACAAACAAGTATGTAACTAATGATCATGCTCTGAGGAAAAGGAATCAGAACAAAAAGGACAGAGAATGTCCTTGATGGCATGATCAAGAGAGGTCCCCTGAAAGAAGGATGACTGAGCAGAAGGTATATCAGTCATTTCTCTGTTCCCATGAGGAAATACAAGACAATTAGCTTGCAAAGAGAAAAGACTGCTTTTGGCTCATGGTTCTGGAAGTTCTCACCCATGATCAAGTGGCTGCCACTACTTTGAACCTCTAACAAGGCAGTACATCATGGGACGATTGAGTGGTGCAACAAAACCACTTACCTCATCAGCCAGGAAGCAAAATGAAAGGAAGAGACCACAGTTTTAAAATCCCTTCAAAGTCATGGCCCAATGACCCAAAGATCTCCCATAAGGTCCCACCTCCCAAAGGGCCATAGCACTTCCCAATAGTGCCACCCTAGTGACCAAGTCTTTAACACAGACCTTTGGGCAATACAGACCCAAACCCTAACAGAAGGGAAGGAAGCAAAGGAACAAGCCCTGCACTAAATATCCGAGAAGGGGTACACCCTCCAAGTGGAGGGGATGGCAGATGCAAACCCCGAGACAGGAAAATTGAATTACATCAAGGAGGTCATTGTTTGGTGCATTTGGAGCAAGGGGGAGAGGGAGGGTGGACATGGGGCTTGATTGTGTTTGTGATGGAAACCAAATGCAAACAGGGCAGTGATGTGGCTGGATTCAGTTTTAAAGGTTCATGTGGGCTGCTGTGTGTAGAACACACTTAGAGGAGATGGAGTGGAAACAACATCCACACAGTGCTGTCTCCTCAGAAAGCTGTGAACACTGCCATGCTCAGGAGCTCTTACCCTTCCACCTGTCCCAGGGGGCCAGGGGTGAGACTCCAACACCTGAGAGCCCCGTACCTGCAGAACTCATTCATTTCTCCACCGAATTCTCTTTGTAAATTGAGTATATTTTAATGAAAATCTCAAGAATTGTGCATGCTTCAGGCCCTCCTGGTCAGAGCTCTTTTCACTTGGTACCGTAACTGCTGGGTCACCAGTCCATATCTCCTCTTAGACTAAGATCCTGGAGGGTAAGATCCATGGTGGTCTTTACCTTTGTATCTGTGACAGCTGCACAGGACCCAATACACAATAGTCACTTACTTCATATTTTCTGAATTGTATGTGTATGTGTGCACATGCATGCATGTGTGTGTGTGTGTGTGTGTGTGTTTGTGTGTGTGTGTTTAAAGAAGTGTCTGATTTCATTTCTCTATAGGTCAGCAGCACCAAGGCTTTGTAAGATGAATTCCGTCAGGGTCAATGGCCAAAAAAAAGGCTTATTCGATGGCATTTACAAACACAACTAAGAATCTTTCAGCATCACTAGCCATGCATTTACATTATGCAAATGTTAATAGGTTTGCCATAGAAAAGTATCTGGAGATATTTTTTATCACCTTTGTTTCCTATACCAACAAAAGTGAAGGCCTTACTGTTAAGACACATAACAAAACACAGCCCAGAAACAGCTCTTCTGCAAGATACCTCGCAGCCCTCGAGGGACAAACAAGCTCCAGGCAAGAAGAAACTTCCATCCTTTTTAGAACATATTTTAACTTGCAAATAAATGATCACCCTCATTTAATAAGATATTCCCCTCCTCCTTGGCAACTGACAGAGACACATTCAGCTGCACACTAACGGGAAATTGTCATCTAAAAATAAATGAAACCATGGTAAATAGGCAACTGAATATTCTGAATGCAAAAATCAAGGTATATTTTCTCTATCCAATGATCTCATAGGAATAGCAAGCAAGTAATTGTAATAAGGACAGGTATGATAATGAAAATTTAACACTGGGCATGAGGTTTTAATTTTAATATATCTGTCTGAGTTTTTGCCGTAAAATGATTCAGTTGTCTACAGACTGGTCTCCAGGATGGCGTAGAGACATCCTTAAGAAACATGACACAAAGAATGAAAGTTCTCTGTGGCAAAATTAAACTCCATTTTTATAAGTCCCTTTCCTTTCCATTGTTTTAACACTTCAATGTTAAGCATACCCTCTAGGCAATTTATGTTTTTAATATTGCTGTTGTAAATAGAGCTGATCAAAACCCACTGCTGCGGGGAATGTTACACAATATTGCAGAGTTGTGAGTTGAGCCTGGGGAGTGGGTCCCTGGTGAGACATGCAGAATGCCTAGCCCAGCCAGGCTGGCTCAGGCCAGTCAGCAGAGCCTGTCTCTTGAGCTTGCCAAGACCAGAACACATCAAGGGGCATGTGTGCCTTCCATGTCATCCTTGATCCTGAGAAACCAAGGTCTGGCTTGATTCCACCTGCATTCAAAAACTGGATGGGTCCTGTGCAAAGAGAACCTTATTATCTGTGACTCATGTTAGCACACTATTTACATTTTTGTGCATCTGTAGATCTGGAGTTTGTGGACCAGACCCTCCCACTTCTGTGCCAACCTTCACTTCCACCTTTAGCTGGCAGGCAAGGGGCTAGGCACAGATTCTGGCAGACATCCCTGTAATGCGCTCATGTTGGTAGTAAGAAAGATGTTCTCCTTATCCTTACTGCCTGCTCCCATGACCATAAAAAGATGCATTTGTCCCCAGGTAATTGTTTTGGTTTTTTTTAAATACCTAAGGGGTTTTTTGTGGGTTTGTGGGTGTTTGTTTGTTTTTTGTGCAGGTGGGGATTAAACCTGAGGACTTATGATAGGAAAATACTTTACCACTGAGCTACACCCCAGGCCAACACCTGAGGCTGCCATAAAATGAATCTTCCTGGTGCTCTCCTTACCTCTCTCTTCCCTCCTTGCATGTGGGTTGCCCATGACCATTGCCATAAGCCCAGCAGTAAACCATGACTGCCAGCTTTTTCCTGAACTTGAAATGAATGCAAGAGGGAGGACTTGGATGGTAAAAGATTTCTGATAAAGAAAAACTTGGGAAGGGTCTCACAAATGATACAGGACTGACTAGAGCTGAGTCTTGTAAAAGAAAACTCAAGAGAGGAAATCACATCGTAGACAGAAGATGGCCAGCAAATAGGCAGAGGCAGCAAAAGTCACATGTGGAAAGGGAGCAGGGAACCCTGCAAAGAGCTGACATCAGAAACAGTGAGAGAGAAACAGGGAAGGGAGCAGCTTTCCCCAGCAGAACCAGGATGAGGCCAGGCAAGGCACTATCTAAGCTTGCTGTATTACATCAGTCTGTGCCCCTGGCCACTAGTCCAGCTGGCACTGAGCTACGCTTCCATTTCCTGCAAGGACTCTGTATCATCCCCACTTGTTTTCCTGTTACCGGTTTGTGTCGACTTTGCTTCTTTGGCACAGCTGTTTGCTCATAGCATATTCCTCTGTGGCTCTAGACTGAGTGGGCTTGCATGAATGTTTGCTGTTTTTGCCTGTTCAGCTTTCCAAACAAGCTGATAAGTGATCAAGTACTGCACTTTCTAGCATCCTGCTCCTGGAGAACAGGTGTCTTATTTTTGCTGACCTAACACTGGCTTTGAATCTTGGAAATGACTTTCAAAAACTCTGGCAGCCTCTTCCAGTTAGCTAAATGTAAAATACAAGAGGAGTATTTGGAAAACAAACAAAATGCAATGATCTCCAGGAACATATGTAAAGATGTGCTTGTGCATTCCCCCAGCAAATGCATGAGAATTGTGGATTATGTTACAGGATCTGTGCCAGACTGGGAATCCATTAGTAAAGTTCTTCCAAACATGGTAAGCAATAATCAAAATGAGTTATCTTATGGATACAATAATAAAAACAAAGTCGTTATAAGGAAACCATGCAGCAAAAGCCAAAATAAAATAAAAGAGGTCCAACAGTAACAAATCACTACCGTGTTCCTACATCACCTCAAACCTCCAACCCTTTTGTTCAAAGCCACCTTTTTTCTCTTTTTATGATTTGGGATTTTGTAAAATGTTCTAGTGGATATGAGCAATACAGGCTGTTTATCCAGTCCAGGGTTTCTCAACCTTGGCACTACTGATGTTTGGGGTCAAATGTCAGTACATTCTTGGTGGGGAGCTGTGTTGTGCATGAGGGGATAATGAGGGCATGCCTGGCCTCTTCCCATTGAATGAATGCTAGTAGCAACCCCGCCCCCAGCTGTAACAACCAAAACTGGCTTCATAGGTTGCCAAGCACCCACTGACAGAGAAAACTGAAGACATCCAGTGAAGATGTGGACCATTCAGGCCCAAAACACGCCTCCATCAATAGCAGACGGACTGATGGAGAAGGGAGAGGGGCAGGTGAACCAGAAAAGAGTCACTAATAGGGATGTCTACTGGAAGACTCTTCTGACTAATGTTCTCTTAAACGTGGTGTCCATACTCACTTGTTATTGAAATATTTCCAAAATGCCAGTCTCCTAATACTTTCCTGACAAACGAAGGACCACTGAGAATAATTTACTCCCTTTGGCTATTACAGTTCTCATAGCATCTTTCTGGAATGGCAATTATTGTCATCCAGCACTACAGATGTAAAATAACAAGATCACACCCAGGCTGACTGACCCCCTCCCCCAAACACAGTCACCACAAACAGCTTCGGCAGGATGGAGAAAGGGGCTTGTGAGTCCCACCCCCATTCCTCCCCATTGACATTTCTTTAAAGTATTCTTCAGAAATTGTTTACATACTGGGCTATTCCATTAGGAGGCACATTTTATTCTTTTTTATGTTCTCAGCACAATGGATATCCCAATGTAAGCATTCCAAAAGTAAGAGACAGCTGAACTGAAAAAAGGTGAACATAGCAGGAAATGTGGGTTAGATGTGGAGTGTGTGAGGGATCCTGTAGTCCTAACAAGGACTCTGGGCATGTGCTGGGCGTGAATGCATGGAGAGAATGGATAAAGGTGGACTGAGGCTGGCAGAAACCAGGAAAATGTCCTGGTGAGCAGGTCGAGTGACTCTCTTCCCAACCCCACTTCCCCAGACTGAGCTTTGTGGATCGTGAACACCCAGATGCTCCAGCCATGCATGACCCCACTGTGGGCACAGCAGCCACACATGACCCACTGAGGACTCTACAGCCATCAAGGCCCTGCTGTGAGTGCTGCAGCCATGCAAGGCCACGTTGGCATTAAAAAGGATAATCCCAAGGTGGCATCACCTTCAGGGCTGCTGTCCACTTTCTTCAGACAGTGGAACCAGACAACATAGGGAAGGAAATGATGCCTGTCCTGCAAGATCACTGTGCTAACCATCAATTCCCAACCATGTGCCAGAGTTGTAACAAGACAGAAGACATGGTGCAAATAACAGACCTACAAAATCAAAACAAGTCCCAAAGGTCCCAAAAGTTACCCTTAGGGTCCTCCAGACTCAAATCTTGGCCAGATACCCCCTCCCTGTGGATCACCTTGCTTTTTCCTTTGGACCAGTCATCCTCCCTATGTCCTCTCACTGACAAACCCAAAGTCAGAGTTCCTTCTCCCCTTCCGCTCTCTCAGAAAGGCAAAACCTTAAACTCCACCCTCATCCCCACCTTCTCTTTTTGCACTAAAGCCAACAAGTAAAATAAGAGACAAAAAAACACTCCAGTGATAATGACTGTATTAGCAGAAACTCCAAGTCATTTCTGACAATTTCAGTATCTTCCCACTTTACAAAAAGAGCTAACCTCGGGTGACTTGGGGGCAGGCTTCTTTCCACTCTAAATATGGCACAGCACAATGACTCAGCCAAGATTTAACCAGAATCTAAGCTCTCACACACTACTCCATCTTAAGCTGGGAGAACCAAAACCAACAAATCCAGCCCTCTGTGCTTTGCTCAGAGAATCCTCATTCATTTACCTAATATTGATTGTGTCCTATGGGGCAGAAGGCAGTTTGCCAAATAGCACTGGAGTAAATAAGACACAGGTCACTCCAGTGAAGGACCAGTGGCCCATTAACATGTCCATAGGTAACTGCTGATTCAGGTAGAAAAGGGTACAATCCATGAGGTGTGACAAAGTGCTCTGGAACTTGGGAGAATTAGTGAATTTCATCAACTATATTTGTTATATCTGCCCTTGACAAAGAAGATGAGATACTCTTTTCTCTTAAAATTCACTGGTCTAGTTAAGTGTGCATTTTCTTTTTTAAAATAAATGAAAAACTGCTTTGTTTTCTGAATGCATAACAAGAACTACTTCCACATGAGGAAGAAAATATGGGCTCTTCTGACAAGCAGTTATTACAAAGGCACCATAAGTAAACTATTATTTCACACTCCGAATAGTCTGTAGAGATGCATCTGCCCAGATCATTTCATTTCTTCCAGGGAAAAAAGCAGCACAGCTCTAAAATACTGAAAAGACACACACAGCTTTTGACTCAGTGGGCTCAGAAGATGGCCTCCATATATTCTGGTGGATGTGAAAATGCCCCATGAGATGAAATGCACCTTAGCACTCGCAACTAGCCAAGTGTTCTTTCATGCAGTTTACTAATTCAGAGCAATTACTATTCTTTTAATTAAACTCTGAAGGGACAGCTGCCCTGGATTGATTGGAGGACCTCAAAAACTTAGTTTAGATTTCCCCACAGTCTCTCACATGTCTTCCGTATTTAACAATGTTGGGTCACTAAAAAACTAGTTCAGTTGGTTGCAGTTACATAAACACCTACACATGCTTCACAAGGCCAGATCATAAATTCCAAGGGTTCCACTCTCCTACAGGACTCACTCTGTGTAATTTGCCCTATTCTGAAAGACGGGTACTCTTACCACTTGAGCCACTCTGCCCCAGCCCCCCTTAAAGCAAACTTTTAAACATGGCTTCATTTGGAAGAGGAAAGCAACATTAACTTTATATCAGGAACCATCTGTGATTTGTGAGGTAGGCTGGAGAGGCATAGGGAAAAAAGAGACAATGCATGGTGGCTAAAGGCTGGTACAATCGCAGAGCTGTATTACAACAGGACACCAGTGACTGCTCAAGCAATAAAGGAAGGAGACCACCCAAAACCAGCTGGGACCAGCATGGCTGACCAAGACTACCACTAATTGTCCTTTGCTTCATTATAATAGCCTTGCAAAACTGGCTATTCCCATCCTACATTTGATACCATGACACATCCAAAAACTATATAAAGACAGAAAAGTAGAGTAAACCCTATTCCAGAAAAATCTGAACACATTCCTGAAACTCCCTGCCTCCCCACCTCCTGGTCTTAACTCACAAATAATCCTCTCCTCTTTTGTGCATACAAAAAAACTATTCAAAATCCCAGCAATGTGACTCTATGGAGAAGACCACACCCCCCTCCCGAGTGAGCACCTCCCAATTCTTTACTTTAGATCATCTCTGAATTCTTTTTCCAATGGTGACAAAAACCTGGAAACATTGGGTAAAGGTCTCAATTTGCTCTGACTCTTGGGACTTCCCCAGCCTTCACAAACAGAAACAACTGGGCACTCTGTGTCATCAACTTGAATCCTTACAGAGGTACAAGCAATCCCATTTTAAGGTAAAGAAACTGTAACAGAAGTATGGTCCCACACTACAAAATGCTAGAGCCGAAACACAACCCAGAGTGTCACAAAATTCCATATTGTTCCTCCACATGGCTTGCTATTGACTCATGTACCATTTCATGACCACCAGGATAACAAGTCATCTATATTAAAAAAAAAAAAAAAAAAAAAAACAAGGAACCAAATGAACAGGGGACTTCTACTACACAGCCAGTCTTTCTATTAAGTAAGTTATATATCATCTATTGTGACTTTTTTTCACCTTTTTTTTTTTTTTTTTTTGGTGGTTGTGGGGTTTGAACTTAGGGCTTCAAACTTGCTAGACAGGGGCTCTACCACTTGAGCCATTACCCCAGTCCTTTTTTATTTTCATTGGTTTTTTTTTTCCAGGTAGGGTCCCGCACAGTTGTCCAGGGCCAGTCTCAGACCATGATCCTCCTACCTCTGCCTTTCCCATAGCTGGGATTACAGGCATGTGCTTTCATGTCCAGCCCTTTCTTCTAGTTTCTCAAATGAACTGTTGCCTCCATCCCTCAGTACATCTCTGAGCGGCTGAAAGAACAAGAGAAAAACTATGTAAATTTTCCTGATTCTCTCCCATATAGATGAAAGGAAAAGAATTCTACTTCCCAGAGCCTCAAGCTTCACAGTTGCTTCCTTCATTCTAGAAATATTTACTGAGTGCCCAATACATGTTAGGCAGTCACAGGTCAACATGCCAGGAAAGCAGCAGTGAACAAACAGACAGAATCCCTGCCTTCAGGAATTCTGCACTCCAGTGACACACACTACAGCTGGAGAATTTAGCATCCTTCTCCAGACCATACAGGGTTGACAGTTACTTCTGGAAAAGATATTCTTGGTGGTGGGGGTATAGCTCAGTAGTAGGGCACTTGCCTAGCATGTGCACTGTAAAAACACAACAAAACAAAACCAGTTTTCCTCTCCTGGCATCTAAGAGTCTTAGGCCCTTATTATAATGAACGTGAAACATGCACAGCATTTTAAAAATCAGAACGCTAAGTACAATGAATAACTATAAAATATGATAAAGAACTAAATACAAAATCCTTTTCAGGCAAAAGCAGATCTTAAAAGCCATTTTTAAAGGCCATTTAGTTCATTCTCTTATCATTCCCCAGAACCAAGCTAACCCTTCAGAAGCAGAACTATAAATGGAGCTCCAGCTGATCTCCCCATGCAAAATCCCAAGCCTCTGCCCCAGGAAGTCACTGCCAAGGGGATGATGTCAGTTCAGGCTTTCAGTGCTTCTCAAAGGAAAAAGAGGAAAACCCACATTGTATTAAAAATGTGCAAGTTAAAGCAACAGCTTGTAAAACATTTGGATAATAACCTACTCGTTTTTAATTCTTCTGTAATTTCAGTGATAATTTCAAGTTGGATGAGCTCCTTTGCCATTGTGAGTATCTCAGGAACTCTTCCAAAGCTCCCACTGTAATTCATCATTAACAGGAGACGTGTTCCAATATTACCCAGGTCCCTGCTACCTGCTTCTACTGGCAGAAGCGAAGTCATTTCGTTTGCCTACTGGCATGCTTACCCATTTAATTACCAATGATGACATGGTGCCAGCATGACCTAGCCCTCTGTGTATGTGTCCTGGTGACCTAGTTTAATAAAATCTGGCCTCACATCAAACAGACCTTAGGTTTAATTCCTCGAGACAGTGGCTAGATAACAGTATACAGCAGAGAACAGCCCTGGAAAATTGCACTGCCTTACGGCTCATTTAAAAATGGACACAAAGCAGCTTATGTGGTTTCTATCATCTGAGCAGAATTGCCTGTATGACATTTATTCACTCTGTCTCTCCTTTTCCCCCAACAATCAATTTCCTAACATTCTGGGTCCTGGATCTACAGATTTAAATATTCAAAATGCATTTGGTCTTTTCTTCTCTTGTGTGTTCTTCCTAAGGAAAAAAAGAAACAGAATAGAAAAAAGATTAACCTCAACCTCTCTGAAATAACAGCACCCTGAGACCCTGACACATCTAGCCTATTCCTAAAGATCACAGCAAAGCAGAAAATAAGACTCACACTGCTGAATTTCTTCCCATTCTCCAAATCTGAGGATATTTCAGTCCTATTTGACATTTAGATATTTCAGACTCACAGGACTTTCTTTGATGGTGAAGAAAAAAAAAATAGCATTTTTAAACCCTCTAAGGGCACCAGGAAGCATATTGTAACCAACAATTGCCTCCCATCTCATTTCGTGGCCAGTGCACATGGATTTCTAGGACTCCCTGGCCTTGTTTGGCTGGTGCTCTCTAATGATAGAATTATCTGCTCAATTTTAAAGCAGTTTTGAGGGATGATTTGGGCTGGTTTGCAGTGCATACAATTTGGGGAAATGAAAAAGACCTTGAAGAAGAGAGTTTGTCCAGGGTTCAAAGGGGCAGGAAAGCCTAGTGACAGTGGGCATAACTGGCTACAGCCAGCTGCACAGCTCCCAGCTGTGCACATCTCACCTGCCTGGAAGGGTGTTGTGAACCACAGATGAGATAAGGAGTGAGCCAGATCCAGCACGCACTGAAGCAAAGAGTGCTCCTATCTGCTGGAGGCTGACAGCACCTGAACACCATGAGATCATTCCATTCCACCGATCGCATAGTAAGCAGAGGTACAGCTCACAGTCTCCCTCACAGGTTAGCCCACAAACTTCCCTTTCTAAAAACCTACTCTTTACGTCTAAGGCTCTCCTCCTGCCATGCACATACAGCTCCTTACACAATCCAAGCAGGGTTTCTTTTTATAAAAAAAAATGAGGATAATTACTTGCATCATATAAGATAAACCCAATTATCATTAAATCTATCATCCTGTTTCATTTTAACATTCATTAAGCTGATGTTTTCACAAATATTCCCTCTGAGTTTTCTAACAACAAACCTTCTCCCCACTGCATGATAAGGAAAAATGGAACATAAAATTAGTTCAATATCCCAGGTGCCAAACATCAGCTCCAAAACGCAACTATATTCTCACTCTTTATGTGGTATTCTACAGACAAAGAAAAAAGTCAGACATGATATGCAGAGAAAAACAGCTAAGCAATTATGAGGGAGAACTGACTAATATAAGGCTTCCTTGTCCTGTTTTCCCTTTTTCTTTTGCCCCCTCCACTCATTAAAAAAAACTATGTTTTTTTCTTTAATACGTAGATTATTTGTGTACTGGAGAGAGAGGAGCAGCTTCAGATGGAAGTAACATCAGAGCCTTCTTTTTGGCAATACTGGGGTTTGAACTCAGGACCTTGAGCTTGCTAGACAGGTGCTCTACCACTTGAGCCACATCTCTCGCCTTTTTTGCTTTATTTTTCATATAGGGTCTTGCCAACTTTTGCCTGGGCTGGCCTGAACCACAGTTTGATCTTTCTATGCTTCTGTTACTCACAGTTTCAAACTCTGTACCAGATGGGGGAGGGGCGAGGGTGAGTCAGGAGGATACAGAACACCAATAGTCACATGAATGATGTCTGCTCTCCAAGTTTCCTCATTGTCATTCTTCATTTTGGGGGGCAACAGGTACAGGGCTTTGAACTCAAGGCCTTGCAAGCATTTTACCACTTCAGCCACACCCTCAGCCCTTTTGCTTTAGCTATTTTTCAGATACAGAATCTTGCTAACTTTTACCTAGGCCAGCCTTGAACCAAAATCCTTCATCTAATGTTTCCTGCGCAGATGAGATTACAGGTGTGAGCCACCACACCCAGCCTCCACTGCCATTCTTCAGGGAAGGTGGCACCTTTGGGAAATACAGCAAGCTTGATGAGTGATACAAAGACTAACAGCCTTCGGGTCCCACAGAGAGGAGGCCCCTGTATTTCCTTCTGACCAATTCAGTCCTCAGCACCCAAGGAAACCAAAACTGCTTCATTTGGCACTTATCCTTCTTAGGAGGTCCTCAGTGCCAGGGCAGCTGTGGCCAGACCTCCACCACCTCCCTAGCTGCCATCAGCATCCTGGCCAGCCCAGCAGTCATCACCATCTTGTGCAGCTCTTCACATCACAAGATGGTTTCTTCCCATAGATAAGATCTTTTTTTGTCTCAATAACTTTTCAATCACCAATCACATACCCTGCCTGCTACCCTATATCTGGCCCCCAAATATTGCTGCATGCTCTGCCCCCATGTTTGTCCATCAGTGTGTACCAAGTGCACATTCACATCAACAGAATATCTTCTACTTTCATCAGAAGATAATTATGAAAGTCATATTAAGGAAGAGCTGTTTGTTATAAGCACACTCAACATTCTGAAAGCAGCTCCCTTGTGCCAGAGGACAATCCAATTTTAAACAGTGTCTGAGAACAAGAGCTTCTTACAAGTGACTCCCGCTTGACTAGAGTTTGGAGGACCTGGAGTACCCGCTCACAGCCTATACCATGGGGATCAGTCACCCACCACCTGGCTTCAGACAGTTCCCATTTGTCATTCTACCCTTCACCTCTACAAAGTTCAGGCTACCCCTTTTTGGCCTCACACATGCACAAGCTACTGTGCTTCTGTAAAGTTTCTTTCAAGCCACTTAAGTTTCCAAGACAAGCCATCCCTTAGACTCTTAATTCTATTCTCTGTCCCCTGTGACCAGAACTTAATAAAAAGTCCTCTTCGCTACAGTCTACCACGAATTAAACCCCAACAAAGCAGAGCCAGCCTGCCAGCTGTTAAGTTGTGCACTCAGCATGGGTGCCTCACTTAAGGGAGCACCAATCACATCACAATACAATTATTTTTAAAATTGTATTTTTCTTAAAACTCAGATGCATTATGATGGATAACTTGATCATTTATATCACAATTTTCCAGCACACAGCAATAAAGTATCTTGTTCTAATTTCCATCAGATGGAAATAAAATGTCTTGTGGAAGGGATGCCTTTGTCTGTTTTGCACAAAGTGCCACATGGGCTCGCGACAGCACTCAGGAAACCTCTCAAATGTTCTCAACGTTCTTTCATCAGCACTGCTCCCTAAAGCTCTGCCCTCAGTTGGATGACTCCGCAGTTCATAGACTCCTTCCAGCCCCCCAACCCTACCCTCACAGGCACCCTCCCACTACCACCACCTCCGCCCGCCCCCTTTCTCTCATGGTAACTTACCAAGCACATCCTCTTGGTACTCAAAGCAAGCCCCCACTTAATTCCCACATCCTCCTGCCCTACTTCTGCCAATTGATACTACTACAATAACACACTCACCTTTTGTTGCAGTAGATTAATTACCACGAAGAAAGAGATGACTATTATAGGCATGCCCCATGCATTAAAAATCATTAACAAAACATGATGCTTGAACTTGAGTTTCAGTCGCTGCCTGAATATATTCTTCACATTTTCAAAAAGACAGAATCAAATTAAGCTTTCATATGGGAATTTTTCAGTGACTTATCTCATTAATAGTATCATTTACAAAAAGCTACTACCAGCTATTCACTGTGAGTATACCAGCAAGGGTAAAACATTTCAGAGACAATTGCAGACCCAAGACAAATGGATTAATAAATCAAGTAGAAACCCAGTAAACTCACCCTGACCCTCAAAAACAAGCTTTACTGCCATTGATGATATCTGACCAAGTAGGCAATCCAGCTGCAGAAACCTTGAAAGGAAGAAGATACGGAAAATTTAAGAGAAAGAGTCAGGAAAGTGTAAAGAGCAGCTGCATTGCAACACTTCTCACTGAAAAGTGTAGTTCGGAAGCCCTTGACTCTGCAGTGATTGTACCACAAATAATAAGCTCTCCCTAACTGGAGTGGTTTCATAAACCCACCATTCTTCCACTGGCTGAGTCTAGGATTTGGGAAACAACCTTATTTTCAGAATAATTCTCAGTGGATTACATGGCTTCAATTTTCTTTCTATCTTAATCCCTCAAATAGCTACTGATCTGAAAACTGATTCTTAAACACACCATATAAATGATGTACCTTAGGACTTATGATGTGTGTGGCTTTTGTCAGGGAAGAATACCCTTGATGCATGAATAATCATGTACATTTTTCAGATCTTCAGTTTCTTAAACTGTACCAAATTTACTCTGTCATCCTATTTCCCTCTAATTCAGGAGAAATTAATAACCTAAGGAACTAGGAATCATACATTCTTAACAATATTAATTAGATCATGTAAAAAACTTTGTTTGAAAAAGATCAAAAATTACTCTTTTCTCTGAGTTGTCCAACAGAGAAAATTAGTTGGTAAGTGGTAGAAAAGACACAAGTTTTCATCTTAAAAACTACTGGTAAGATGCCACAGAATTTCTATTATTAGGTTAAGTCATGCAAAATTGCCAAAATTAACCATTTTCTACCTAAAACAATGGCAATTCCATAATTTTTTCAAGCAAGAACATAGACAGGATTGAAAAACTCACTGATCACAAAACAATCAAATTTTCAAAACAACCTATCATTCAACATGCAACATTTTTCTGAGCAGCCTTAATGGCTTGGATATTATTTTTTTCAATGAATTAGCTCTGTGATATTTATTGAACTCACTTAATCTCACTGAGATTGGCTCTCCTTTTTTATTACCAAATGTTAATTGTGTACAATAATAGGTTTCATTATGAGATTTCCATACATGTATATAATGTACTTCATCATATTCACCCCTCCTTAGCCACACTTATCCTCCCATCCCCTTTCTCTGACCCCCTTCCTTTTCTATGACAGTCCTCATTATACTTTCATTATCTTTTTTTTTTTCTAGATTCCACATATGAGAGAAAGCATGTGAAACTTGTCTTTCTGAGTCTGGCTGATTTCACTTAATATGATGATCTCCAGTTGATCCATTTTTTGTTTGGACAAAATTAATTGTTGGCATCCCAACTCATCACCAATTGTGCCTAAAAGATAGTAAATGAATTCCCTGCAGAATTTGGAAGGATTTCCTTATACTTTTTCAATTCTTTCTTTCCATCCAATCCCAATTAACCGTCAAGGCCCTCTCAGCCTCTTTGCAACATAAGAGACTTTTCCAATAGCATAAATGTGGCAGAAACCAAAAGAAAAAAAAGATGAGGACTGGAAGGCAAAGAGGTGTGAAGAAGAATGCTGATTTCCAAGAAAGAGAGGCTAATGGAAAAGCATGACAAAGCAAGTGAGGGACCAGACACTAGAGGACAGGCAGAGGGAAGCAAGAAAAAGGGCTGCCCATTAATCCAGTCCTCGCAGGGTGGGGAAACCCACCCACAGCACACCACGCCACAGTGAGGAAATTAATTTCCACAGGTCCAAGGCCCATTATTATTATTACTATTATTGTTACTATTAATTATTGGTGTGGCCACATACAGCTGCTGAAAACATAACAAGCTCTGAATTAAGAGGCCAGTTGGAATTATATAACCCATTGTGTAAAAGAGATAGAAGGTGATTTTGTATTAATAAAGAGATCAAGTAAGAGTGTAAACAAAGTCAAGGAGTCCTGGCTATGTCTGCAAAGACTATATATACCTGGGTGGAAACCCTGAAGGGCCAGAGGCTGCCTATCAACCAACTGGTCAACCTGATACCAAGGAGCCCTAGGCCACTGGGAATTACCACTGTGCCCACAGGGTCTACAAGGCCATCACCACAACAGCACAAGAAAGCTGGCATAGCAGGCTTGGGACCAGATGCTCCCTGACAGCCCGAGGGCTATATAAGAGGGCTGAGGCGGTGAATGCTACACACTGAGCACAGGGAAAATAGGTGTCTGTGTCATAATCACAGAGGGAATGCGTTAAATGTGGCGATTCCTGGACACCAGCCTGAGACTGATCCTTGTACTCTAAGAATGTATATTCTTAAAAGCTTTCCCTGGATCCTGCTAGAAGAGCCACTGCCAGGTCAAGCTGTGGAAACTGCCAAAGCCAAAGGCAGTCTCTCCATTCACTAGGAGTCTATACCTGACAGGTACAGTTCCCTTAATTTTCATAGCAACCCTGGGCAGATTTCAATATCCCAGTTTTGTAAGAGAGAAGAGTGAAGGGAGGTCTGAAAAGTCAATGACTTGCTCAAGATGCAAGGAAGAAAAAAAATCTAAGACTGGGCATGGTGGTTCACACCTGTAATCCCCGACTCAGGGGCAGAGATGGGAGGATCATGATTCGAGGCTGGCCCAGGCAAAGTTGCCAAGAACCTTTCTCAAAAATAAGCCAGGTAGAGTGGTTCATGCCTGCAATCCCAGTTACTTGGGAGGTGGAGTAAGAGGTGGAGATAAGAGGATCGCAGTCTGAAGTGGGCCCAGGGAAAAGTGAAAGACACTATCTGAAAAACAAACTAAAGCAAAAAAGGCTGGGGCATGACTCCCTTGGTAGAGGCCTGCCTAGTAAGTGTGAGACCCTCAGATCAAACCTCAGTATCACCAAAAAAAAAAAAAATCCCACCTCATGGTGTCCTTCTGGAAGCTCTTTCACAGGTCCAACTCTCTAATGTGAAATGATTCTAAACCCCCTTGTGGGTGCCCAATAATTAACATGGTCCTGCTTCAACTCCACCACCCACTCACAAGACTGCTCCCAGTGAAGCAACCTGTAAACAGTTCCTAGCTAGCACTGTTGCAAGCACCCTTCCTCTACCTCCTCTCCCAAGACGGATCTCTACTGGGCGTCACCTCTATATGAAGCCCCTCCTGACCACTGCCAGCCTGATTCAGGTAGAACTGACCCCTTCTCTCCCTGGGTTCGGCAGTAATCATAGTGATGAAACAACTTACATGACCACAGAAACAGACCATATGATTTCTGAGGATAGCTATCAGTGTTTTAAGAAGAAATAAATGCAGTGCTAGAACTAGAGCCAGAATTTCAACTTGGATCCAACTCAAAACCAATACACTGCACTGTGTTTCTAGAAGCTTGTGCTCTATATGTTTATAAACATCCCTCTTTCACCTTATTAACAGGGACCATCTTCAGAGTGCTATATGCACACAGGACTTCTTGTCTAGTACATCGTGTGTGACTCTGATCTAGATATTTTAGTGAATTATGAGGAAAAAAGATGGTAGGAAAAAGATCAGGACCAGAGTAAAGGAAGGCACGTGTCTCTAAAAAATTTAAGGGGTTTGGATGTGTCTTATCCTCCAAGGAGTCATACATTGGAGGCCTGCTCTTTAGTGTGGTGATGTTGAGGTGACAGAACCTTTGAGAGGTGGAGCCTGGTGCGAGGTGCTTAAGTGATTGGGAATGCTGCCCTCAGAAGAGATTGAGGTAGTTCTCATGGGACTCCAGGTAGTTCCTGCAAAAGTGAGCTGTTATTTAAAAAAAAAAAAAAAAGTGAGCCTGTCTCTCCCCATGTTCTAGCTTCCTGATTCACCATGTCATCTTCCAATTCAAGTCTTTAGTGTATACACAAGGTATGGATAAGGCTCTGCATTTGATCACCAGCACCACAAAAAAAAGAAAAAAATGTTCGTGTAACCATCATCTCTATCATATTCCAGAACATTTTTGTCACCTCCAGAAGAAGCCACTGGCTGGAATTCCAGTCCTTCTATGCCCAGCTGCTACCAACTACTAATTAATTTCCCTCTATGAATTTGCCTGTTCCATTTGTAAATGGAATCCTGTAATATGTAGCCTTTTGTACTTGGCTTCTTTCATTTAACAAATGTTTTCAGAGTCAGCTATGTCGTGATATGAATAAGGACGTCATTTTTTTGGCTGAATAATATTCTGGTGCATGAAGATGCCACATTTTGTTTAATCAGTTGATTGCTTTGATTATCTCCAACTTTTATGAGTATATAAGCAGTTAGTTCTGAACTCTATAAAAGTCACTACCAATTATTTTCCAAAGTGACTATACTATTTCATAGTACCACCAGCAATCCATCATGGTCCCCATGTCCCCACCCTTGACCAACATGTTACTGTCTTTTTTTATCTGGCCATGTTAGTGAGTACAACTTAATATCTCATTGTGCGTCTGATTTACTCTTGCTAAATGACTCATGGTGACTTTTTTTCATATGCTTCTCAGTCATGTGTTTATCTTCTTTGAAAAAATGTAAATTCAAATCCTTTATCCAACTTTTAATCAGGGTATTTGTCTTTATGGCCTCCATAAGGTTAAGCTGTTATGACCATTGTGTATTCTAGACAGAAATTCCTTATCAGATATACAATTTGCAAAAAAAAGATTCTCTCATTCTGTGGGATATTATTCTCTTTCTGGATATCCTGGGAAGGAAATAAAGTTTGCATTTTTTATGAAACTCAATCTATATGTTTTTTTTCTTTTGTTACCTCTTCTTTGGTGTCATAATAAACCATTCCAGTCCAAAATCATGAAGATTTATTCACGTTATTTCTAAGAGTCTCATTGTCTTCACTCTTACATTTTAGATTAATGAGCCATTCTGAGTTCAGTTTTGTGTGTGGTATGGAATAGGTTCGATTTCATTCTCTTGCACACGTGGCCATCCAATTTTTCTGGCACCATTTTTTTAAAAAGCACTTATTCTTTCTCCACTGAGTTATCTTATTGCCCTGCTGAAAATCAACTATCATAAATGTAAGGGCTCCTTTCTGGACTCTCGGTTTTATACTACTGATCTACAAGAGTCTTCTTACGCCTTTACCACACTGTGGCTACTTCAGTTTCACGGTGACTTCTAAATCTTACAGGGTGAGTCCTTCAACACTGTCCTGCTTTTTCAGGATTGCACTGGCTATTCTGGGTGTGATGCATTTGAATCTTAGGATCAACTTCTCAATTTCTTTCTTTTCTGACATTCTCCATGTGGTAAGACATTATTTCCATACTTCCCTTAGGACTTCACAGAGTGTTTCTTCTATCTCCTTGAATACATTCATAATAGTTGATTTCAGTGTTTGTCTAATAAGTCTAATATTTGAACTTAAGGACATTTTTATTATTCTTCCCTCTGGTCCATGTATTTTTGGGGTATGCTGCAATTTTGTGTTGTAAACTGGATTTTAGCCATATGACCACCTGGAGATCAGCGTCCACTCTCTCCCTAAGGTCTGTTGATGTTGACGCTTATTGTTTTTGTTGTTCCTGTCCCCTGTGTATCACTTTTCTGCACTGATTATCTAAGTCTCTTTTCTCTCTCACGAGCAGCTGCTGAAGTCTAACTTGAGTGGTAAGCTGAGGATGGGAAAGAGGTTTCCCTAACTACTGAGCAGTGTGCCTCCCAACCTCTGCTAGGGACCAGTGTGTAGACACGTGCTTTCTATGCTATGCAACTCTGCCTTAGCCTTTTCTTCCTGCTATGCAGAGCTTCTGTGTTGCCTATTAGCTCCTGGTCATGTGCACATGAACCTTCTGGATTTCATGGCTTATGTCAAAGCTTTTCCAAGTTTTTCCTCTTCAGGTTTTCAAACTCTTGTTAACTCCAACTGATCTCACAGCCTCAGGAAGTTATGAAATTAAACAATCACCGCTGATTGTTTTCAACAAATGCCCAAGAACCGCTCACAAAAATGAGTTCTAGGTAGGTTAAATAAACATAAGCTCAAAGAGAAGTTTTCCAGGGAACTGCCAGACAGGTCATACAGTGACAATTTTTTGAGAACAGGGCTTTTGGAGAGCTCCAAATCCTATTTCCGGCAGTGGCTTCTAGGTTACCAGTTTTTCAAAGGACCCATGGAGCTATGGAGGGGTGGAAATGTTGCGTGTAAGTGCCATGGCACTTCGCTGTTCTGGCTGGCATTCAGTCTTTGCTCTTGAGCTAGTGGTCCTGTATTGCTGTAAGCTTTTGGTTCATTTTGTCGTTCAAAACAATAGTTTATTTTGACAATTTTGCCAGCTCTCTCATTGCTGTTGTATAAAAGAGGATCCTCAGAACATCCTTTACAGATGCGCTTCCAAGATGAATGATGTTTTAATGCAGTATTTCTTTAAAAAATCAGAATTAATGCAAAGAAATGTGAAATGTTAGAAGACAGGATCAATGTCACTGGCTTTTCCTTGGTGTCAGGCTCCAGTATGACCCTATCTTCACTTAAAACTTTGATATTTGGCTCATCATGGATTTCTGCATTCATTTTGATTTTTAATTGTGTAAAACTTTGATTTCTATTACTGAGTGTTTTGGTGCCCCTTACTTTTGTTCCTGAGACAAGTGCCTGGCTTGCCTCTCACCAGTGCTGAGCTTGGGAAAGGGCGATTTTTCAGACCACATTTCTGCTTTCCTTTTTCTAATTCTCTAAACTGAGATACTCACTCTAGATCACATTTATAGTCCACTGCAATATCTTGGGCTGTTGTCAAAATTATAATCCTAAAGTCTAGCAGAAATTTTTCAGTACGAAGCTTGGGGGTGAAGGATAATGTGGTTATACTGAAATAACTTCAAAAATCTACTAGAAAAGGCAAAGTAGCTAACTCAGAACAAAATTCTTTACAAGCTGCCAGCTAAATAAACACAATGTGGATTTTTAGAAACAATACTTACTGGAGTATTCAGGAAATTAATTGTCACATTTGGCATTTTCACCAAACTTCCTATGACACCACACAACACTAACGGAAAATGCATTAGGTTTAGAACTAGCAATTTCAACTAAAACTACTCTGCTGCATGATTGTGAGTCTCAAATTGACTTCCCCTGAAAATAAACTGATTATAATGTAAGAATTAGAAAAAAAGGTATTTTGGCTTAGTACGGGCAAAATTTCCAACCCGAGAAGACAGTGTGCGTAGAGAAAGATTACCTGTATTGAGAAGCTATTTTCAAATAGCTTAGCAGAAAACAATTAATTCTGGATGATTTGAGATTACTTCTCCTAGACTATCATTTAGCAGAGTGCTGTTAATGTTTTTAGATTAGTACTTTGCCATAGCAATCTGGTGAAGTGTGGAAATTTGACTTTCTATTAAGTGTTCATTATTTGCTTCTGTTGTTTTATTGTCATTTCTTATAATCTATGGGTCTCTACTTCATGCTGTCTCCACTGTGCTTCTGAGAAGCATTTAAAATTACTGTATCAATATTTGCCTGTTTCTGGACAAATCTATTTGCCTTATTATAGTCCTTATAGAATGCAATGCACTATGCTGACTTTTCATGTCTGCAGATGAGGCAAACTTCCAAAAGTCAATATCAACCTGTCATTAATACTGGCTTGGCCCTAACCACATGCACTGCTGACTTACTACAGTGACTGTGTATACATGCTGCTCTGTGTATCTATAGGAATCGAACCTACTGTTTCAATGGGTCCATAGGTACACAAAGGGAGCAAGACTAATAAGAAGTCCTAAGGGGTCATACAACCTACCCTCTCTGGACCAAGGGAAGTACGTTGGCCTGAAGGACAACAATACCTCTTTTTTTAATCTCTAAACAGATTGAACTAATAATCTTTTCTATCTAGTCTAAACTGACAATGAAACATGAAAAGGAAGTAAAGAAACCAAAGTAATAATTTATTTCATTTACTTATTCTTTCATCTAATCATTTATTTATTTCCTGTTTACTTAGTAGATGACATGACTGTCTACCTGGAAAACACAAGGAAAGTAACCTCAGGGAGGTTACAATGGGTAATGGTTGTTTGAAAAGAGTTTGACAAGTGCCTGATAACATGTTATCCTCAAATCAATGCTTTCCATATATCAATCATTAACTATATATTATAAAATATGTGTTTTTCATGTTATATATAAGCCAATCTATTATATAACAAAACCAATTAGAAAGCCCATTCATAAAAACTAAACAAGAATCTCAAATACCAAGTAACAACCTTAAATGTCTCATATTCCGAACATGGTGGTGCACCTGACAGAAGTTTACAAAGAAAGTGACCACACAGGCAATGACAGGGAAGAGTGGCAGGTATGCCAGTCACCAATAAATGCCACCCCACACGTGCTCATTCAAGCTTCTATGGTGCTCCCCACCCACCAGCGGACAATCAAAGACTCTCTACATGGAAGAGTTCTCCTTTGGTAGTTCGGATATAAGCTGATGGCTTGAAAAAGTTAGCAGACACTATCCTTGCCCTCCCCATCCCTGCACTCCCACCTCATGTATTCAGGAAGGCTATTATAACTAAATAACCAGCAGACATCTCCCTGCAACAGCTCCCAGTTGCTTCTTCATCCTCTGCCTGAGGAATCCACCATAGCCTGGCACTAGGTCCACCCATGCACAGCACACCTGCATGCATATGTGCGTGTCACCTGGGTGTCTAGAAGCTCCAGTTGGCATTCCATTAAGCAATTTCTCTTCCTCAAACCCTAACCAGAGTTCCCTTTGTGCTGGGGTTGGGGGGCTCTCTCTGGTTCAGTGTCACTCAGAAAGAAGTTCTACCTTGTAGACATTGAGTCATTCCTCAAGAAGAGTAGTGTAGTCTCCACTGTGTTCTGAGGGTACCTGCGGGACACAGGCTGAACTGGAACTTGCCCACTAGCCCTTTTCCTTTGATGGGCCAATGGGAGCCAGCAGTGAAGACACAAAACTTCCCTCCCTGCTCCTCTTCAGGTAATGTCCAGGCTGGATTACAGATACCCCAAGAGGCACGGGCTGTACTGAATTCACGGCTACCACATGTCCTAAGCCTCCAGAGCAACAGCAGCAGTTACTGACAGTCTCAGATGGGGGAGACTGTTGTGAGGAAGCAAGGTGAAAAAGTTTCTTCATCTAGAACTTACCATGTGAATGCCCCGGTGCCACCCAGTACCTGTGCCAGCTGTGCTCAGGTCAGAGGCCTGCAATGGCCACTCCCCAGGGCTATGTCCACATGGCATTGCTCTTGGTGAGCTTTCTCCGGCCACCCTACTTAAACAGCAATTCTGTACCCCTCACTGTTTCTCTCCATTTGATTTATTTTTCCCCAGAACACTTCCCTACCTGGCATAGTAAATATTTTTCCTGAGTTTATCTGAGTCCTTCTACTACTGTAAGTTCCTCAGGGGCACCATTTTTCTCTTTTGTTCACTGTTCCTCTATTTTTTTAACCACATTGGGGTTCAAACTCAAGGCCTCACACTTGCTAGGCAGGTGCTGTACCACTTGAGCCATGCCTCCAGCCCCCTGTTCACTGTTCTATACTAACTGCCTAAAACAGTGTCTAGAATATATAGACACTCAAAATTATTAGTTGGATGATAATTAAAAACCAGGGATAAAAAGTGAGACACTGACTAGTTGAAGGCAGTAAAGGCAGATTTTATCCAGTACTAGAGGAAAGAGACTTCAGTACAGGACTGAGATCAACTCAGATGAGAGAGGGAGAATAAGAGAAGGGGATGAATGCTGGCTCAAGCAGAGTCAAGGAAGTAGAAAATTACAAAAAGAAGCTAAAGAAGTTAGTCAATGTCAATGTGAGTAGGCCACCTGTGTCTCTGTGAACTGGCATTTGCCAAGGTTAAGTCAGAGACTAGTGAGGCCATTTTCAAAAGGAAAGGCTTCAAGTCTTTAAGAAAGAAGTTCCTGGGTAGTAGGAGACACATGTACACCACAAAGGGACAGAGATAGGATTCACAATTTTAAGTTTTTGTTATCAATTTTTAATAAACAGTCTACAAAAGGTAAATCAAGAATCTGCTGTCAGATGTTGACTAGAAAAAAAGCTAATGTCTTTGATAACTTTGAGCTTTTTAGGGAGGAACTGAAGGGGAGCTGGGTCATTCTAGGAATATAACTGTAGGCATCTAGAAACCATTTTAGAGTGTTTTCAAGTTCCTTAGCAGGGGTATGGGAAAGAATACCACTTGTTCTAAACATTGCAGTTCTTACAAACCAAAGTCAAGGTCTAGTTGAGAAAAGAATTCATAAGGGGAGCCTTACTAAAGTTTGATCAAGGAGAGTGACTTTGTGGATGGATGGATGGATGGATAGATTGGTGGATGGTGGATGGTAGATGCTGGATGAAGGATAATGATAGATGTGTACACCTTGGATGATGGATGGGTGAATGAGGCATATGCATTGGTGGCAAAAGACAACATGGAAAGATCTGAAGACATTCAGATTCAGATACAAAGTAGAAATCATTTCAGGGAAAAGGAAAAGACCTCAACTCTTTTCAACAACTCCCCTCAAACATTGTTTGATGGGTATAAGGCTCTCACCTGCTCATGCAAACTGACAATCAGAATGGGCTGATTGGGTCACTGAAGACTAGATCTTCTAGTCCTTCCTGACCTGTTTTGTTTCCTGCAAGGTATTTTCCAGGTTCTGAGTTTCTTTACTCACGGTTAAGCTCATACTAAAGACAGATCAGAAGGAGCTTACAGAAAGGTTTCCTATGCAGCTGATGCTATCTGATCCCATGAACTTTTTATTAATGAACCATCTTTTTGTAGTTTTTTTTCTTCCTTCTCCCTTGGGAGCCTACCACTTCGATGCAGAAGAGTTTCAGCCCATTTTCCCCATACCCAGCTCTGTTTTTCACTACCTCCAGCTCACACTCAGATCCAAAAAAGTCCCCTTCCTGTGAGAGCACAAGGTATGGAGCTGGTTCTTCACAAAACCACCTGATTTCAGCCCTATCTTAGAACAATCTGTGATTTCTCAGCAGACCAACTGGCCAGATTTCTTTTCTTTTTCATTATCTCTTAAAAAAAACAATGAAAATCAAAATACAGAAAGGCAACTTTATTAGTTAACATTTGAACACAATTTAGAAAATGGGGGCAGCTTCAGGGTTCCTGGAACCTTAGGTTTATATAATTGGAGAGTGGTAAGGTAGAAGAAACATCCTTCCTATTTAAAAACAAGCAAAAACTGCAAACACAACTTAGGTTAGGACCACGTGAAGACACTGCCCCAAAGAAGCCTGGGAGGGGGACCTGAAGCCTAAGATTCCTTAGCTTCCCAGGCAACAAGCCTCTGCTGCGAGATAGAAAGAACTAGACAGGTTTCTACCACAGCATTCAGATAGCTAGAAAATCGCTAAGCCGTCTTCTATTAATTGCATCAATCCTCCAGACGCTATTCTTATCCCCCTTCCACAAGCCATCATCCCTGCTGTTCCCTCTAATTTGGCAGCAGCAATTCCTTATAAAACTGTGTGTATGTGTGGGGCTGCATTTGTACATCCTCCCCCGATTTTGGCTTTAACAGCTGAGTTCCGTGTCAATTATGTAATAGCCAAAACAGGGAGTTGCAAGGAGAACCAAAAGCACAGTTGTAGTTCTTACATAAGCCTCCATAAAGCATGTATAAGATCTGCTCCCAGGTTTGGAAATTTAGAATTATGTAAGGTAGACCAAAAACATTGATTCAGCAGCCAGGTTTCCTTCTGACCTTAAAGACAATGGAAAAGCTTTTTGCACTTTATTGACTAGTTCCTACTGCATGAACATAATAAATTTTTAATTTGGTAGGGAAAATAATCTTCAATGAAACTTGGTTATTTCATCACCCAAACATAAAGGGATAGCCTGACACTACTACTCAGCTTTCACCAGTACCTCTACAGGCTCCAGTAAGTATTCTACATGGAATTATGTGTTCCTGATAAACATCAATTATTCTTTATAGGGAGAAAATCAAGAAAAATTACAAAATACAAAACTATACAGGCTAAAACTTGTCAACATATCTCCTTTTCAAAACCATTTTTCTCTCTCCACGTTTCACTTTTGACTTACCTTAAAACCAGTGTAGTCACACCTTGGGCTGTAAGTGAAACACTACTCTCCAGTGGATCTCAACCTTGGCTAAGCTGGAATCACCAGAAAAGCTACTAACATAACAAATGCCAAGACATCACCCCAAACCAATACAACAGAACATGATGGGTGACAGAAAGAGGGTGTGTAGTCATCAGTATACCTAATGCTTTCTACACGGGTCTTCTTGCCTGAAAACTATAAATATAAGCACAGGTAGATTTGGGGGTGGAGGAGAGACAGATCTTGAACAACTGACAACTCACAATCACTAAGTTTCCATCAGTTAACAAAATAAAATCATTCAATAGTCTGAAAGGCATAAAGAATATCTGGGATCTTTGTCTCACTGTCCATGAGTTGATAAAGAAATCTCACCTATGTTCATAATAGACTTCACAAAAACTGTTTTGTGTTTCAATGCTTTACAATTCGACCTAATGATTTTTTTAAGGGCCCTACAATATCTTAAAGGGGTATCTCAAGCTAAGGCTATGCTTATCTTCAAGGGAATATTTGATTTAAAGCAGACATTATAGTTCTAACTTCCTGCTCTCTTCTTGGATGCTCTGGTAACCACTCTTAACTTTACCCATGAACAAATATTTTTAAAGCACTTATATAACAGAAAGTACAGGCGCCTTTGACATCCTGCCAAGTGTACTTCTCCCCATGTTTGTATTTAAAATAGAATGGTAGTAACATCACTCGTGTGCCTGAAATTCCTTCTGTGCACAGGCTCAGAATGAAGAAGAAAAAAAAAAAATGGATGTAGCAAGCCGCTTCACTGCTGTATCATTCTAAGGCTCCAAGGAAATAACACATTCAGACTAAATTAAGACGAAGATACAGACCAAATTATCCAAAGCTGGGGGCGGGAGGGGGAAACTCGCTGTAACCTACCATCGCCTCGGAAACTGGGGATGTTCAACCTGGCGCCCGCGAAGGTGCCGAGGGCGCTGCAAGTCGGCGGAGCAGGTGACGCGGGCAGGAAGGAACCAGCGCTCTTGTGACAGTGACCCGCACGCGCGCCGCTGCCCAACTCTGCACCTGTCTCCTCCCGGCGCGGCCCAGAGGCGGGCACCGGAACCGGACCGCACAGGGGAAGACCCGCTTACCTGGGTCCCAGAGGCCACCTGCCCTGAAGGAGACCCTCGCCCCGGACCGGTTTCTCCTCTCCGTGGCAGCTGGAGTTTGCAATTTACCCACCGGTCCGGACTCCCGACTGACCGCTGTTCCGCAAAGAGGGCCACAAACTTGGCCAGAGAGCGGGCCGAGGTGGCGCAGGTGGAGAGCCAGGGGCGCTGCGCACCTGCCCCGCTCCCGCAAGCTGTCACCTCTACCCGCCCACGCTCGCGCGCCAGCTACGCCCGCGCCGCACCCCCGCACTCACCTCCGCGCTGGCACCGCCCAGGCCGCCGCCCCTGGTCCGATCGCTGGGGGCCGCTGGGACCCCGCCGCCCGCGCCTCGCCTGGGCTGCTCCCCGGCACGGCCGCAGGCCGCCTCGCAGGACAAAGAAAAGCCGCGGGGCCGGTGGCTGCCGGGTCCGAGCCTCGCCGCACGCCGCGCAACCCGCACGCCTGGCCCGCGAGGTGCCGTCCGCGGTGACAGCGGCCGGGCGGCGAGCGGGGCGGCGCGGGGCGGCAGAAGCGCGCACCCCCTCCCGGCCACCGGGAGACGCACACGCCGAGCCCCGGGCGCCTCCTCCCGGCCCGCGCCCCGCGCCTCGCGCCCCGCGCCGCCGACCGCAGCCCGCCGCCGGGGAGCCGCAGCGCCCTCTGCCGGCCGCCAAGCGCCCGCTCCTGAGCGCGCGCTGTCCCGCTGCAGCCCGGACCCCGCGCGCGGTGGCCGCGGGGCGGGCGGCGGACCCCCGGGAATCCACACACGCGGTAAGACTGGGTTCGCGGCCGCAGGGCAGGGGGTTTCAAGGAATGAGGTCAGCTGTGCCCTGCTTAGGACTGAAGAGGGAGCAGCTGGGAATTCCGTGCAGCAGGAAGAGCTGGGGTCTGGCACTGGGAAGAACTTTGAAGGGTTGTAGCGTTCCCCGCTCCCAGGACCCCTGCGGGAGAGGCAGGCGGTTTGGGGTTTTTTGTTTGTTTGTTTGTTTGTTTGTTTTTCCTAGAAGCAGGCTTATGTCTGTTCATTAGTAGCATATGCGCCTACCCATTCACTGTGCCCTGAGTTCCAGCGAGCTTAACCCCACTTATGGTAAATAGAGAAATGAAAGACATCATTCATTTCCACGACCTCCGCGAGATGATCGACCCTCATCCCCCCACCCCCACCCCCACCCCCGGCCCACCGACCTCCAGCGGTGCCGCTGGGAGACTTGAAAAGGCAAGCGAGACCCCAGGACTTCTGAGCCTCTGCTTCAAACGGTGATGGAAAGTTAACCTCTGTGGAATATTGACCATTTAGGTTGGGGGTTCTTCTTTTCTTTTTCTTTTTTTTTTTTAGAGAATTTTTTTCCCCAGACTACTGTATTGAGCAATATTTTATACCAGTATTTTTTTTTGAACCTGGACTACTTGGCGAAGGGAAATCATGAAGTGGTACTTTTTTTTTTTTCTTCACATGACTGTCTTTTAAAACTATTCTATCCGATCTCCCTTTTCCTCTGGAAGAATCTAGGGCAAATTTTATAGCTTCTCTGTCATGTTCAGGTGTTAACAGTCTGATTGGTGATATGACAAAGTCCAGTCCAATCCAAATCTAAATTTGAATCTCATGTCATTTTAGCCTCTCCCACGCCCCTCCCACCACCCCCCACCCCCCCACCGGTCCCTAGACTGCCCCAAACCAGAAGCTTCAGTGGAGAAAGAAAACGCCTTCTGCTGACTTTACTTCCCTTTTCTGTGCCCAGTGGGTTGCGCTGTGAAGCCTGGATCCTCCTGGTGGGTGGGGAGGGGTCCTGATCCTGCAGGACCCCTGCTCTCCCCTGTGGTCCAGCTCCCACAGATCCCTGCTGGACAGCATGCCCTGACAGACAGACCCAGCTACAGGCCACACGTGGCATTGTTGACCATCAAACTGTGCAAGTGCAGGCTGCAGCAGCAGCAGTTCACTGACCTCGTTCTCAGGTCACAGGCAGCTCTGACCCACCTCGGTCCTTGAAGCATGTCAGGCAGCTACGTCTGGGTTCACACATGTCCTCACCTGCCAGGTGACACATAGCAGGCTCTCCATGGTGTTCTCCAGAGACACACATGCTTTGCATGAAGTGGGTGAACCTTCCCACCTCTCCTTGACCCCACCCCATCAATCCCACTACCAGCCTTCTTCCTGGACCTTGCTTCCCTGTCCTTTAGTTAGAACAGAAGTGGCAGAATCTTCACCTTGCAGACCCCACAGAGATGGCCTGATAACCTCTGTTTCAATGCCTAGGTACCTGTCTTCATGGCAACCTGAAGGGAAAGCACCAAGATCTCAGAAGCATTTCTGACAGTCTCCAACTGTCACACCTTGAGATCCACCATTAGTGGATCGAGGACACGTGACCCACACACACACAACATTCCCAGCTCACTACTGAGCATGATGGGAATGCTAGCACCACACCATTTCTGCCTGATGCAGGTGCCCTGGACCAGGAACTCCTGCCACCCTACCAGAGCACTCTCAGGACCCGGCTTCAGGAGCTCTTCCTCCCCAGCATCCCCCCTTCCTCTCTCCATTTTCAAGTGGCATACCTGCACTACAGCATGAGGGCTCTCCTCACCTGTGAGCCATGCGCCTCCCTGCACACTACCCTGCACAGCTTTTGTTGTTTTCTGTTTGTTTCCAATAGTAATCCCTCCCTCGATGTCTTCTGGGAATTGGTTCCAGGACCTCCTGCAGGTACCAAAACCTAAGAGTGCTCAAGACCCTAATATCAAAAGGCATAGCTTCTACATAGAACCTACACACATTCTTCAGTAGGCTTTAAATCGTCTCTAGATGACTTACAATACCTAATACAGTAGATGCTGTTAAACAGTTTTCATACTATGTTCTTTAGAGAATAATGGTAAGGGAGAAAGTCTGTACATGTACATGACTTCACATGCAACCATCTAGGCCTAAAAAGAGTTTCCATCTACAGTGGGGACTCACAGACAAGGAGAGCCAACTGTATTTCTTGCACATCTTGCCTACACATCGGCTTCTCAGAGGTCCCAAACTGCCGGTTGCCTGTTGTGCCCAGAAGCTATTTCAAGGTAAGTGCCATTTTAACACCGAGTTTCGCTGTATTTAGAAACTGTGAGAGAAAGAATAGAATGTTCTTTTGTGGAAAAAAAATAAGATCAGGACATGTCTTAGTTGAGGTCCTTCCTAGATTCCCCAGAACAGAGCCTGACAGAAGAACTCAAACACAGATAGTTTAATTTAGAAGGTGATCCCAGGAAGAAGGGAAGAGGTTGAGATAGGAAAGCATGAAAAGGCAGTATGAAGATATTTTGTGAAGGCCATTGCTGATGGCAACAGGCTCACAGAATCAAAGCACTGGGATCTCCAAGAAGTTTACAGAAGTCCTTTCAGAATGATTATTTCAAAGCCATAAGGCTGAGCATTTACTCCCTAGCTCCCAGTCTCCATTGATCAGAATTCCTGTTGGCAAGTCAAGTCCCAAAAGCTTCAGGAGCTTGGCACCATCCTTGAGGTGTTGACCTGGGTCAACTTGAGCGCAGGTGACAGAGTACATCTATCAGAGCTTGGCAAAGCATAGCCCAGGAGATGTGGTGCAGAGCATCAAAGGTGCGTGCTAGGGGCTGGAGGTGTACCCCAATGTAGAACTTTTGCCTGGCAGGTGCTAGATCCTGGTTCTCTCCCAGCCAGAGCCTCACCAGACTGAGAGCAGACAGGTTGGCCAGAGGCATCTTGGGAAATTCCAAGATGCTGAAATGCCAGTGGGAAACAACAGAAGGAAAGAATAGAGTGATTTTTGCAAGTCATGAATGACACCCTAGGCAGAAGATTGGCTGACCAAGCAGCAGGAGAGTTGTTGGGGTCAGTGCCTCTGGGAAGGAACAGACACCAGGATTGGACAGAGGGAGACCTTAGACCATAACTCAATCCCAATAAAGCCTCATCCAACCCCTCAGGGAGCTCTAGAGCATCTGCTCCCACCAGCTCACAAGCACCAACTCTAAGTTTTTAGGACTTTTGTGAGCCAGTTGTTAAACACAGTCATTATTAAAGATTAGAGTATATAAACCTATAAAGCTAATAAACACTCAAAACTCATCACTTCCTAATTACTACATGACTAGTAAAGTCATCTTTTGAGTTTGTTATAACTAATCTTTGTGCATAGGGGAAATAGTACATAACAGGGTACTATTTTGTGTACATTTCCAAATCCAAATTCAGTGATGTCACTTTGTAGGTTGAAATTGTCAAGAGGGGGACAATTTCACCATAGAATGTGGCAGACTCTACAAATCAGAGCATTTTCCCTCAAAGAGGCAGTGGTTAAGCATTTACATGGGTCCACTCCACACATGAAAGGAACAGAGTTGTTCCAGACTGGCTGAATGGCTAGATTTCTATGTTCTTCCTGGACCGATCAGGTGACACTCTCTGGGGAAGGTGTGCCATGAGGGACTCTCTGCAGGGTCGGCAATAGCTCAAGGAGCCCACAGTCCCAGGCCATCTGCTCTCAGAGCCACCTCCACAAGTGGCATAAATTGTTTAGAGTATCTCCTTTTGTTGAAATTTAACTTTATTAACAAGCAGTAAATTTCCTTTATTAACATGTAGTAACCAGACATATGAATGGGGTACAGAGTAGGGATTTGGAGCAGTACTGGGGTTTGAACTCAAGACCTCTCCCTTGCTAAGCAGGTGCTCTACTGCTTGAGCCATGTCCCCAACCCTTTTTGCTTTAGTTAGTTCTTAATTAGGGTCTCGTATTTGTTATCTGGACAGGCCTGGACCTTGATCCTCTTATTTACATTTCCTGAACAGCTGAAATGACAGGCACTTAGCACCACTCCCAGTTTATTGCTTGAGATGGGGTCTCCCTAATATTTTTCCAGGGCTGACCTCAAACTTCAATGCTCTCAATCTCTGCCTCCTGCCTAGCTGGAATTACAGGCATGAACCACCACCCCAGGGGATTCAGTGTGGTATTTCAACGTGTGCCTACAGTGTGCACTGATCAAACCATCTCCTGTGGGTAGGATGCAAGCTCCTCTCCTGAACCTTCAGAAAGTAACTAATAGATTCTATGCAGCAAACACCAGAACTTATCTAATCTATGTAATTCTGCTTTGACACCCATTATCCAACTTCCCTTTATCTGTCTTCTTTAGCCCTTCCCAGCCTCTAGTGATAGTATTTTCTCATCAACTGTAAATAACTGCTACTTCCATAGTTGTGGCCATTTTTATTTCCAATATTGTTTAATTGTACCTTTAAATTCTTTTTCTGAATTCATTATGCCTAAGGTTTATTTCTTTTTGGTTCGTCTCTTAAAGAACCACTTTTTGTGTGTCTGTGTGTTGCTAGAGACTGAACCCAGACCTCACACGTACTAGACAAAAGCTTTACGACTGAGCCACAAATCCAGGCCATGAACTGCCTTTTGATCTTGTTGATTCTATTATATGTTATTTACAATTTTGCTAATTTTTGCTCTAATTATTATCATTTCCTCTTTCCTGTGTTGTTTGGGGGTTATTCTACTGTTCTTCAACTTCTCAAGTTGAAAGCTTACCTCATTCATTCTCACTCTTTTCATATAAATTTCCCACTGGTTTTTATCTGAATACTTTCAATATCAATAAATTTTAAGTTCTTAAGTTTACATTACAATTACTTCTTGGCCCATGAATTATTTTGGAAGTGTGTTTTCAACTTCTAAATGCAGAGGGCCTTTCTTTGGATATCTTTTCGCTGTTGATTTATAATTTAATTGCATTGTGACCAGAAAACCTAGTCTGTTTGATACAGATTCTTTGAAATAGATAGAGACTTTCTTTGTAACCTGTTCATAAATATTACGTGTTCTTGAGAAGAATGCGTAACTTCTAATTTTAAGAGCAGGGTACTCTGGTGGGATTTTTAGGTAAGCTTTTGAATTTTTGGTCCAAATCGTCTATATTCTTTCTAATATTTTGTCTCCGTGAGCTGTGGATTACTGTGAGCATTAATATGTCCCACTATGATGCTGAATTTGTTAATTTCTGTTTGTAATCCTGTGAGCTTGATAAATATATATATATATGGTTTTATATATCATACATTTTTATATGATATATATGATACATACCATACGTTTCTTGTTCTAAAAGTTATACACTCTGTGTATGTGTGTGTGTTGCTGGGGATTGAACCCAGGACCTTGTGCATGGGAGGCAAGTGCTCTACCACTGGGCTACAACCCCTCTAAGCTTTCATTTTTAATTCATCAGTTATCCTTAAACTCTCAACATATAGAGGTAACTGGAAATTCTAACCTTTCATATCTCTGGCTTCTCCCAAACAAGAAAGGACTTTTGAGAGTTTATACTCCTACCCATCTTACGCGATACCATGCAGTTTCTAAATGGAGTTCTTCTACCCTGCAAAGCAGACATTTGTTATTTTATCCCTGTAGGTTAATGATGACTTTTCTTTCCACTGTCTTCAGTGGATGCCATGAAGTCAGCTGCCAGTGCTGTTCCTCTGGGAAGGACCCAGCTTCTCTGTTTGCTGATCACATCTTCTCATTGTCTCTGTTGTGGAGCAGTTTGCTTCTTCATGTCTAGTTATGGATTTCTTTTTACTCCTCTTGCTCATGATCACTGCAACCTATGATTCTTGTCTTTTACTAATTTTGGAAAACTCTTGAATACTATCCTCTAATATTCATTCTAGCTTTCTAGAAATCCTCTTGATTTTTTTCTTATTTTCTCCCTGTCTTGCTCACTCTCTCTCTGTCTGTCTGTGTTTCTCTCTGTGTGTCTCTCTGTGTATGTGTATGTGTGTGTGTGTGTCTCTCTCTCTCTTTCTCTCTTTCTCTTCTGGATAATTTCCTCACATCTCTACTCTGTTTCACTAATCTTTCATCAACAGTGTATACTCATCAGTTTTCTCATTTATTATATTTTTCTTGACATTCTCTTTAGTTCTTTTTCATTTCTTAAAGTTTCCATTTCCATTTCTTCAAATTCCGGTTAATTATTTTTCAAATATGCCAGATCACTTCATACTTTTTTCTTTTCTTTTGGCAGTACTGGACCTTGAACTCACAGCCTCATGTTTGCTAGGCAAGCACTCTACACTTGGGCCATATCCCTTTCCCTTTTTTTGCTTTAGTTATTTTTCAGATAGGGTCTCACGTTTTTTGCCCAGACTGGCCTTGAAGTGCTATCCTTCTATCTACACCTCCCCTGTAGCTGGAATTATTAATGTGAACCACTGTGCCCAGCACTTTTGTCATATTTTTAATACTGTATTTAATTTCAGTAAGCCTGTTAGGAATACTTTTTAAATTTTTACATCTCGTTAGTCTAATACCTGAACTCCTGAGAGTCTGATAATAGTATGTACTTTCCGTCTTAGTAAGCTTGGGCTGCTATAACAAAACACCATAAACTAGGCGACTTACATACAAGCGATATTTCTTTTTCACAGTTCTGGAGGCTTCAAGTCTAAGATCAGGGTGACCACCTGGTCAGGTTCTGGTTACAGCCCTCTTCCGGCAACCATTTTATATCTTCACATAGTGGAAAGAGGGCAAGAAAGAGCTCTGGCCTCTTGTTATAAGGGCAGAAACCCCATTCATGAGGACCCTACCCTCATGACCTAATCACCTCCCAAAGGCTAAGGACAAGATTTCCACAGGAATCTTAGGAGTGCACATTCAGTCGTGACATTTTTCTGCTGTTTGTAGAGATCATATTTGGTTTCCTCTGAACTCCTCGTTATGAAGGGTAGGTTTTTGTCTTTTGGTAGTCCACCTTTTTGCTGATGAGGTGGCCTTGGAGGCTTCATGCAGACATCTCAGTGCCAACCAAACACTTTGTCTTCCATTCCCCAAACAGCTGAAGCCCTAGTTCTGTCTGCGAATTGAGTACTTGCTCTCCACTCTGGCTTCAGCACTCTGCTTTTCTTTTAGTGCCTGGCCTACTTTCTGATGATTCAGGCTATGCATTAAATGCATTGTGAGTGGCCTGGGTCCTCCTAATTATACAGCACAAAGTATTGTGCACAGGTGGTTTATTTGGGAAGTGATCCCAGGGGCCTGCAAAAGGAGCCAAGGAAGGAGAGAAGAGCCAACAGTAAAGTCCACTATGGAGACAGCACCGCTCCAGATAACTTAGGCTTGATATTGCTGGAGTCTTATAAAGCGTATCTCAAATAGTCTCCTTGCGCCACTCGTACCTTCTGTTTTTCATGATGTCCGGTCTATCACAGAGTTCCTTCATGGTGGTGACCAGCAGTGATCTCTGAAAAGACTCCCATGCCAACTTTTTTTTGCTTTAGTTATTTTTCCTGATGGGATCTCGTGGTTTTGCCCAGGCTGGTTGGACCATGACCCTCCCACCGATGCCTCATGCATAGCTGGAATGATAAGCACTGGCCACCATGCCCAGTTTATTGGGTGAGATGGGGTCTCTTTAGCTTTTTTCTGGCATGTCCTTGAACCCAGATCCTCCTAATCTCTTCCTCCCTATTAGCTGAGATTACAGAGTGAGCCACCATGTCTGGTCCCAGTTTTTCTTTGCTTTGCCAGGACTTTGGCAGCATAGCTTGTTTGTAAGATGGGGTGACTCTGACTTTCCTCCCCAAGAAGTCTGACCCCTCAGTGCCTTGCCTTTCTTGAGCCACGACTGCTACAGTCAGCAGCCCATTTATTGCTGCTGCTGGGTGTGGGAGCATCAGAACACTTGTGGTGAGTTCATTACATTGTGGAATACTCTTTTGCCTCCATTATTTAACAACAATTTTATCTCCTTACGATAATTAGGATCAATATCTTCTGCCAGAATAATAACTCTTTTCCTGCTGGTCTGTTGGCATGGAGAAATCAAAGTGTCCAGATAGTCATGGTAGTTTCAAGTTCTTTGGAACCATTACACTGAATCATAACCTTGAACCCAGCAAAGTAGGTTTTAGAGAAAGTAGAAACTATGAGTGGGTGACTGGCAGCGCTGGAAAGAGGACCTAATCCTTCTGTTGCCCAATGGGTCTTGAGCCAATATAGTCCAGCTGTTGACCACAGAGTACCACACATCAGCCAAGAGAATGTTCGGCTACAAACTACATCACCCCTCCGTATCCATAGGAAAATGTTCACAGGACCCCCGTGGGTACCAAAATGTATGGATGCTCAAGTCTTTCACGTAAAATGGCACAGTAGGGGGTCACTCATATATATGCACACATGTAAAATGTGTACAGAGATGAGCATGGCCCCCGTACAAGGATGACATGCAAATTAATAAAGGGTTCCACATCCACATTTCTAAAGAATTAAAATAAAAATTAATAAAATGGCACTGGATTTGCCACACATACACACCTCCTCCCACTTACCTTAAGTCATCTCTAGATCAATTGCGACACATAATACAAAGTACGTGCTATGTGAATAGTTGCTTTGCTGTATTTTTTAGGATATCATGGCATGAAGAAAGTTTGTACATGTTCAGTACAGACGCTATTTTTTTCAAATAATTTCAGTCCGTGGTTGATTGAACCCAAGGATGTGAACACTAAAGATATGGATAGTCGAGTGTGTGTGAGTGTGCATGTGTGTGGATGCCTGCATATATGTATGCGTGTGTGTGTGTGTGTGTGTGTGTGTGTGTGTGTGTATGTGTGTGCTCAAACTTGTTCGCCCTGGGGGAAGGTCTGTACTTTTCTGCTCAGGCTGAGCTGACAGCTGACATGGGGCGCCAGCCCTGAGGCAATGGAGGGACAGTGTGGGCAGAGCTGAGGACCGCAGCGCTGCTTTGTGTGGCACTTGCCTTAGGTGAGATTTTTACAGGAAATCAAGCAGTTTTCTTTGCTTAAGCGAGATGGAGGGGGTGCTGCTTCTACTGCTCCAGATGTCTCAAGCAAGTCTGAGGATTCAAAATACTTCCAAAGCAAACACCCCTCCCAAGATCAGTGGCCCAGCAGACCTGGGAGACCAGTCTTGCCTTCAATCTCCTAGGTAGCTCTACCCCAATTTGTATAATTACTTTTGCCCCAAGCTGTTAAATGCTAAACCTACTGCAAAGCTTCCACCTTCTCACAGTCCAATCTGCCACAGAGAGAATCTTAGCAATTTCCTGCCTGCAGGATTACCACATGACATCTCCACTTCAGCAGAGTCCTTATTGCTGACTGACTGGAAAGGGGTCCAGCCAAGATCCCATCCTGAGGGGCTGCTCTCTAGAACCCCTTCTAGAACTCACTGTCCTAACATAGGCTCTTCTGAAAGCGTAGCCTGAGAAACGCAGGAGGGGAAGTTTGTGTTCAAATGCATTTTGGGGCAACTGACCCTGAGAAGCAGGCACACAGGAAAGGGGGCCTGTCCTCAAGTTGGTCACTGCTAAGTGCATCTTCCCTGGTCTTTTGGAAGCACATTTCATGGAATGTATCTCAGACATGCCCTCTTGGAAGAGGAAAGGGCACATTCTTTGACTGCTTCTGATTGGTCAAAGATGGTTCACAAGTTATAGTCATCCACTACCTTGAGTATGCATGCAAGAGGCAAGAGGTTCTGCAGGTGACCCATCCATGAAGCCAGAGGCTCTGCAGAGAGAAACAGAGATGCTCTGGGAAGAGTCAAGGTGAGGCACTGTCTGGTTGCACTGGTGTGAAACTTGTCTAAGCTGCTGGACATGGGTTGCTGAAGCAGTGTTGGCACACACAGCAGGACCAAGAGGGTTTACAAAGGTCCACAGGTGGTGACCATTACAGGTATTGATAGGCTATTTTATGGCATTCGTAAGAATTTGGGTCTCTCGTCCCCTTATTATCCAGGAGAAGAATCACGTTGGTTTCGTGCTTGTGCTCTGGAGTGGACTGGAGACATCACACTGTGGAATGGGAAAGGAGCCAGATGGGTCAAGTCAGAGATGTTGTTCCCAGGATAGCTATCTAATCTGAGCAGGTTACTTAGCTTCTAGGAGCCCTGGATTCTCCAGCTATCAGAGGGGAATAATAAGACCTTTCAGGGCAGGAATCAGATAGGTAATAAGTACAACAAGGTTTTATGTTCTGTAAATGCTATGCAAATATAACTTATGATGACTGTCAACATTAAGCTTTATTCTTAGCAGCCTGGCTGCTCCCCATCCCTAGCACAAATCCTGAGCTTTTTTGTGTGTGGTGGTGGTGGTGGTGGTACTAGGGTTTGGACTCAGGGCATTATGCTGGAGTCACACCCACAGCCTTTTTGACTCTAGTTATTTTTCAAAAAGGATCATGGTTTTTTGCCCAGGCCAACCTAGACCATGAATGTGCATCCTACTTACACCTCTCTTGTAGCTTGGTTTACAGACACACACCACCACTCCTAGCTTTTTTCCTGGGATGACCACAAACCACAGTCCTCCCAATCTCTGCCTTGAGAGCCTCTGGGATTACAGGTGTGATCCACCGTGTGTGGTGGTAGTCCTAAGCTTTTGATAAGAAAAAGTTGACAGGAAATGTATGCTTGAGAAAAGAAGAGAGGGAGAGAAGAATGAGCCGGATCTGATGGTAGTATTCTATAAAATGAAGTGAACAGTTCCAGTGGTTTACTTTGTTGTGTACATTAGAATCCTATGCATTGTTGGTTCTTCATAGTCCCACAATGTAAAATGGTGCAGCCGCTATGGAAAACATATGGTTGTTCCTCAAAAACTTACAAATAAAACTCTCAGATGATCTAGCAATTCTACTTCTGAGTATACACCCCAAAGAATGGAAAACAGGGACTCAAACAGATATTTATACACCTGTATTCATAGTGCCATTATTCATAATAGCCAAGTGTCTGTGAATGAATGGATGAATGAATGAATGAACTAAATGTGATATGTGCATACAGTGGAATATTATTCAGCCTGAAAAAGGAAAGAAATTCTGACACAGAACAACAGGTCATTGTGCTAAGAGAAATATGCCAGTCCTCAAAAGACAAATACTGCATGATTCTATTAATGCAGGAAGCCAATAGTAGTCAAATCCCTAGAGATAGAAGGTAGAGCGGTGTGGTTGAATAGCCGGGGGTGGGGGCTGGGAGTTACTGTTTGATGGGTAGAGAAAGTCCGTCTTGCAGACCAAAAAGACTTCTATGAGTGAACAGTGGTGACGGTTGCACAGGTGTCTAAGGCCACTGACCTGGACACTTAAAATGGTTAGGATGGTAAACTTTATGTCATGTGAATTTTACCACAAGGCGTTTTTTGTCTTTTTTTTTTTTTTTAGTGTAACCAGGGATTGAAATATTATAGAAGACAAAAGGGTAGTTTTCATAAAGGTCTCTTGCTTCAAGGATTTCAGGCCAAGTAGTCTCCCGCTTTCTAGGCTTCTTGTCCTGGGCCTGGGTGAGGTTTGAGGGTGTGCAAGCATTCCATCCATTGGTGGAGTTGTGCACCTGCATTCTAACATCGCTCAACTCCTAGGTGAGTGAGAAGGCCTGGCCCTCAGGCAGGAGCTGTGGTTCCATGCATCCGTCTTGCTGCTCTCTGCCACCCCCACCTGTCTCTGCTTCACCCAGCAGAACAGAGGCTCAGTGCACACTTCCAGCTTCTGACAGGAACCAGCCTTCTCTGTTGCTCATTCTCTGCCTAGTGCTGGCTGTAGTTATTAAATACCGTCCATGCCACCTCCCTCCAGTATAGCTCCCACTGCCCTGGACACTGATATCCAAGCACTGAAGGACTTCTTTCTGTTCTTCTGAAATGCAGTTGCAGTTCGGAGCACCTACAAGCCCCCGGCACAACCAGATTGGCTGGGTTTTGCCTCAACGACATTTTTCTTCATGTTTGCCCTGAGGGACTGACTCTTTTTTTACTCCTGTTTGAGACTGCTCTGCTTTTTGGTTTCTGGTAATGTAAAGTATGGGAAAGAATACAGAATCATAACTTCTGTCCCTTGGAGTAAGGTAAATCTTCCCAAGTAATTATGTTTGCCATAACTGAAATGTCAATAAGATAAAAATGTCTGCAATCCTCTTTTATGCTATTTGAATTTCAGATACATTAGGAGTCCCTTGAGAATGTGACATTAATTTAGGGCCATAAATAAATACTGTAAGTCTAATATGTTCTATGCTTCCCCTGGCTTATTTCATGTACTTGTGGTGGGATAAACTTCAGTTATTATGGAAAAGCACGCAATCTATAGCATACATAGGATCCACCTCAGGAAGCCTGATGTATTCAAATCAGTTTTTCTAATGGCCCAGATTCCCTTTTTGTTCTTTTTGTGTTATAAATACTAAAAAGGTAATCACTGAAAAGCTTGTAAGAGGCTTTCTTAGCCAAATGAGAATCCTCTAACATTTTATCTAGGGTCTCAGAAAGGCATTTCTCCAGAGAACAGTACCCAGTGACAAAAGCATTCAAACATGATTATAAAATTTACACAGTGCTGATCTGTTCCTTCAGATCTTCCATATTTTGACTAATTTGGTTCAAGAAAGTCCATTTCTTCTTTTACCAGATATTCGTGTCTCAACAGGTGCTTGCTGGTCGCCTATTTTACACTTGCACGGTGTGACAGCCATAAACATACCAGCTGTCGTCCTGCTCTTAGGGAGTTTACATCCCAGGCAAATACCATGAAAAACTAAACACAGTGATATGATAGAAACTTGAGGGGTTATGTAAAGGTCCTCCTCTGGGTTATGGAGGCTTGATTCCTCGTGTCACAGGTGTCAGAGGAAGAGCCTTCCAGACAAAGGGAAATGGGAGTGACAGGTGCTCGAGGTAGAAAAGAACTTGGTAACCTTATCCTGAATTTTATATCTCCTTTTCTCTTTATTTTAAAATAACTTTATCACTTATGTATATATAACAAAATAATATATGGGTGAAGTTTCTTTTTAACTTTATACAAAATGTACCGCACCAAGTGAGGTCTGCAACTTGCTGTTTTCACTCAACACACTGTTTCTAAGATTCATGTATGTTACAGAACACCATTGGAGTTCATTCAGTTTTTCACTACTGTACAATATTTTGGGGTTGTTTCCAGCTTTTGTTATTAAGAACCCATGTGAACATTTCATAAGAACTATTTTATGTATGCTAAAGTATTTGAGATTGTGCCAAATATTTTTGCAGTGTGGCTGTGCCAGTGTGCATGCCCACCAACGGTGTATAAGCACCCTCATTTGCTCTCATCCTTTCCAACACACGATATGGTTAACCTTCTTAACTTGGCCGATCTAGTGTTATAAAACATCTCACTACGGTCCATGGTCTCACTTGGTGTTTCCCTGGTTACTTACCAATGAGACGAGCACCTGCTCTTGTGGTTAGATGACATAAACTTTTCTCTTGTGTGAAATACCAGTTCATATCTTTTGCCTTTCTTTCAGCTGCATGTCTATCCCATATATTTGTAGGAGTGACCTGCATACAGTCATTCATGGTATTCATGGGTACACAATTCCAAGGAAACTGCCATTGAGGAAAACCAGGAATGCTCACGACACACAGAGTTCAGGACTCTAAACTCACTCAAATTGACCCATACCATACCTACAGTGGGTATGAGCATTATAGCTTGACACCACATGGAGTAGGCTACATTGCTGTCACAAAATTACTGTTGTACACATGAATACTGCTCACCCAAAGCTAGATCTTATTTCACGCTCATTATCTCGAATACTGGGGATGCTTGATCCATTTTTCCATAGTGCCTCCCAACTTCTGATTAAAGACATGTCACCTTTCAACACATCTCACATTGTCACTTGATCACTTTTATTAAGCTCATCCACTTTTACCTTGCATTTGGGGGGGCACCATTTGCTTTTGGGGAGGCAGATTTTCACAAAATGGTGGGCAGGGAAACAGATCATGTGGTTTAAACACAACAGATGATAACACATCCATTGAGAGTTTTCTGCATCAGCTGAGCTGGCTAATTTCCATTCAGGAATTTAATTTTTCACTTTTAATGTTTCTTTTTTAATTCTTACTATACTTTAATCTCACATTTCAGCTGCTTTTTGGAGTGTGTTTCAGAGTTGGCATATAACCACACCTAACAGTTTTCCTGTGATTTTGTATTAGTCATTTTATATTTTAGGGTCTGAAATATATCATGTTCATAAACAACACTTTGTAAGTGTTCACCAGTTTTTTTTATTTCTATCCCTTCAACATCTGGTCATTCATACCAAACTACATCACTGAAAATAACCAGAGATGATAATTTACAGTCTAACCTCTATGTAGAAGTTCTACTTGACTCAGAAGACAAAAGACTGTCCTGCTCTAGAAACCTACAGGTTAAGGTTTCAGTCCTCAAAACTAAACATACTGTTGCAGTGCAGTCACACTTTCTGTTTATAGTCACACGTGAGAACAAAACATAGATATCCAAACTGCAGTGATCTAACTCCCACGTCAAAGATAAAACACAAAAGGACTTGAAGATAGGCTGCAATTCCATTGCAAAGATTTGAAAGCCTAAACCTTCAGTCCTAGCTCCTACATCGTTCTTTAGTTAAGGTCATTACCACTCTTTACTAGGTTTGAGGCAGTAATCTATGTTAACATGTGTTTGAACAAAGAGTACACTTACTACATGAACTTGGTTCCTATGCCATAGTATTATTTTTGCCTTTCTCCCAAAGAATCACATGCTCTTAAAGTAATAGACTTTTAAAGTCACATTTTTGCAAAACTCTGTCATATACCCAGCTTAAAAATGAAGCTGCACTTGGCTATAATAATAATAAATGTGCCATTTACCAGATACACAAGTGTCTCTACCTGGAGGATAAAGTTGTATTAGAAACTGGACTCTTAAAAAAAGAGAAAGAAACTTGACTCTTTGCTTATTCAAAGAGAAACATTCTGTAAAAAAATAAATAGATTTGTAAGAATAATGTGTCAGACCCTTTGGCAAAGGTCCGACAGGGGATAGCAAAAGAGATCCAAGAATACTGTCACCTTTTTTAAATAAAGCACGTTGTATTACTCAGCTTTATAATGGCTGTTGATTCTCTGTCATCGGGGAGCCTGCTCCATGTTCTTTGGAACCAGAAATACAAGAGATGTAGATAACCACATCTATCGTATCACTGCAGAGCTCATAGGTTTGCATGTTCGCTGGAGTACTCTCAGTGGCAATATAAATTTTACCATGTCAAATAGAAATGCCTTTTCAATTCCAGAATTTGAGATAAAGATGTTTAGCAGACTGTCTAGAGTTTGGAGATGTAGAACAAGTTTCTGAGTCACTTGGCTAAAAGCCTCGAGTATTGAATGATCAAATATGCTTGTTAGATAAAAGCCGAGGTGCATTTTGTCTGACCTAGCATCTGCAAGGTAATAACTCACCCTCTAGTGGATGTCTCTTTGGGTATCAATTTTGTGGTCATCTGACAGACCATCCTCTTTACGAATAAATACCTCAAAGTTGATGTAATGTTCACACGAGGTGGAGCTGGGCCAGGATGCCCTGGTAATCATCCTGAGAGCTGATGTCAAAGAATCAGTGTTTCTATTCTCCTGAAGATCGCTGCATAGTCAAAAGCAGAATCAAAAAAGCCAGTTGTCCTGGGAAATCCCAAATCTGAAAATTGACAAAGTTGCCATTGGAAACATCTTCTGGACAGATCTTGTTGGTCCTCTCCAAGAACAGTGTTCTCTGGGAGACATCTTGTGAAAGACACCTTTCTCAGTAGAGGACTTGCCGCTTCTCCTTGGCCAGGGGAGAATTGAGCAGGATTCTGGGCTTCACCTCAGTGCTGAAGGGATGGTGGAAGTCCACAATTCCCTCATCCATCCTACTGTCAGCATCCGAGGAGCCAGGCCATCCCCATCGTCCACAAGCCCCACCAGCTCCCCTCTCCCTTTCCCTCCTCCTTCTCCTCCTCCTCCTCCTGAAGCTGCAGCTTCCCCAGCATCTAGCTCATCAAAGCCCACTGAAGATGGGGCTGGGTGGGAGTTGTCCCAGCCTCCCCACCAATGATTCACGGCCTGTTTCTCTTGATATTTCATTTGATTTTTTATTTATAGCTTTCTTTTTATTTATCTTGCTAGTTAAAATCACATGTAATAATCACATGTAATAAATCCACAAATAAAGCAGACTTAACTGACTTAACTCTATCCTGTTTACTTATCCTTTGTTGGTTATATGTAAGAAAATGACTTCAAATTTCTTTATGCCATTTTTTAAGAAGTCTTAATTTTTCAGATAATCAAATTTTTCAAGTGGTCAATCTGTTCTTTCATTAGTTAATGTGTCTTGTTTAAGAAATTTAAAGGTCAGAACGATATTCTTCCGTAATTTGTCCTAAAAGTATAAAATTTCTGCTTTTTGCATATTAAGGACTTAATCAAGTGGAATTGATTTTTGCATTTTGTAGGAGGTGAGAATTCAACTCTAGATTTATCCATATGGATACTCAGATGTTCCAGAATCATCTATTAAATGTTTCCGTCTTCTCAATTATCTGCAATGCCACTTCTACATAAAGATCCATTGGTATGCAGGCTTCTTTGTGAGCCCTTCATTTTGTTCTACTTCATCTATCCTTGCACCAAAATCCATACATTGACAATGTCCTTGTTTCAGCTAGGGAAAGTCTATCTCCTTTAATGCTTCTGGGCTATTTTTGATCCTTTACTCTTCCACATAAATTTTGGAACCAATCTGTCCATTTCAATGAAAATTCCATTCAGTTTTGTTTGGAATTTGGAGAGGACTGATACCTTCATGACATTAAGAGTTCCTTCCAAAATCTTGACTTCCACTCCATTTATTTAGGTTTTCTTTAATATCCTCCACTAAGATTTTATGATATTCTGCAGATAAGCCTTGCACACATTTTCTAGTGTGGCAGATAGACAGTTGCCTACAAAAACATTTATTCACCTTTTCCTAGGCACTTATTGAGGGATTTTATCCACCCAGGAGTGCCTGCCACTTAAAGAAATACTGCTCTCCAAGACTTTTCTTCACGTGGTGTTGACCACATTGACGTAGGAATGACCCAGCCTTCACTATTTAGATGAGAACCGTGGAAATGATCTTGCAACAGTGTGGAAGAACCTCAGTCCTTGGTTGACCAGTGAAAGCACATTTGTCCCACCTGCCAGACCAGCCAAGCTAGATACTTCTGTCTTATTTAAGCCATGGCATTAGGGCTATTGTGTTATATATAGTATGTTATCTTTCTATACAGTTAAATTCTCTTTAGTGGTATGTTCCTTGGAATGTTTTACATCTATGCTTTAGAGTGAGGTTGAGCTGAAATTTGCCTTTATTCTATGGTCCTTTTCTTATTTCAATAGCATAAAATATGTTCAGAATATTCCCACTCTCAATTCTCTGAAAGAATTTACAGGTGATAAAGTGATCTGTTCCTAGAAATCTTGGTTGAGCTCTGCTGTAAAGTCATATAGGTGTCCTGTTCTTGTTGGGAAGAATTTTTACTACTGAACAATTTTACTTCTTTAATCCTTTTTTGTTAATAAGTGCTATTTCCATACAGCTTTAATTTCCTTTCTTAAATTACTGACAATGCTAAACACTTTCTATGTGTCTATTAATTATGGGTTTCCTATTTTGTGGGCTGCCCGTTTATTTCCTTTTCCCGTTGTGCCCATTTGGATTAATTCCTCTTCCCCTCTTAAGTGGATGAAACACCTCCAATGGTGTTGATTTGGCCCATATTTCTTGCAGTCAGAAGTCACGCAGCCACGCCCCACTTAATTAACAATGCAGAGTTTGTGTGCAGATGAGTGTGAGAACAAACACTACTGTTGTAAGCCGCGGAGCTTTGAGGGGATTTTTTTTTTATGTGTAAGTACAGTAACAATAGCTATGATATGTCTATTTAGCTATTAGGATGTTAAAATTCTTCTTATCAGTCTTTAGGATTTTAAATATAATTACTAGCTTATTGCTCTATTTCCCCCTGTTATACTTTGCCTTGTATTTTAAGGATTTCTTAAATTTTACACAAAGGAAATGTTCATTTTTAGTTAAATTTGCCCACTTTTTCCTTTGAGACTTTTCTGTGCTTGACCTTAGACAGTTTTTCCCAATTCTGAGAATTTTACAAATAATTCCATTTTCTGCTTTTCTAAAACTTTTAAAATATGTAATTTTGTAATCTAACAGGAATAAGAGAGACATATTAATCATTCCTGGGTCTTCCTATTTTTCTCCTGAATTCAATATAATATGAGGGAGAGTCATAAAATAAATTCAATTTCCAATTGGAAAAATGTTTAAGTTGAAAACTCATTAAGATTGTACAAGTAAGTACCCTTTTATCTGTTTGTTTTTTACTTTAAATTTTAAATTAAATTAGCCTACCAATTTAACTAATCCAATTACATTGTGTTTAACCAAGCTGAAATTAAGCTTTCCTTTGGTGCCTAATTCCTCTAGAGAATTTAAATTTACCACAACCTCCTAGTATTCCACATCTCCCTTCCTTATTAGTCAAAATAATGTTGTTTTAAAATAAATTTATTCCCACTTTCTGGTTCTGTAACTTAGAATTGAAGAGTTACAATTTATTATTAAAAGGACTAGAAAAATGTTGCATGAATAACATTCCCCTACTGAAGGTTGGCAGGAGTGGACATCTGTCCTTCAGAGAGCCTTCCCCAATTCCCCCAAGGGTGGGGATTTGTTGTGCAGTCCTACCACGGTATGTATGTGAGACTTGGACTGTAATGTACTTTTGCTTCCATATTTGTTCAGCCTATTTGGCCAAGTTCACACCTCATTCAATTCTAGTTGTCTAGCACCAATCCTGGAGCTTAGCCCATGGAAGATGTACAGTAATTCGGAAGATTGAACTGGGTAACATCAAAGTGAATGGCCTTTTTTCTTAGTTTCTGTTCTCTTTCTAGAACAGTTAGACATGACCAATACACAGTTCATTTCAACTTTTGTTGAAATGGTTGTTCTCCTATGTCTCTCACTCTAGATAGTTTTTGGAGAGTCAGATACCACATAGGAGGTAGGAAAGGGAAAACGCAGAAAGGTTGTCCCTGGTTTCTAAAACTAAGTTATTCTAGCATGTAATATTATCAGATTGGGGCAACAGCCAGCTTAAAGCAGGTCACATCCTTCCCCTGAGCTGCAATTTTGCCATCTGTAAATCGCAGTGTGGCATCTCATGCCACAATCTGTTAGGTTCCTACAACTGTAATTCGCTACAGAAGTCATCAGAGTTAGCCATTCATTAGGCAGCCACATTGCAAAGTGAAGGCCAGGGGGCTTTGGAGTCAGGCGGACCTGGCATTGAGTCTGAACTGCATGGCACAAGCTTAAAGACCTTGGGCCAGCGACTTAAATTCATTGAAACTCAGTTTTCTGTGGGAAGTATAACGCATCTCTTGCAAAGTTGTGAAATTTAGATGAGACAAAGCACGTGAAGTGCATGCCCCTGTGCTGAACACAGTGCGGTTCAGACAGGGACTCCAGTTGTGTAAATCACAAACCCGTACACATGCACAGAGGAAGCTCATCCTTCACCCTTCACTTAGCCACCATCATGTATGTGCATGTGGCACACAGACACATACCTGCACAACAACAGGACAGGTAAAGATAGCACAAGTCACCAGTTTTAATCCAGTTGTTTTGTATGGTTTTGATCTTATCATTACCAAACAGAGAGGTGATTTCTTATTACAGAGGCAGCAATTTAAGGGTTAAATGTTAAAGACTTCATGCCTTGCTATCATAAATATACAGTTTGGTCCATCATCCTGAAAGACACAATCCCAAATATTGAAAATCCTGAAAGATCAAAATCCCTAAACTCTAAAATACTATAGTCTAAAATCCTGAAAATCTAAAATCTTGAAAGAATAAACTCCAAAATATATAATTCTGGAAATGATAAATTTTAAAATCTTTTTTTAAAGCTTCATTTATACTTTTAAAAGGGAATTTCTTTGAAAAGTATATGAATCATGGTAGAACACTTCTTTGGCTGCCTTACATGATCAAAAATAAGCCATGATGACATGCACATCTTTGCAAGCACAAACACCCAGGTCTACTAATCACAGTGCCATGGTCGAAGATGAAATGGTGGAAAAGTGAACTAGTAAAAGCATATCACTGCACTTAGTAACTCTTGCTCCCAGCTTTATAACTTTGGTCATCTCAAAGACCATGATTCACGATCTAAGTCTTTTAATGAAGACCAACAGAAACCATGATGAGGGGCTAGAGATGTACCTCAGTGGTAGAGCGTTTGCTTAGCATGCACAAGGCCTGGGTCAGATCCCCAGCACTGCCCCAAAAAAGGATGAGTCACCACTATATATGCAGCTAGTGAGTTTGCTGTCCGAGGCAGTGTAAGAAAACTGTCCCAGCTCTCACAGAGAGACCCACTCACCATATGTATTTGTTCTCTCTGGCCTAGGCCAGTTAGATGGTGCTGTCCACCCTGAGAGCACTGTTCCTCACCTTGTCCCGTCAGCTCACGTGCTAATCTCCTCTGGAAACTCCTTCACAGACACACCCAAAATATCACTGCGCTGATTTCTAAAGATTCAGTCCACTAATATCATGCAACTATCCTGTGTACAAGCAAGAACGCACTGATTCAGCCTTATACCCCTCTGAGAGAGCCTTGGTTTTTGCCGGGGAGGTTTTGAGGAATTGCAGTCTGGGAGATTTAGGCTTTCAAGATTTCAACATTGACAATTTTAATATTTCAGGATTCTGCTTCCAGGATTTTAGACTTTAGGGGTTTTGATCTTTCAGGATTTCAACATTTGGGATTGTGGTATCTGGCATTGTGTCTTTCACAGAACTGCTCATTACTATGCAGGCTCATTCCAATACTGTTCAAAGATTATAAAAAACATTTCATACACAGCAAGCAAAATTACACAGTGGCACAGTAAAACAGTATCATCAAGTGTTTGAAATGTTAGTTTCTGCTGCACTTTACATCTTAGATTTGATGTAAAGTTTTGTGATTGTTTTCAAATAAAAATCACCTACCTACAAGGTCATTTAAATTTGCAGTGACCTTCAGAAGCCCAGAGGAACAAAATCAATGATTGAGTCATTTCTCAAATCGGGTTTTGAAACTCTTGCCATGGGAGCACTTAAAGTTGATTCTGCAGCAGATAGTGCAGAGGCAATACCTAGTTTTCCCAGCAGAGGGCAACAGGACCATGGCACAGCAGTAGAGTGTCAATCGGTTTTTTTTAAAAAAAGAGTCCCCAGGAGGGTGCACAGAAAGCTGTTGCTCAGCAGTGATGCTCTCTTCCTGGTCAAGAGGGGCACCTAGTTTTGGATCTCCTCCCCAAAAAGTAGAGGTGTGGTGGCTCATACCTGTAACCCCAGCTATTTGGGAGGCATAAGGAGAAGGATTGAGGTCTAGGCTGGCTTGGGCCAAAACATGAGACTCTATCTGAAAAAGAAAGCAAAAAGGGATGAGAGTGTGGCTCAAGTGGTAAAGCACCTGCCTGGCAAGTGGGAGCACCCCCCCAAAAAAAAATGAGGAGAGAAATGAGGAGAGAAAGGAGGAAGAGAAAAAAAACAGAGAAGTTGTCACTCCCACTGGTCCTTACTACTACTGAAAGCAGAATATACCACCACCTCCCCCCGCCACACTTCTCTCTCCTGCCTCCAACCACATTCGTGGTCTCCATGTTCCTTCAACACCCAAGCTTCTTTGCCATGGGGCCCTTAACACCCTAGAGACCCTGGATCCTCCTTCCTTTCATTCGGATCTTGGTTCAGATGTCACCCCTTCTCAACCAGGCTTGGCCCTCCTGAACTCAACCCTTTAACACTGTTATTTTTCCTCTTAGCACTTATCACCCAGCCTTAATTGTTAGGTCTCTTGTTTGCTGGTGACCATTATCCAGGAGCGTGGGAGGTTCCTTTTCTACTATGCCCAGCTAGACCAGCACCTAGCCTGCGCAGACACTCAGGTGTGAAATAAGAGCACAGGTCTTGACAACCCTCCTCATATAGCAATTGGCCTACTAATGAGGGAAGAACAGAGCAGGTCCTGCTACCAAGCTGTGCATGGGGACAATGACTTTTACATTTGCGCTGATTTGCTCTAGAGAGTAAAGCCACCTTTACATAGTATCTGTAAATTTCCCCTCTCTTAATCTGTGATATTTTTACCACACCCTTTGAGAGTGTCTTAGTCACACCTTTTACAGGTGAAAGAAATAAGGCCTGGAGAAGTGAAGAATTGACACAGTTTGTCATGGCAGAACCAGGATTAGAAGGTCAGAACCCAAGACTCCTGAGTTTCATCCCTGTGCCCTTTTCAGAGCTCACATTGCTCTGCACATGTGGTCTGCAACCTGAGCTCATAGCTTTATTCTGGGATCAGGGGTGGCAGTGGAGACTTTTGCAGCTCCTTGGGAACTGACTAGGCTTGTTGGCACAGCTCAGTCAGCTTTGCCTTGGTTCCAGTTCAGTATCAACATACTAATGATTACTTACTAATGAGCTCAAAAAATATGATGTTTCTCAGTGATTGCAAACTGAATGTGAAGAGGAAATAGAGGGCGGTGGGCGTGTATTATGAAACACAATAGACAGGCACATTGTCAGTCATGTGACTAAATGCCTGCTTCCTAAACGATGGTTGATCTCTGGCCCCCATGGAGTTCATTGTCTAGCCCTGAGCAAAGCACTTGTTCCAGCCCATCTACTCGGAGCTAATTAAGCACAACAGCATTTCACGTGGGGTTTCCTTCCTGTGAACCTTAATATTCAGCAGGATAGACACTGTGTTCCTTTAATTGCATCTGCCTAATTAAATTGCAAGTTGTAATTGCTTCTTCCTCTTGAAATGAAGATCTTAGATTTCATCACCAAGCTCCCATGCTCATGTTTTATCTTAACTATTTTTAAAACCCTGACATAACTAGATAGCCAAGTAGACTATACTACAGAGGTAATTTTCAGATGAATATCAGATTTCCTATTTGGCAGTAATTGTCACATCATAATTGTCCAGTAGTATTTGGTATGTTCATATTACAAAAGGGACAAGAATAATCCACTTGCAGTGAGACGAGGTAAAATGAAGTGTATGCTACTCTTTCCTGTGAACTCCCCATTTCTTTTTTCCTAATCTCTAAGATGGAAGAAATTCCATCTGACTTTTATGTACTTAAGGGAAATTGTGATGATTAATTTAAGCCTCTTGAAAAGAAAAGAAAATGATTACAGAATAAATGTTGGCCAGCAAAGGTAGCAGGTTAATAACACTTTTATTTCCACATAACTGTCTCATAACAGATTGGCGAAGATGAGATTGGTAGTACTAGAATATTAAAACTGAGAGTGACCTCAGAAGTGATCTGTTCTGGTTCATTGTGCTGAGCAACAGCAAAAATACAGGAATAGAAAATTATCGGAGTTTCAGATACCTACAATAAAGTTATCTCTATAATGAAGAATGAGCTTGTATAATGGAATTAGATTCTGTAATAAGTCATATTTAAAGAGGGAATTAAATTCATATTTAACTCAGGATATATCACAATAGTGAGACAGCTAATATCTCTTACAGGGGCTCCAAACTTTTTTTTTGGTACTAAGATTTGAACTCAGGGCCTAACACTTGGTAGGCAGGTGCTCTATCATTTGAGCCAAGTCCCAGCCATTTTTTACTTTAGTTATTATTCAGATAGGGTTTCCAGTTTTTGACTGGGGTTGGCCTCAGACTGTGATCCTCCTACCTATGACCTCCATCTACAACCTCCCACCTATGGCCTCCCATGTAGCCAGGACACAGATTTATTGATTGAGATAGGGGCATCTTGCTAGTTTTTTGCCCAGGATGGCCTCACATGTTAATCCACCCCACCCAGCTCCCCTACTTCTGCCTCCTGAGTAGCTAGCCACTGTGCCCAGCCTCAGGGCACCAAACTATTTAAAGCAGTTTCTTTTTTTTTTTTTTAGCTATCCTTTTTTTTTTTCATTTTTCTTTGATTATTCATATGTGCATACAAGGCTTGGTTCATTTCTCCCCCCTGCCCCCACCCCCTCCCTTACCACCTACTCCACCCCCTCCCTCTCCCCCTCCTCAATACCCAGCAGAAACTATTTTGCCCTTATTTCTAATTTTGTTGTAGAGATTAAAGCAGTTTCTTTAACTCCTCTTCATACATGAGGCTTTCTAGATCCCTCACCATCCCTGTTCCCCTGGTTAGAGTTTAAATTGTCAGTATCCTTCTCAAAATGACTAATCTTAAATCCTCTATCCTCTTCTCACCACGGCAGGGAGCTGTGAGGTAGTCACCTCCTTGGAACCCAGGTGGATCTAACTAATGCAAACCAAAATCACATCATTTTGAAACATTCACATGAGTTAAAGCCCCTAGGCCTTTTCTATGTAGAGTGAGTAAAAACAGGAGACACAGGCCCTTTTTGCTCCAAACCCATTTCTCCTACATCTGCAACAGACCACAGTTTTGCTTTGGGCAGTTTCCCCCCCAAATCTACTGGGGGATGGTTAATGCAGATAACATACAAGGTAGACTCTGACACTGGCTAGATCAACCAACTGCTCTCCCTCCCTCTTTTTCTCCCTTCTTCCCTCTCCCTGTCTCTCTCTCTCCTTCTCTCCCACCGCCTTTCTCTTGCATCTTTCAGAAGATACCACTGTTTCCAGTGGAGGTGCCAGAAAGCAGTCGGTCATTTCTACATCCCTAGAGCCTTGTTATTCTAGTTTCAGACCTCCCAAATCTTGGTTCTTCAGCTTTCCCTTTGATTCCATGAGCAACTCTTTATCATCCCAGGAAAATCCCTGTTCTGGTTTTTTTTTTTTATTAAAACAAAGTCTGTGTCTGTTACCATTAACCTGGCATGCCTGACATTCAGCCTCATTATTTCTAGATTGTTTTCTGGTGTCCTGTCTCCCACCCTCTGCTTTCCATCCTGTGGATCCAGAATAAAGTCTGTCTTTAATGTGTGAGGCTCTCAAAAAAATATGCATTGAATGAATGCCATTCACAATTCCCTGAAAAATCCTGCTGTCAAATCCAAGTGCCTGGGATGACAATTTGAAGGAGTGGGGTGTAGCAGGGAGAAGGAGCAGAAGAAAACAGATTAGGCCTGAGTCCTGAGAAAGTAGCAGGGAGGTAGGGATGGCATAGCAGAGAGATAAAACCTGAGAAATCTGAACACGAGGAAGGTCACGTAGCACTAGGGAAGGAAAAGTCACTAGGATAAAGTAGCCAATAAAATTAAATATAATCCATGTAATCATACATGGATTAGACCTTGCTTTTTGCTTCTGTAACCTGCTTGCGAGGGTGTGTAAGGTGAGACCCCTTTGTTCTCGGGGCTCAGCCTTTGGACATGAGTCTGCTGAGTCTGTGCTGGCACAATAAACATTGCTTCCTGCTAATTGCCTCAGAGTCCAGCATCTCAGCTAGCATCCTCCCGCAATAGTGTTGTTTAGTCTATTTCTTTAAGAACATGAATTTGTAGAAGAAACTGGGGAAAGGGCTGCTAAAGGGGGCTTAAAATCTGATCCTCACTAACTAAATGCAAGGCTTGTTTTCTGCCAAATTAGCCCCAGGGTAGAGTGGCTGGAAAAAGAGTGGAGAGCGCCTCACCACAGGATGAGTGACTCAGCTCATTCTATGTTAGAAACCATGCTGCCGTCAGGCCTCCTCCACCTCCCAGTGCAACAAGCCAGGAGAACGTGGCTGAGTGGAAATGATCCAGAGAAATAAGTGACTGCATATTTTCTGCACTGGCTGTGGAGCCCTTGGCAATGTAAAGTGGACCTAAAACTATTCTCAGTGAAAAAGAAAGAGTTGCTTGACAACAAAACAATAAAAAGCTGATTTTAAAATGGGCAAATGACCTGAAGAGACATTTTTCCAAAAGATGATAACAAATGGCCAATAAGAATATGCAAATGAAATTGATACAGAAGACCTTTGTCATCTGTGGATCCAAGGAAACAACCATCGAGGAAAAACTTTGTGCTCAGGATGCACAGAGCTCAGTGCTGTACTCAGATGCCGGATCTGTTTTTCCTATAAAGCTGCCCAATGTCCACTAAAGACACACCATCTCTCAACAAATCTCTAATTTGCACTTGATCACTTCAGTTAAGTTTTTTAGGTACTATTTGCTTTTGGGGAGGCAGATTTTCACAACATTGAGGACCAGTCAACAGATCACACCGTGATTTCAACATAGCTCATGGTAACACAGTTTCTCTACATCCACTGAGCTGAGGAATGATCATGTGGAGAGGTAAAAATTTTGGCAATTTATTTTACTGTTGTGCTGGGTGGGGGTACATTATGGCATTTACAAAAGTTCTTACAATGTATCAACTATATCCTACCTGAATTCACCCCCTTCCCCGCTCTCCTTTAATCCCCCCATTCCTGGAATAGTTTCAACAGGTATCATTTTCCATTTACAAACATGTGTGCACAGTATTTGTACCATGTTCACTCTCCTACCCCTTTCCCCACCTCCTCCCTCCTCTCACTCTTACAAACAGCCCAGGCAGGACCTGTTCTGCCCTCCTGTTTTCTGATTTTGTAAAAAAAAAAAAAAAAGACATTTTGTTTGTTTAAGATAGCTACACAGGGAGTTTCCTTGTGACATTTCTATGTTACATTATAACCTAAGTTGGTTCATCTCTATTTTTTTCCTTTCTACCTCAGCCCCTTCTTATGGTGATTTCAACAGGCTTAAAAATTCTATATTCTTGAGATTCCAAGATGGCAACCAGGACACAGCCACAGACCTCCTGACCTCTGTGATCAGGGGACTTTGCCAAGAGGCTGGAGACATGCTTGACTGATAAAGCACTAGGGAGAGCTGAAACATCAGCACTCTGAACCCCTAGCTCCAGGCCACGATATACTAAAAGAATAGCAAGCTGCTGCATGCCAAGCCCCACCCCATAGGCCCACAGAGCTGCTGCCTTAGGCCTGCCAGGGCTGTGCTACCCCAAACTCCCACCCCTCAGACCTTCATGATCTGCCAAACCAGCCCTTAAGGCCAGGGATCCACAGACATACACAATCTCTGCTGGGCCACACCCCTCAGGCCTGTACAAGCCTGCAAAATCTCTGCCCAGACCGTGCCCCTAAAGCCTGCCAAGCCGGCAATCATCAGACACGCAGGATCTCCACTTCACACCCGTGCCCTTCAGGCGTGCCAGGCCCATGCTCCAAAGGCCCGCTAGTTTGCCTTGAAAGGCCTCCACCTGTAGGACCCCACCCACCTGCCACCCGCCACAGGAGGGCTCCAAACCTGCCTAAGAGACACACACAGACAGGTCTGGATGCTAGAGGAGTGGCACCACAACAACTAGGACTGCAATTCTACTGTTCCAGAACTGGTGATTTTTTTTTTCCCTTCTTTAAGGGATTTGCCGCCTGGTTTGCTGTTTGATCACTCACCATCGCTCCCAGTTTTTTTCTTTTTTTTTTCTCTTTTCCTCTCTTCTCTCTTCTCTCTTCCTTTTATCTTTCCATCTCTTTCTCTTTTTCATCCTTCTCTCTTGGTTTTGTTAGTATTAATATTGTTACCCAACTAATACTAAATTACACATAGTCCAGGAATAGAAATGGTACCTCGTGGAAATATGGGAAGAAGAAAAGGGGAGGGAAACCATTCTCCTCCCAAAAATAAAGTAGTACAGGATTTGGAGCGAAATGAAGAAAATGGATACCCAGATCCAGACTCCAACAAAACAAAGAGAAACTACACCAAGGAACCCAATGAAGCCCACAAGAACACCCTGAAAGAAAAAAATCTTACAAGTAATCAAGGAGAATTTCATAGAGATGTTACTAGACATGGTCAACCAAAGTGTACAGGAGGCACTCAAGAAGTTCCAAGACAACAAAAACAAAGAATATGAGAAAACCCAGAAACAAATAAATGAAATCATAGAAGTCCTAAATAAATGCCAAACTGAAACTGAGACCACATAAACAAGAGAGATAAATGAATTAAGGGCAAACATTGACAATATTAAAGAGGAAGTAACCCACGATATGGAAAACCTCAGAAAAAAAGAATGAAACAGAAATATAAAACAAAATGGAAGGCCATTCCAGCAGAATAGAACAAACAGAAGACAGAATCTCAGAACTTGAAGATGAAATGGCAATTAAAGGAAAAACTGAAGAACTATTAGTTAAACAACTCAAGACCTGTGAAAAGAAAATGCAAGAATTCACTGACTCCAGCAAAAGACCAAACCTGAGAATCAAGGGCATTGAAGAAGGAGAAGAGGTGCAAGCAAAGGAAATTCGTAATATATTCAACAAAATAATAATGGAAAATTTCCCAAATCTAGAGAAAACTATGCCCATTCAGGTACAGGAAGCCTCCAGAACACCAAACAGACCTGACAAAATAGAACTACACCATGATGTATTATCATTAAAACAACAAGTACAGGGACTAGAGAAAGAATATTGAAGGCTGTAAGAGAGAAAAAACAAATAATATACAAAGGCAAAACCATCAAAATCACAGCAGACTTCTCAACAGAAACATTAAAAGCAAGAAGAGCAGGGAGTGAGGTCTTCCAAGCACTGAATGAAAATAACTTCAATCTTAGGATACTCTACCCAGCAAAACTATCATTCAAAATAGATGGAGCAATGAAAGTCTTCCATGATAAGCAGAAACTAAAACAATATGTGACCACAAGCCACCACTACAAAAGATTCTCCAAGGAATTCTGCACACAGAAAATGAAAGCAAACAATACGATGAAAGGGCAGGCAGCACCAAACCATAGGAGAAGAAAAGGCAAGAAATTAAAGAGTAACACTGATTCAGCTACACATAATCAAACCCTTAATCAACAAAGACAACTACATGACAGGGATCACCACGTACTTATCAATACTAACACTGAATGTTAATGGACTAAGTTCCCCCATCAAAAGACATCAACTGGCAAACTGGATTAATAAGGAAGACCCAACAATCTGCTACCTACAGGATACTCACCTCATCAGCAGAAATAAGCACTGGCTGAGAGTAAAAGGCTGGAAGAAGATTTACCAAGACAGTGGTCCCCGAAAACAGGTAGGGGTAGCAATACTTATCTCAGACAAAGAAGAATTCAAACCTACATTGATCAAATGAGATAAAGAAGGACATTCCATACTAATAAAAGGGGAAATACACTAAAAGGAAATAACAATTATCAACCTATATGCACCCAATGTCAATGCACACAATTTCATCAATCATACTCTGAAGGACCTAAAAGCATATATAAACTCCAACACAGTGGTAGTGGGAGAATTTAATACCCCCCCATCACCAATAGATAGGTCATCCTATCTATCCTTTTCTCTATCCTATCTAACCTTTTCTCTAGTTCCTGGTCCCCTTTTCCTATTGGGCTCAGTTGCTTTTAAGGTATCTGCTTTAGTTTCTCTGCATTAAGGGCAACAAATGCTAGCTAATTTTTTAGGTGTCTTACGTATCCTCATACCTCCCTTGTGTGCTCTCGCTTTATCATGTGATCATAGTCCAATCAACTTGTTGTATTTGCCCTTGATCTAATGTCCACATATGAGGGAGAACATACAATTTTTGGTCTTTTGGGCCAGGCTAACCTCACTCAGAATGATGTTCTCCAATTCCATCCATTTACCAGTGAATGATAACATTTCATTCTTCTTCATGGCTGCATAAAATTCCATTCTATATAGACACCACATTTTCTTAATCCATTCATCAGTGGTGGGGCATCTTGGCTGTTTCCATAACTTGGCTATTGTGAATAGTGCTACAATAAACATGGGTGTGCAGGTGCCTCTGGAGTAACCTGTGTCATAGTCTTTTGGGTATATCCCCAAGAGTGGTATTGCTGGATCAAATGGTAGATCAATGTTTAGCTTTTTAAGTAGCCTCCAAATTTTTTTCCAGAGTGGTTGTACTAGTTTACATTCACACCAACAGTGTAAGAGGGTTCCTTTTTCCACGCATCCTCGCCAACACCTGTTGGTGGTGGTGTTGCTAATGATGGCTATTCTAACAGGGGTGAGGTGGAATGTTAGTGTGGTTTTAATTTGCATTTCCTTTATTGCTAGAGATGGTGAGCATTTTTGCATGTGTTTTTCAGCCATTTGAATTTCTTCTTTTGAGAAAGTTCTGCTTAGTTCTTTTGCCCATTTCTTTATTGGTTCATTAGTTTTGGGAGAATTTAGTTTTTTAAGTTCCCTATATATTCTGGTTATCAGTCCTTTGTCTGATGTTTAGCTGGCAAATATTTTCTCCCACTCTGTGGGTGTTCTCTTCAGTTTAGAGACCATTTCTTTTGATGAACAGAAGCTTTTTAGCTTTATGAGGTCCCATTTATCTATGCTATCTCTTAGTTGCTGTGCTGCTGGGGTTTCATTGAGAAAGTTCTTACCTATACCTACTAACTCCAGAGTATTTCCTACTCTTTCCTGTATCAACTTTAGAGTTTGTGGTCTGATATTAAGATCCTTGATCCATTTTGAGTTAATCTTGGTATAGGGTGATATACATGGATCTAGTTTCAGTTTTTTGCAGACTGCTAACCAGTTTTCCCAGCAGTTTTTGTTGAAGAGGCTGCTATTTCTCCATCGTATATTTTTAGTGCCTTTGTCAAAGACAAGTTGATTATACTTGTGTGGCTTCATATCTGGGTCCTCTATTCTATTCCACTGGTCTTCATGTCTGTTTTTGTGCCAGTACCATGCTGTTTTTATCATTATTCCTTTATAATATAGTTTGAAGTCAGGTATTGTGATACCTCAAGCATTGTTCTTTTGACTGAGTATTGCCTTGGCTATTCGTGGCCCCTTGTGTTTCCATATAAATTTCATGGTAGATGTTTCGATCTCTTTAATGAATGTCTTTGGAATTTTGAAGGGAATTGCATTAAACATGTAGATTACTTTTGGGAGTATCGACATTTTTACTATGTTGATTCTACCAATCCATGAGCATGGGAGATCTCTCCACTTTCTATAGTCTTCCTCAATCTCTTTCTTCAGAAATTTATAGTTGTCCTTGTAGAGGTTATTCACATCGTTTGTTAAGTTTACACCTAGGTATTTGATTTTCTTTGAGGCTATTGTAAATGGAATTATTTTCATATATTCTTTTTCAGTTTGTTCATTATTAGTGTTTAGAAATGCTAATGATTTTTCTATGTTGATTTTATATCCTGCTACCTTGCTGTAGCTATTAATGTTGTCTAGAAGCTTCTGAGTAGAGTTTTTTGGGTCTTTAAGGTATAGGATATTGTCATCTGCAAATAGGGATATTTTGACAGTTTCTTTACCTATTTGTATTCCTTTTATTCCTTCTTCTTGCCTAATTGCTCTGGCTAGGAATTCCAGTACTATGTTGAATAGGAGTGGAGATAGTGGGCATCCTTGTCTGATTTTAGAGGGAATGGTTTCAGTTTTTCTCCGTTAAGTATAATGCTGGCTGTAGGTTTGTCATATATAGCTTTTATAATGTTGAGGTACTTTCCTTCTATTCCTAGTTTTCTTAGAGCTTTTATCATGAAATGATGTTGGATCTTATCAAAAGCTTTTTCTGCATCTATTGAGATGATCAAGTGGTTTTTGTCTTTGCTTCTGTTAACGTGGTTTATTACATTTATTGATTTTCATACGTTGAACCACCCCTGCATTCCTGGGATGAAGCCTACTTGGTTGTGGTGAATAATCTTTTTGATGTGTTGTTGAATTCGGTTTGCCATTATTTTGTTGAGGATTTTTGCATCAATGTTCATTAAGGAGATTGGCCTATAGTTCTCCTTTTTGGAGGTGTCTTTGCCTGGTTTTGGATAAGTGTAATACTGGCTTCATAAAATGTGTTTGGCAGTTTTCCTTCCCTTTCTATTTTGTGGAACAGTTTAAGGAGGGTTCGTATGAATTCTTCTTTAAAGGTCTGATAGAATTCAGCAGAGAATCCATCAGGTCCTGGACTTTTCTTTTTGGGGAGACTCTTGATTGCTGCTTCAATTTCATTTTGTGTTATAGATCTATTCAGGTGATTAATTTCCTCTTGGTTCAGTTTTGGATGATCATATGTATCTAGAAATCTGTCCATTTTTTTAAGATTTTCAAGTTTATTTGAATATAGGTTCTCAAAGTAGTCTCTGATGATTTCCTGGACTTCCATGGTGTTTGTTTTTATCTCCCCTTTTGCATTCCTGATTCTACTAATTAGGTTTTTTTCTCTCCTCATTTTAGCCAGGTTTGCCAGGGGTCTGTTGATTTTGTTTATTTTTTCAAAGAACCAACTTTTTGTTTCATTAATTCTTAGTATGGTTTTTTTGGTTTCTATTTCGTTGATTTCAGCTCTTATTTTTATTATTTCTATCTCCTTCTATTTGTTTTGGGATTTGCTTGTTCTTGTTTTTCTAGGAGTTTGAGATGTATCATTAGGTCATTGATTTGGGATCTTTCAGTCTTTTTAATATATGCACTTATGGCTATAAACTTTCCTTCAGGACTGCCTTAGCTGTGTCCCATAGGTTCCAGTAGGTTGTGTTTTCATTTTCATTAACTTCCAGGAACTTTTTAATTTCCTCTTTTATTTCATCGATGATCCATTGTTCATTAAGTAATGAGTTATTTAGTTTCCAGCTGTTTGCATGTTTTTTGTCTTTACTTTTGTTGTTCAGTTCTACTTTTACTGCATTGTGATCAGATAGTATGCATGGTATAATTTCTATTTTCTTATATTTGCTGAGACTTGCTTTGTGCCCTAGGATATGATCTATTTTGGAGAAGTTTCCATGGGCTGCTGAGAAGAATATATATTGTGTAGAAGTTGGATGAAATGTTCTGTAGACTTCAAGTAGGTCCATTTGATCTATTGTATATTTTAGATCTTGGATTTCTTTATTGATTTTTTGTTTGGATGACCTATCTATTGATGATAATGGGGTGTTAAAGTCTCCCACAACCACTGTGTTGGCATTTATATATGCTTTAAGTCTTTCAGGGTATGTTTGGTGTAATTGGGTGCATTGACATTGGGTGTATACAGGTTGATGATTATTATTTCCTTTTGGTCTATTTCCCCCTTTATTAGTATGGAATGTCCTTCTTTATCTCGTTTGATCAATGTAGGCTTGAAGTCTACTTTGTCAGAGATAAGTATTGCTACTCCTGCCTGTTTTGGGGGGGCCACTGGCTTGGTAAATCTTCTTCCAGCCTTTCATCCTAAGCCTATGCTTATTTCTGTCAGTGAGATGGGTCTCCTGTAAGCAACAAATTGTTGGATATTCCTTTTTAATCCATTTCATCAAGCGGTGCCTTTTGATGGGTGAACTAAGTCCGTTAACATTAAGTGTTAGTACTGATAGGTATGTGGTGATTCCTGTCATTTAGTTGTCTTAGTTGTTTGAAGGTTTGATTGTGTATATCTAAACTGAGGTTATTCTCTATTTTCTTGCTGTTTTTTTTCCTGTGGTTTGGTGCTGCCTGTCTTTTCATGGTTAAGTTGGGTTTCACTTTCTGTGTGCAGAATCCCTTGCAGAATCTTTTGTAATGGTGGCTTTGTGGTCACATATTGTTTTAGTTTCTGCTTATCATGGAAGACTTTTATTGCTCCATCTATTTTGAATGATAGTTTTGCTGGGTAGAGTATCCTGGGGTTGAAGTTATTTTCATTCAGTGCCCGGAAGATCTCACCCCACGCTCTTCTTGCTTTTAATGTTTCTGTTTAGAAGTCTGCTGTGATTTTGATGGGTTTAACTTTGTATATTATTTGTTTTTTCTCTCTTACAGCCTTCAATATTCTTTCCCTAGTTTCTGAACTTGTTGTTTTAATGATGATATGTTGTGGGGTAGTTCTATTTTTTCTGGTCTGTTTGGTGTCCTGGAGGCCTCTTGCATCTGTATGGGAATATCTTTCTCTAGATTTGGGAAATTTTCCATTATTATTTTGTTGAATATATTACGCATTCCCTTCGCTTGCACCTCTTCTCCTTCTTCGATGCCCATGATTCTCAAGTTTGGTCTTTTTATGGAGTCAGTGAGTTCTTGCATTTTCTTTTCACAGGTCTTGAGTTGTTTAATTAATGGTTCTTCAGTTTTTCCTTTAATTACCATTTCATCTTCAAGTTCTGAGATTCTGTCTTCTGTTTGTTCTATTCTGCTGGATTGACCTTCCATTTTGTTTTGCAGTTCTGTTCCATTCTTTTTTTCTGAGGTTTTCCATATCCTGGGTGGTTTCCTCTTTAATGTTGTCTATTTTTGTCCTGAGTTCATTTATCTGTTTATTCATCGTGTTCTCTCTTTCACTTTGGTGTTTATACAGTGCTTCTATGGTTTCCTTTATTTCTTCTTTTGCTTTTTCAAATTCTCTATTTTTGTTGTCTTGGAATTTCTTGAATGTCTCCTGTACATTTTGGTTGACCCTATCCAGTATCATCTCTATAAAATTCTCATTGAGTACCTGTAGTATGTCTTCTTTTAAATTATTCTTGTGGGCTTCATTGGGTCCTTTGGCATAGTTTATCTTCATTTTGTTGGAGTCTGGATCTGAGTTTCTGTTTTCTTCATTCCCCTCTGGTTCCTGTACTAATTTTTTGCTGTGGGGAAACTGGTTTCCCTGTTTTTTCTGTCTTCCCATCATTGTCCTTGGTGTTGTTACTGTCCCTGTACTGTGTGCAATTAAGTATTTTCTAGCTTGTAATAATAACAATGGTAATATTTAGAATGGAAGGGTGAGAGGAGATGGAAAGCAAGAAGTTAAAGAAAAGGGAAAAAGAAATAAACAGACAAGTAGGAGAAAACAGAACAAGGAATCAAACAAGAAAGTTTCAAAGGTATAAACAGGGAGCATTAGTGTACTAATCGACAGTAAGCTCAACAGGCATTAGAGAGACAGAGAGAGGATTGAAAATAAAAAATAAAAAGAATAAAGATAAGAATAAAAATAAAAAATAAGTAAATGAAAGAAATATATATATAAATAAAACAAAATGAAAAATAGAAAATAAAAAAAAAACCCTCCAAGTTCAAATTCTATGAAGTTTCAGTCTTAATTTTGGTGTCCGTCTCAGTCTTCAGTCCTGGAGATTGTGCCTCAGATGTTGTTCTGTAGTTGTCTCATCAAAGGGTACACATAAAGTAGAACAAAACTGCTCAAAAAAAAAAAACCCACAAAGTGTCCCAAGTTCAAATGCAATACAGTTTCAGTAAGTTTTTCAGCATGCAGGTGTAGTTCAGTTGTTTTCTCATCAAAGGTAGGGAGAGAGAAAAAAAAAAAAACGTCTGGAGACAGTTCTGTGAATGGTATCTGTGGCTGTGGCTTGCCTGCCTGCTGCTGTCAGCCTGCTGTTGCTGGAGGCGTTATTTATGCAGATCTCAGGGGTGAACTTAGCACTCACCTGGCCCTGCAGGCTTTGTTTACTCAGAGTTCTCCTGTGTGCGAGCCACTGCTACAAGCTTTCCCCTTTCCAAGCACACTGGGGGAGGTGACACTGCACCCACTTTCTCAGGCCTGCGTGTTTATTTACAGCTCATATGGGAAGTGGGTCTTCTCCCCTCTCCTGTGGAGTTTTCCTCCCACCACTGCTTTTACAACCTTTCCCACTCCTGATTGCTGGGCGGTGCTGCTGCTCCTGCCAGCTGGCATGTTTATTTACAGCTCACGTGGGAAGTGGGTCTTCCCCCCTCTCCTGTGGAGTTTTCCTCCCTCCGCCACTCTCACAAGCTTTCCCACTCCTGGTTGCTGGGTGCGCACCCCACCCCTGTTCCCGCTGGAGCCTCTCCAGCCTGGCCCGGCTTGTTTATTTACGGTTCTGGGAAAGATTCCCTTCCCCCAATCTTCGGCACTCAGTGCGCCCCACCCTCTTTCCCATGTGTCTTTATTGTTCTTATTGCTTATTACTCAGTTTCTCTTTTTTCCCCGGGTGGAGGTCGGTCTGACCAGGGGGCTATGCTGCTCTGGCCCAGGGTTGTCTGTGGGAGTACCGCAGTACCACTAAGCTCACCTTGTCTGCGTCTTCCCAAGCCATCTGGGTGCAGGTGACTGGCAGCCCTGGGGCCCTCCTGGTTTCTCCTTTTAACGTGAAGTGGAGATACTCTGCGCCGGCTGGAGGTGTGGAGGGGTCAAAGTTTTGCCTCTTCTCGGTGGTTTTGCCTGCAAGGTGTGTCTCCAGCTTCTCTCCAAGATTTCACTATAGGAGGCACGCTTTCTGCTTCCTCCCTCTAGCCACCATCTTGGAATCTCCTTTTTCTCTCTCTCTCTCTTTCTCTCTCTCTCGGGCTTTCCTTCTGGGGAACACAGTGGAAGCTTCTCCCAAGCTCACTATGGCTATCCCAGTGGCAGCTAGCCTGTGCCACCCAGGGTTTATACTGGGCCACCACAGCTACATGAGTGGGAGCCTACCATCCTCAAAGAGAGGACAGGATTCAGAGTGACTGTATGACCCTGGGGAACATTCTCTCCCATGACCACTCTGTTTCCTCTACCTTCCTAGGGATGAGTGGCCAATCTCTGTCCCAAACAACAGTGGGCTTCCTTTTTTGTCAGATTTGGGTCAAAAGCATCCCAAGGGAAAAGTTTATTAGCAGTATTTCCTAGGCAGACATTGTCTGCCCAGCTGGCATTCTCCCTGTCTTGATGCAAGCCATCCTGGGGCTTAAACAAAGACCTCTATTAAATATCAAAAACCAGGCACCTGCCAGCTAATTACATGTGACTAGCACAAGCTGCCAGCCTAGAGACACTGGGTGTGAGGCTTTGCTGGGATGTGTCAGCTCAACACCCCCTCAGCCATGGTGAAGGAATGTTGACCTGACTTCACTCCAGTTTCCTCTCAGATCTGACTTACCAAGAAGGGAATCTGAAAATGACTGGTGGAAAAGTAAAGTTTCCCTTCAATCCGGAAGGGTACTCTGGCCAGAACAACTCCATGGTGGGACCTGAAGGCTGAGGGTGCAACTGCCTGGCCTGCCCTGAAGGCCCAAAGATGGCTAAGTGTTGGAAACCCTCCAGCTATTCCCAAGCCACACAGACAATCAGATCTCTGTACTTCTTTCACAGTTCCCATGGCCCAAGAGTGGAGGCCACCCCTTGTTCCCAGTGCTGTAGTTCTGCCACTAGTGGGGTGGAGCAATCTCTCATGCATTGAGCCTGGTAACTTTCTCTTTCTGTCTCTCCCAACATGCTCTCTCACTCCCTCCCACTCACTCCCTAGCTTTCTCAAACCCTCCCTTAGGATCCCTCATGACCCTCTGTCTTCTTACTCCTCTATTTACATGTCATTGCAAAGGGAGGGGGAAAAAGGATTTCATAATTGGCAAATGTTACCAGATAATTTTCTTAAATGTAAGGAATCTTGAGCCCCTCCATGTAGCTTGGAAATTAATAGATTAGACCTCTATGATGGTTATATTTCCCAGTGGCACAAGCCCCTTGAGGAATGCCAAAACTTCTGACTCAGTTTCTGGGCATAGCTAACCCAAAAGGGGATCCCTGCAATCTGGGACAGACCCCCCCCATTGTCATTAGACATTTTTCAGTATTACCTCTTGGTGTAAGGGTCTCATTTACTGGCCCTAACAAAAGTTAAAAGCCACCCATTTCCTATAGATTAAATACCATACTGCAGGGGAAAAAAATATTTCTGCTCCACCCACAGCATGACTTTTCAGGCAGACACAGCTGTTTTAGGACCCTCAGGTGCATGAGTAATGGCCCCCCACCAGGAACAAATGGGAGCAGGGTTTCTCTCCCTTAGAGTTGAAATTCCAGCCTTCTGATTAGGAGGAAGAAGAAATCCTCAAGAAAGCTTGATTAAAAAAATGCAAAAGGACATAGTGACACAGTGGGCACTGTACACAGCACTTGGCTGAACATGTTGCTGTAGTCTCCCCCTTAAAGAAAGAATTCTTTCCCTACCTATGCTAGCCCTCCTGGCCTTCCTGGGACCCTTTTACAATAGAATCTTGTTTAAACTAGAGGCTCTTAATAATTGGAAATGCTAGATATGCAGGTTCCAAAATAAATAAGTGAAGACTTGGTCAAGGTCACACTGGTAAGGGTGGTTGCAATCTGGACAGAACCAAATAGCTTCCCCATGACCATGGCCACAGGTAGTCATGGTCACAGGTGGTGGAAGGACAAGAGAGAAGGGGACGCCTTCTCCCCAAAGAAGTGTGGTTCTTCGTGGGGAAACCAGGTCTTTGGCCCTGGGTATGCCTAGGCACATGAGACCCTCCTTAAAGAGATCAGTTTCCCTTATCCCTCTTTTAGATGGGAACTCAAATTTCCCAAATTCTCAAGGGATTCCCCCTCCCCACCCCTCCCCACACACACTTGCTTATTAAGGCATTGAAAAAATCTGGACACTGAGAGCCTAAGGAAAAAGATCTTCATTTTCTCTGCAACCAGGCTTGGCATAAATATCCTTTGAGCAACCAGGAGTGCTGGCAAGAAGGGAAAAGCATCGATTATAAAGCCATCCTTATTCTTATTCTGCAGGAATGAGGAAAAAACCGAAACTTTGTAGAAAACTTTATGTAGGTGAGGTGTCGTTAGCTACCTTGCAGGCTTTAGCTCCTGGAGAAAATGTGAGAAAAAAAATGGAAAAGAGGGACCTAGCAGTATAAGAATAACAAAGATTTTTTATTCTTGGTGCATTCTTCCTCCTGTCTGCAGTTTGTTTTGTTTTGTTTTTTCTTGCTTGTGCTGAAAGTTTTGCTGTTCAAGGTCATTTTAAAGTCTTGTTTTCTTACCCAGCCTTAGTTGGAATATAATATTTCATAAGTCTTAGTAAAATATCCAAGCAACAGTTCACCAAAAGCAGAGGATCTCATTATCTTGTTCCCTCCACACCCCCAGGGAAGATTATACATAATCTACGGATAAATTGTTCAAGAGTACTCTAAGTTAATATAATTATATAAATATGTGTACTGGTCTATCAAGCCTTGGGAAAAACTTCTTTTGCCCCTGGAATTCCAGAAAACCAACGATTAAGGCTGATTTTCAGTTTTTTTCTACTGACAAATAGATTGAGACATATTTACTTATGTAAAGCAAAGTAAAAACAAAGCCAGAGTACACCCTCCAGATAGGATAAAAAGGACTCAAAAAGGAGCCCTACACTGGAGGTCTTGAGACCTTGCTGTTTATTGGAATCAACAGAGCAGAGGTGGTTAGTTCAAAATAAAACTGGGGTGTGTGTCATTAACTCTCAAACTGAGCTATGCAGTATCTACTCCTTCCACATGTCAGGTGGAGGAAATTCTTGGCCTGGGATGGTCAGATTGAGCCTGTTAGTGTTGGGCAGCTCCATTGGCTACAGGTCAGCAGAACCCTGCTGTATGTCATAAGCCACCTGTTAATGTCAGCCATCAGGTTTCCTAACTCCACACTTAGTCCTTGTGAATATTTGCCTGTGTTCTCTGCTGATTTTTGTCAGGGTTTTAATTACTGAGATAACTGAGTCATAACTAAATAAAAGTTTATTTAAGAGTTGGTTTATGTAAAATCTTCTACATGACCTCATAATTGTGGTTAAACAACTATTGTCTTAGGTGATTCTAATGCAATTAGTACCCTATATGTGCCTGTGACTAGGCTATTTGGGGTCACTGACACTGCCCCCTCAAATGATGGTAAATCTAAGGTTTTACCCCAAGGGTGACAACTAATGTGTATGTATAACCTCTAGAAAGTTGTGATGCTGTTGCTGGTTCCTAGATATTAAATATATTTGTGTTTTCCAAGTGTATCAGGCCTTCCAAAATACAAAATTTAGATAAACACTGTAACAAAAAGTTAGGCCAGGTGCCAGCGGCTCACGCCTGTAATCCTAGCTACTCAGGAACAGAGATCAGGAGGATTGCAGTTTGAAGCCAGCCCAGGTAAATAGTTTGTGAGACCCTATCTCAAATAACCTTTCACAAAAGTAGGGCTGGTGGAGTGGCTCAAGGTGAAAGCCCTGAGTTTAAGCCCTCTTCCCAAAAGAAAAAGTTAATGGTACTGATATACTGTTTTGTTAGTCACTAAATTGTCCATCAGAATTTTAACCATGGCTCTTTTAACTTTTTTGTCATTGCAGTTCTGATCCTCCTGTGACATTTACAATCAAATCCATGGAAAATGACTCTAACAAGTACCTGTCTTTCAACAAAGTTAGCTTTTTAAATATCTACTTTGGTAGATTTTTGTCATTATCAAGAAGCCCACAGCCTAAGAGCAACTCCTTCTAAGCCTCTTGGTTGCTTAAATTTGGCCAAAAGGATCTAATTGGCACTGATTCCTACCTGACCTGCTTGTTGCTTCCCCCCAACGTGAGGCACTTAAAGAGAACGCTAATCCTCACAAGGAAGGATCAAAATGACCAATGGGAAAAATCTTCAGGTGAGACAGCTTAGAGACATACAGTTTGGAGACAAGGGGGGAATGCCATCCAAGTTCAAATAAAGTCATTCGTACCAGACCTCTCAAAAAAATTAATCAAAGCTAAGAGGGTTAAAGAAGTGGTTCTTATACATGTGTGGCTATCTGGCTTTAAAGCCCGTCTAGGCACAAACTTGTATTTTTGGCCAGGGCCTTGTACTGTAATAGAGACAAAGTGACTTTCTACTGGCTCCAGACATGTCCGGTGGTACTTAAAGGTGGTGTTTTTCGTTTTGGACTTAAACAATGGGTTTTTCTTGGACTCTTGGAGCACTGCCTAGCCTTAGATTTTCTTTTCACTAAACAGGGAAGGGTATGTACAATTGCCAATACTTCCTGTTGCACATATATAAACACTTCAGGCATTGTAAAGGAACATGCAGACTACACTGTCCAACAGACGAAGTGGTTCCAGGAACAGTCTCTCGAAATTCAGGTATCCACACAGGTATAGGATCAAATAAAATCCTGGCTCCCCTCCAGGACATGGTTCCTACCCTTTCTGGGTCCTATAGTTGCCATCATTCTCCTGCTTATCTTTGGGCCTTGCATTTGTAACTTGATGGTAAAATTTGTCTCCTCTCGCCTTGAAAACTTCAAATTATAAATGCTGATGGGAATAAACACCCCCTACTACCACAGCCTCCTGGATGGTCCCCCTCATGGTCAGCCCTATGCCTCGGGACCCAACATCACCCTTTTTCAACAGGAAGCAGTTAGAGACCAGATTTCATTGTCCCTTTTCCCTAACAGTAGTTAGGGTGACCACTGAGAAGGGGGACTTGAAAGGAGAACTAGGATGGCAGGCTTGAGATAGAGATCACCAGAATCTTGGAGAGTTGCTTCTGAGAATGGCTGAAAGTGGCAAGCCCCAGCCCAGAACAGCTTGTTATGGGAAACTCGAACAGAGACACAGGGTGCTGAGGCAAGGAAGCAATGTTTAATTGTGCCAGCACAGACTCGGTGGCCTCATGTCCAAAGGCCCCTTTGTTCTAGGGGCTCACCTTATATATCCTTGCAAGCAGCTTACAGAAGCAAGAAAAATAAGGCTTAACCCATATATGGTTATATGCAATCCTATAGGCTACTTCATCCTAGTGCTAAGTGCCCCTCTTCCCCTAGTGCAATGTGACCCTTTCACATTTGGATTCTTTAGGTTTTATCTCTCTGCTATGCCATCCCTTCCCCCTGCTACTTTACCAGAACACAGGTCTGTCTGTTTCTCTTCTGGTCCTCCTTCCTGCTACAGTATTCCCCTCTTTGATGCTCGGACCCACCTAGGTCAAAGAGCATCATCTTGATTTAGGGGGTTGTATTTTCATAGCATCATTACATGAGAGGCCATTTTTCTTTATGTTGTGGCCTCCATAATGGTCCTGATAGACCGCACCACCAGGGGAACCAGGCAAGGTAACATCAGACACACTCCCAAGATTAGGCCCACCACTCGTGTTAGGGTTTTGAATCCACCCAAGGCAGAGAACCACCTGCCAAACAGACTGTTGGGTCCCATCCTTTCCACATCTGTATGGGTACATGTGCCATCTTTCTAATATTAGTGGCAATTTCTGTTACTGCTTGATCATTGACATCTATGTGGAGGCAACAGTATGATCGGTTGAACTTGCCACATACTCCCCCTTCCTCTGCTAAAAGATAGTCCAAACCCAGGTGATTTTGATATATAGGGGCTCGCATTTGGGTTTGTTGCCTGGCCAGTAGCTCCAGGGCAGAAGCGTCTGGTTGGTAATAATTTCCACAACTGCTTGTAACCTAATAATTCTGTTGAGCATATAGATAGGAGTCTGGTAACCCCAGCTCCCATCCTGTGCCCAGGTGGCTGGTCCATAGGTCTCAATAATCCTCTGGGGAGGCCATTCATCTCTCCCCATCCCTATCAGCCCCCCACCTTGAAGTCCCTTTTTATTATAGGCCCCAGAGTTTCATAAAGGGGAACCTTCAGCTGTTCACCTTGGAGGTTGGGCAAGAGGAAGAACCCAGGCTGGATAACTCCTATAATACAGCTTCTCTCCCAAGTCCTTGGGAGTTTGGTATAAGCTCACTTCCCACATATCCAAAATGACCCATCTGGTGCCCTCCACCACCCCGGGTCAGTATTGGTGAGGTTATTCCAATATATGCCAATTTCAGGGATGCCTCAGAATGGGTTCACCTCGCTGGTAGTAGAACAATTTAAGAGGCTGTCATTGGTTGGAGAATCATGACATTGGGAACCATTTTCCAATGGGGGAAATGTCCAATACCATTTAGGCTTATCACGCCACCAGGTTAGATTAGTCCCATTCCAAAAGAGTACCATTTTACAAGAGGTTTCCCCACCCACTTTTCATACTCTGACCCAATTAGTTTGATACATTCTTCCCCAATTACCTCTGATATGAGAATCCAGGTCTGAGATTGTTTACGCTCTTATCTAATTATGATTATCTAATTGTGATTCCACAATAAAAGTTGGTAGGCATTTAAACTTGTCCCTTTCCAAGTCCATTCCTCACTCATGAGGGTGCCCCTGCACACCCAGAAGTTTGAGACATTTAGTTCTTTAACAACCCTTTCCATTAGGTCTACAAAAAGATTTTTTCCTGTTGTTGGGAGATCCAATCCTTTGCCTAATCAGTCTCTGATTTTATTATACAGTGGCCCAGTGCTTTGAGTGGCAACCAGCACCAGTCTGAGTGAGAGTATCTTTGACATCTGGTATGCTGTCTCTCTAACAAGTTGCTCCCAAGCTATGTCCTGGACTCCCCCACACTCATAGCTTCCCCAATATCCCAAATATTCTCCCCGCTTTCCATGACAAATATAGCTTGCATTGTTCCCCTTACTCTGGTACTTCCGGTATCACCTACCAGCAACCTCGCAAACTTGAGGAGTATATGAGCCGATTTAACATCCGACCTGTTGGCGGGTGTATGGTACAAAGTATGGCTGTGCAGTGGTCCCAACAAAGGCTCTCTTATAACATTCAGTACATGGGGAAAACCTTGCAAGGACCAATCCAAATAGTAAGAGTCCAAGTGTATAGAGGAAAATGGGGGTGTCCCATGTTCGAGCTTCTGCCATGCATAGACTAGCCAGCTTCTGGAGTAACTAGAGCAGGGTTGTCATCTTGTTGTTTGTGGTCCCCTATTGTTTCCTGGGAAGCAGAGTCCTGTCAAGGAAGGGCACTGACGTTGCAGAGGGTGATCTTACACAGCAAACCCAGATCGGGGATGCACTCCCACTCAAGAGAAGCTGGTTTGCCTCTGCTGTAGTGGATCCAAGGAGCTATCTCTGTGACTTTAGCTGTGGTAAGGGTAGACAAAATAACAACAAAAGGGCCTTCCCAATGAGGAGAGGCACCCCCTGGCCTATAAGGGTGTGTGGAAGTTGTCAGGCTGACAGGAAGTCTCTCCCAGATCGTCATTGATCTTTGAGAGAGTCAACCCAAGGACCTGCACCTGCTGCCTCAAGGTGAGGTCACCTATTTCCATAAGGTCCCCCCTTATGCCATTGATTATGGGGGATGGGCATCCATAAAGGACTTCAAATGGTGAGAACCTGTCTGCCTCGTAGGACTAGAACTAATCCTTAGTAATGCTATGGGCAGGAATTGATCCCACTGCAGATGGGTCTCCTGACACAGTTTTCCTAACTGTTAATTTTAGGGTTCTATTCATGCACTCCACTTTTCCTGAATTCTAGGGAGTAGGCAATATGCAACTTCCAGGTGATTCCTAGGCCCTTAGTCATCAACTGTACCAACTCAGCCACAAAGGCTGGCCCATTATCTGACCCAATATACACAGGTATTCCAAACTGAGGAATAATTTCCTTTAACAGACATCTGGTCACCTCCTGGGCCTTTTCAGTCCATGTGGGGAAGGCTTCCACCCATCCTGAGAAGGCACAGACAAACACCAACAGATATTGGCATCCTTGAGACACATGGCATTTCAGTGAAGTCTATGATCAAGTTTTCAAGAGCAGTTCCACCAGCACTGTGTGCCTGGGGAGGCGCTCTTGGCCCTTGTCTGAGGTTATTTTTGGCACATAGCCTACCTCTCTCACATTCTCCTGTTCTTCCCCCTTTGTGGTTTCATAGAGGGGTTTTGCCAAGAGGGAGTAGTTAGGGATCCAGATTCAACAGAAAACCTGTAGCTCCCAAAAACTCTCCAATTTGCCAGTGGGTCTTAGGGGCTGGGATGGAACATACAGTTTCTTCTCATGGCCAAACCTGCGTTGCCCCTGGGACAGGTGAAAGCCGAGATATTTGACAGTGTTTTAGCAAATCTGGGCCTTTTCCCTAGAGACTTTGTATCCTGCCTCCCATAAAAGAGAAAGGAGAAGGTGCATCCCTTCCATACACTCCTCCCAAGTTGGTCCAGCCAGCAGGAGGTCATCTATGTACTGGAGGAGTATGCAGCCATGCTGGTCAGCTGAGAAGGCCTTTAGGTTAGATGCCAAGGCAGATCTGAAAATAGTGGGCAAATTTTTGAAAACTTGTGGCAACAGAGTCCAGGCTAGTTGCCCCTTTTCCCCAGCTTTGGGATTTTCCCATTAGAAGGCAAAAATAGTCTGGCTCTGTGGGGCCAGGCAGATGCAGAAGGATGCATCTTTAGGATCTAGGCAGGTAAAAAACTTTGCCTCAGCTGAGGCAAGGCCTAAAAGCATGTATGGATTTGGGACTCTGGGGTGCAAAGTGACAGTTGCTGAATTTATTGTGCGGAAATCCTGAACTGGCCTGAAATTCTCAGTTCCCTGTTTCTGGACTGGTAATAAGGGGGTGTTCCAGGATGACTGACAAGGTCGGTGAATCCCACGTTTTAAGAGTCTCTCAAAGTGTTTTTGAATTCTGACCTCAGCCTTGCAAGAAATGGAGTACTGTTTTTGGCTGACAGGGGTGACTCCTGGCTTTAGTTCCACCTCTACTGGGGGCACATCTCAGGCCACAGCTGGGGGATTATCTTCAGCCCATATACCTGGAATCTTGAAGGGAAGCTCAGAAATCTCATGAGACCTCACTTCAGTGGCATAGAGCCACCATTCCTCTTCTTGTGCAACCGTGAGGATTACAGTCTTTGCCTCAGGTCCTCTCAACTTTAAGGCTGCCCATCAGGCCCACAGGGAAATCAGGGAGACAGAGAAATTCATGCCTTACTTCATGACTCCCAAGATTGCATCATCTAGCCATTAGGAAAGGGAAGCAGACCCAGTCCCCTGTAGCCCCAATAATAGTTGTATGCCTTTTGGAAAGAGGGCCCACTAGTTGGGTCACAACTGAATGTTCTGTGCCCGTGTCTACCATGAGATCAATGGGTTGGCCTCCTATTTTCATTCAGACCATAGGCTTCTGGGGGCCCAGTAGAATGGAGCCCAGTCTGTCCTAGTCCTCCTCATAGCCTCATAGCCTTCCAGGCCTGCCAGACTGACAATGTTTTCCTCCCAGGGCATTGGCTCCCCTGCAGGTGGGCTGATATTTTCCTTCGACAACCTGGCCTCTGCCTCTGGTCTGGGGGGCCCTTTGGGAGTCTCTGGCCCATTGGGGGCATTCATTCTTCCAGTGCCCTTTCTTATTACAGTAGGCACATTGGTTTCACCCTAGTTCTTCCTTAGGGCGGGGGTGTCCTGGGGGCATTTGTCACTGTCCTCAAGGATTACCTTTGCCTCTGCCTGGATTAGCTCACTGGGGTCCATCTGACTGTCCAGCAAAGACTGCTGCAAGGAGGTCCATTTTCATTTTCATCTTCTTGTTGACCTCCAGCCTAGCCTCCTGTTCCCAATTGACAAAAACCTTTGTGGTCACCTCCAGAAGCTGGCTGGCGTTCATTTCAGTGAATCCCTGCAGTTTCTGCAATTTTCACCTTATGTCCCCCTGGGCCTGACCAACAAAAGCAGCATTAATCATCTGCTGGTTTTCAGTGGCTTCTGGATCAAAGAGGGTGTACAAATGAAGGCCTCACACAAATGTTCATAAAAGTGTCTGGGACTCTCTTCTGGCCCTTGGAGGACTTCTGAGGTTTTACTCATGTTCATGGACTTTTTCCCTCCTTCCTTCATGCCTCCCAATAATGCTTCCTGATACAGTCAAGTTGCCAGTAATCTTGGTCATCATTGAGGTTCCAATGGGGGTCTTCCTCAAGAAAATGGGCCTGAGTGTGTGCTTGGGCATTTACAGTGTCCTCAGGGGCATGATCTTCAAACTACTTTACAGCTGCCAGTGTTACACAGTTTTGCTCTTCAGTATTAAACAGAGTCAGAAGAAGCTGTTGACAGTCTGTCCAGGTGGGTTTGTGAGTCTGGATGATGGACTGCATCAAATCAGTCAGAGCCTGAGGCTTTTCCATGAAGAAGTGGGTATGATGTTTCCAGTTGAGGAGGTCTGTGGTGGTAAATGCTTGGTAGACAAATGTCCATCCTCTTCCTTGTATGTGGCCTTCCTGGTCACAATACATCGGGCCCTCGGCTTCCCTTGGGGGCATCTGCAAGGCAAAAGGAGCTGAGGGGAAGAGGTCTCCTCACAGAGACTAGTTTGATGCCCCCAGTCGAATGGGGGATGTGGAGTGAGGACTGGCACACTCATAGTGGGCATAGGGTCTGTAGAACTTGGGGAGGTCAAGGGACTTGGAGTCTCAGGGGCTTCCAGGCCAGACTTTACAGGTGTGTTTGTCCCTTGAACTTCCCCTCTGATGTTGGAACTGAATGATGGTGGTATAGGTGGATAAATTGGCACATACAGCAGTGGTATTCCCTCATGCCAGTGTAATTTTTCTCTCTACACTTGGAAGTTGCATCCACCCTAGCTACCATAATTCTACAGGCCTTTTCCAGGCAGGGCCTTAGCCATGTGGGCTGGCTGAAGACAGCATCCTGCCAGCAGTCAATATAGGGAAATTGATTTGGGTGCCCAGTCCTTCCTACAATTACCCTATAAACTTCATCAACCACAGTTTTATCTAGTGACCTTTCCGGAGGCCACCCTACACCAAGAACAGGCCAATCTACTACACAAAGGGCATTAAGCTTGTTAGGAGTTAACTTAACTCCATAGTCTCCATTAAATCCCTTTCTAAAGTTTTTAACCATACACTCAAAGGGAGTGTTTTTACTCTGATTTCCACCGATCTCCTCCCACTACCAGACAGCAAGATAGACACAGAAGGGTAGGGGGGCTGGAGGAGAGGTAAAGAGGGCCTCTTCTCTGTCACACAAAGGAGAACAATATGTGCCCCATATTGGTGACCTGGACATGGTCACCCAGACGGGAACTGCACCTACACAAGGTCCTCACTTGCTTCATCTATCTCCGGCCCTCCTGCCCCCTTGCAGGGATTTAGGCATCTTTTTAGTTGTAGTGAGTCCATATAAACCCCAGGCTGGAGGCCCTGTTAGGGCTCACCCTTGATCATACGAATTCACCATGGACCAACAGATTAGGATTCCTCCCTCACTTTGCAGCTAGGCTGCATCTCAGACTTGCAATTTCACACACTCACACAGCACAGTACTTCCACCCCACTGCCTGAACCTGAGAGTCATGATTTCACATCAAAAGGTGGTTACTAGGGTGTCTTACTGGGAGTTGATCTAGCTCCTCTTTTGCCTCCTGAGGCAGGTCTGAATTGGAACCCAGGTTCTTATCAGTCTGACAGGCAGTGCTTCCCTCGCTACTTCCTGCACCTCACTGGATTCCATTGTGTGTCTGAGACCCTCACCCTGACTCACCAAGAGGGTGAGTCCCTCCCTGCCAGTGGTCCTGGCAGGATCACTTCTCCCAGCAGTCTGGAGGACACACCTCGGCGACAAGGGAAGTGAAAAACCACCGTATTCATAATCCCAGAAGCAAGCCCCCAAGAAATGTTATAGGAAGCTTGAACAGAGACATGGGACACTGAGGCAAGGAAGCAACATTTTATTGTGCCAGAACAGACTCAGCAGACTCTGTCAAAAGGCTGAGTCCCAAGAACAAGGGGGCATCACCTTATATACCCTTGCAAGCAGGTTATAGAGGCAAGAAAAACGTTTTACCCACATATGGTTATATGCAATTCTATAGTCTACTTCATCCTAATGCTAAGTGCCCCTCTTCCCCTAGTGCTACATGACCCTCTTCAAGTTTGGATTCTTTAAGTTTTATCTCTCTGCTATGCCATCCCTTCCCCACTGCTACTTTATCAGAACACAGGCCTGTGTGTTTCTTTTCTGGTCCTCCTCCCTGCTGCAGCTGGCCTGGAGAGACAGCCCAAAACTGCTGCCCTGGAGAGATAAAGAACCACGAAACCTGACAAGGACAATAAAAAGAGCTTCCCTACACCTATTTCCAGACCACACTGCTTGAGACACTCCTCATCTTAAGAGCAGCCTTTTACTTTCTCTTCCTGTCAAATAAATCTTTCTTACTTTCACCTTTCTGGAGTTCTCTATAGTCAATTCTTTGTTGCATAGAAAACAACAGCATTGGCTGAGTACAGCATATCTGTGCATCAATATGAGAAAAAACATGAAACCTTTGGTTTTCTAAACCTGGTTAAATTTACTTAAGATGCTGTTCTCCAGTTCCATCCATTTACCTGCAAATGACAAAATTGCATTCTTCTTTGTGGCTGAGTAAAATTCCACTGTATATAAATATTGCATTTTCTTAATCCATTTGTCAGTAGTGGGGCATCTTGGCTGTTTTCATAGCTTAGCTATTGTGAATAATGCTGCAATAAACATGGGTGTGCAGGCACCTTTTTTGTAACCTGACTTACATTCCTTTGTGTGTGTCCCTAGGAGTGATATTGCTGGATCATATGGCAGTTCTATTTTTAGTGTTTTGAGGAGCCTCCAAACTGTTTTCCATAGTGGTTGTACTAATTTACATTCCTACCAGCAGTGTATGGGGGTTCCTTTTTCCCCACATCCTCACCAACATTTGTTGTTGTTTATGTTCTTGATGGTAGCCATACTAACAGGAGTGAGGAGGAATCTTAACATGATTTTTATTTGCATTTCCTTTATGGCCAGGGATGTTAAGAATTTCTTTATGTGTTTTTTGGCCATTTGGACTTCTTCCCTTGGAAAAGCTCTGTTCAGTTCATTTGCCCATTTCTTCTTTGAGTCATTGATTTTTGGGGAGTTTGGTTTTTTGAGTTCCCTGTATATTATGGTTATTAATCCCTTGCCAGATGGATAGCTGGCAAAGATTTTCTCCTATTCCGTGGGTGGCCTCTTCAATCTGGTGACCATTTCTTTTGTTGTGCAGAAGCTTTGTTATTTCATGTAGTCTCATCTATCAGTTCTTTTTCTTGGTTGCTGAGCCATTTGAGTTCTATTTAGAGAGTTAGTGGCAATTTCCTTTGATGTTTAAAAATTTTGACCATGATTGTACAAACCACATGTGATAAATCCATGACTAATATGGGCTTTCTGTATGGCAGAGACACCTACCCTCCCAGGTTCATTGCAGCACTGTTTACAATAGCCAAGATGTGGAACCAACCTAAGTGTCCATTGATGGATGAATGGATAAAGAAATGTGGTATATTTACACAATGGAATATTATTCAGTCAAAAAAGAAGGAACTCCTGTCATTTGTGGCAACATGGATGGAACTGAGGTCCATTATTTTAAGTGACATAAGCCAGGCATCACATAAAGACTTAAATACTCTGTTCTCCTATCACCACTATATGAAGCTGTGGGGTAGTCACCTCCTTGAAACCCAGGTAGATCTAACTAATGCAAATCAAAAATCACATCTATGTTGGGAACATCCTCATAAGCTAAAAGCTCTTCTATGTAAAGTGCTTAAAATCAAGGACATTGGCCGTTTATGTCTCCTCATTATGTGGAAGGAAGGTAAAAATATTGATCTCATAGAAGTAGAATAGTGGTCACCAGAGATGGAAAGGGTTGAGGGGATAGAGGGAGGTTAGACACTGGGTACCAAAATGCAGTTACATGGAAGGAATGAGTTCTAATGCTCCTAGCACAGTGGAGTAACTGCAGTTTATAATTTATTACATATTTTATAAAGAACTAGAAGAGAGGAGTTTGAAGGTTTCCACCCAAAGATGCTACATGTTTGAGGAGATAGAAATGCCAAGTGCTCTGATTTGACCATTACACATTGTATTCATGTATCACACTCTACCCCATAAATAATTGCTATTGTGTGTTAAATTTTTTAAATGAAGAGAAACCCTAAGGAAGGGAAGATAGGAAATTTGCAACCATTGTTTGAGGACAGAGATAATTGAATGAATATCAGAGGGTTGGGAGTCCAAGGCCAGCCCCTGGCAAAAGTGGAAGACCCTATCTGAAAAATAACTACAGCAAAAAAAGCTGGGGGTGTGGTTCAAATGATACAGCAATTGCCTAACAAGTGCAAGTCCCTGTGTTCAAGCCCCAGTACCACCAAGTGAGTAAGTAAATAAAAAGAAGATGCTCACAGACTCTCACCCTTAGATATGAAATAAAAAATTTAATGGTTAATACCATAGAGGTCTCAAAAGAAAAAAAACAGGATATGAGTAAAAGAAGTGCCAATTAGCTGTTACGTCACAGAAACCTTCACAGATTTGCTTGTTAACAATCGCTGGTGTGAAGTGAAGTGGACATCTATTGTGTGTGAGATGCTGACTGAGCTAATAATTTACAGCATTTTTCTCCTGTGAGTTCAGTCTTCTGGGCAGGTTCAACTGGACAGCAAGAGACTCCAATCTGGAGAGAGGGAAATGTGAGACAGTGGAGGAGAGAAGCCAGCAAGTTCCATGCATCACTCACACGATGGGTGTGAAGGAGAAATTCAGAAGATTAGGCAAGGAGAAAACCAGGGTAGAGTCTACGCACATTCCAACTTCCCAGCTTTTGTGAGAACCTGGACATGCCCTAAGCCCACCCTAGGCTCTCTCTGTAGCTTCCAAACCACTTACTGTCCTCCCTCACCAAACACCTGCCACCCCTTCTAGCAGATTTGCCTGAGAAGTTTGCTGCTATCATTTCTGCTGATGTCTCACAGAAATGGAAAGTATTTTGGATTTTTTTTAACCCACTCCCAGAAAGCCTTTGAGTCTTGGAAACTTGGATTTGTTCAACTTAGAGAAGAAATTTGGGTCTTTGAAGGTGCCCCAAATTTTGAGGAAGAGAAAGCATGACCTCTCCAGCTCAAGAAGGTTGAATCCGCTGAAGAGAAGTTCTCAAATGCCATCCCAGAACCCATCAGGGTTCCAAAACCTGAATCCACTGAAAGTGGATCAAAACAATTTTTATAATAGCAAATGTAGTTCAGAGTTTTCAATTTATTCTTTCATGAGTCAGCAGAGATGACAGATTAAAAGTGGAAGCATATATAAGAATTCATCTACCCACTATTAAGGCAGAGGTTATGACAAATTGTCATTATCACCCCACCACACTCTTCTCCCTCACTGAGCACCCTCAGCCTTTTCTGTACCTTAAATGTTGGTGCTCCCTAGAATTCTTTTGAGCCCTGTTTTTTTCTCATTCCTCACTGTCTCCCTGATATTTTCACAACTACCAACTATACACAGTGATGATTTTCAGATCGCCATGTACATATCAGGAATCTTCTTCACATAGAGTTTTCTATTAGAAGGCTCTTTTTAAATTGACCACATGAACTCCAAATTCAATGTCCAAAACTGAACCCACTGTCTCTCCCTGAATCTGCCCTGCTCCTGTAAGCCTGTGTCAATTAGTGCTGCCTAAGCCTGGACCTTGACTCTCCATCACCCTTGCCTCTCATTCAGTCACTCCCCTGGAGATTCTACCTGCAAAATATCTCTCCATCCTGTTCCCCTTGGAAGCATACCATCTTTATTCAGGGCAACCACCTGACCCACTTCAGCTAATTCTCAAATGCAGCCAGAATGGCCTTTCTAAACTCACAGTTTGAACATGTCACTACCTTTGCTTAAAACCTTTCAGTCACCCCCAGAGCAGATCCTGTTTTCCAAGATGCCCACAACAATGTGCCCATTCTATGTCCTCTATAATGCTACCCTGCTTGTCTTCCATCAAAAGGCAGAAGCTAATTCCCCTCTCCTCAGATCTGGACTAGTCTGAGTGACTAGTATGTAACCAAGAGAATGTGACAGAAGTGAGAGTGTGTGATGCCCAAGGCTACAGCAGAGAGAGCCTTGCAGCTTTGAGTTGGGGTCTTCATGTGCTCACTCCCTGGGTACTCGCTCTCAGAACCCAGAAGTGCAGTGTAAGAAGCCCAAGCAAGCCTCAAGGAAAGGCCAAATGAGGGTCTCCAGTATAAAGCCCAGCTGAGCCCAACCTTCAAGCCATTTCAGCCCAGGTATCACACAAGGTGAGTGAAGAAGCCTTCGGTGACTCCAGCCCCCAGCCGTGTGATCTGTATCATTCAGTCTTTAAGGTAAGGGTCCAGATATTCTACATCAGACACAAGCCATCTACTATACTCTGGATATTGAATGTCCCCTACCATGTGTTAAAGTCTTGGTCCCCAGTGTGGCACAGGGGGTTGTAACAGAATCTTTAAAAGGAGAGGTCTAGTGGGAGCAAGTCCTTGAGAGAAATTGTAAGATTCTGGCCTCTTCCTCATCCACTCTTGAGGTGAGTGGTTTTACTCTGCCACGCACTATCACCAGGCGCAATGTAACAGGCCAGCTAATCATGGACTGACCCTCCAAAACTGTGAATCCAGGTCAACCTTTGCTATTTCTAAGCTGATTATCTCAGTTGTTTGTTATAGTGATAGAAAGTTAAGTTAATATACCATCCCTGCTGCACCTGTCAGAATTCTGTACTCTCAGAATCTGTGCACATGACAATGGTTATTGTTTGACGCCACTGAAGTTTGGGGTTATTAGGTAGCAATAGATGACAATAGCCTCCAATGTCTTCAAGGTGTCCATCTAAATTTAAAAAAAACAGAGAGAAGCTCTCAAACAAACAAGCAAACAAAAAAAGTTGAGTTTGATTAGGAACAGCAAACCTTTGCAATGTGAAATATGGCAACCATGGAGGCCAAGAAAGGCATGGGTCTTTAAAGGTAAACTGAGGAATACAGAGTACACATAAGTTGTTTTGAGAATAAGAGAACATTGGCTATAAGGATTTATCACAGGAGTTGACATCAGTTTGTTAGTGGGGATAGTGTGCCTGGCAAGAAAGTGTTCTGTACATCTCGCTAGCTGTCCTGTGACTCCCATAGCAAGTCACAGATTGGAAAGGCCTTGGCAGAAGTTCTCACTTCAGGCTTTTGTGCCCAAGAGTCCTGCAGAGACTTTGTGACAGCTCCTGTAGGTGCATGTGCCCGAGGGCTCTCTCTTCTCAGTCTTCTGACTGTTCTGTTTGAGTTTGATGCTGTGACTCCATCTGGGTGTTGACAACCTCCACAAGGCAAAATCTAAACTCATTAATCCATGCTTCATGACCCCATTCCTGTTCCAGTGCCACCTCTTGCCACTTCCTTGCTCAAGTACATCCTCCAACTCTAACCACTGTCAGTTCTCTGAACAAACCACATTCCTCCACCACCAGCCTCATGGACTCTTATGGTCACCCTTGATTGACACACTCCTAGCCTCCATCTCCCACTTCCACTTGCAATGGCTGGGATAGCAAAACTCTGCCGTTTCCAGTTTTGCCTGTAGCGAGGGAACCATTTGTGACACTGTCTCATCCATGAAAACTAAGCCAGAGTCTGCTGGGAGTGGCTTACAGTATTCCCTCACTTGTTGAGCCTTACACACTGAAATAACATTAGAGAAGCAGCAGCCACACTGTGACTGCAAGGGAAATGCTAGCCAGACATCAATGTGCCCAACCAAGACCAGCAGCTACTGCCTGCAAGGCCTTAGGACTGGATGAAAATAGATGCTTATTGTTTCGTGTCCCCCGATCAGTGTGCACCTCCCTGATGTGATGCTATTTCTCTTGCCTGGTCTCTGCCTCTCCCCTCTCCACCCCAGCTGGCTCCTTCTGATGCTTCATGTCCCAGTTGAGATTTCAGCTCCTCTGGGAAAGCTCCTGACCTTTGACCTTTGGAGTGTGGATTTGACCCCCTCCCAGAAACATCCCCATCAGCTTGTACTTCCCTTGCCATAGCACTTGCCACACTTTCCTCTCTCTTGGTATACTCTACATCACACTGTTCTAGGCTGGATTCTGTCCCCCAAATTCACCTGTTGAAGTTCTGACCTCAAAATTTGACTTTCTTTGAAGAAAAGGTCTGCACAGAGGTAATTAAGGTAAAATAAGACCATTAGGGTGGATAGTTCCTAACCCAATGTGACTGGAATAGTTATAAGGAGAAGAGATTGGGACACAGATACACACAGAGGGACACCAGGTGAACACAAGCCAAGGAGAGAGGCCTCCAAAGAAATCAACCCTGCCAGCACCTTGAGCTCAGACTTCCAGCCTCTGGAGCTATGAGAAAATAAAATTCTGTCGTGGAGACCAACTGGTGTGTGGTAATTTGTCATGGCACTCTGAGCTGACTATACATAGCTCAGAGTCTTGATTGGGTCACCTTATATAAGACTGTCCCAGCTGCCGGGTATGGAGAGAGAATGGATGGGTATTGAGATTCTGAGGCTGATCTTAGAGAAATGAGCCACCATCCTTCAGCCTTCCCACGGAGCCAGTGGAGCTGAGAGTGACCTCTAGCCCAAAGCAAGTAAAACACAGGAGCCCTCAGTGCTACCCCACAAGGAAGTGAATTCTGCCAGTAACCATGAAGCCCGGAGGAGAACAGCAGTACCAGATAAGAAACAGCAGGGCTGAAACCCAGATTACAGCCTGTGCATCAGGCCCAGCTAACCATATCTGGACTCCGGCCATTGAAACGCGAGCTAATGAGTGGGTTGTGTTTTAAATCACTAGGCTTGTGGTCATTGCCTACCCAGCATAGAAAACTAATAGATGTCTGCTGGTGAGTTTTCTATTTCCTGATGGGGATGAGAGAAGCCAGGAAGTGATATTCGTATGACTACAACCTAGAAATGTTCGTTGGGAATTCAGGAGTTACACTGAACCAGAGAAGAGAAGCACCATGCACGTCCCTACCCTCCCCCAACGCACTTCTTCTCAAGGTTTGATGGAATAAACAACTAGTTTAGAAGAAATTGTCAAAAAATATTTGCTCCACCTTCCTGTCTTGACACCTAAGAAATCAATCTGCAGGGGGAATCTTAATGCAATAAGAAGCACTTGGAGTCCTTGTTTGAAAAGACTAGTCAGAGGCTGGCAGAATGGCTCAAGTGGTAGCGTGCCTGCCTACCAAGTTTGAATGCTGAGAGGCTCTGAGTTCAAACTCCAGTACTACCAAAAACAGAAAACCTAAAAGGACCAACCAGGTATGGTGGTACACTCCTGTAAACCAAGCACTCAGGAGACTGAGGCAGGAGGATCATGAGTTTAAGGCCAACTTGGGCTGCATAGTGAAACCTGTCTCAAAAATAAACAAAGTGCATATCCCTAAGCCCCATCCCACAACCATGAAATCAAGTCTGCATTCCTATCAGGACCTCCAGGGGTTTCTGATACTCAACTCCTGTGACTACTCTGAGAAACATCACCTTGGAGGACATTCTGTTAAATGAAATGTCAGGCACAGAAAGATGAATAGCAGGTGTTTCTCACTTATATGTGGAGGCTAAAAAACTTCAACTCCTAAAAACAAAGATGAGAATAGTGGTTTCCAAGGGCTGGGCAGTAGAGGTGGGAGCAGAGGGGCTTGAGAGTGGATGGTTAGCCGGCACAGGGGTATAGTTAGAGAAAAAGAATAATTTCTAACATTCCATAGCACAGGAGGATAACAGTGACTGCAATTGAATACTTCAACATAGCTAGTAGAGAGGATTTTGAATGTTCCCAACACAAAAAAAATGATAAATGTCTAAGTTGATAAGCCAAGCACTCTGACCTGTCATTACACATTGTATGCGTGTATTGAAATGCCCTATAAATAAGCACAATTATGTGTCAATTTTTTTAAAAAATCACTTTAAGCCCCCTTGGGAGATACATATATGGCAATTGGAACGATGCAATTAAGTGCTCAGAAATTTAATTTATTTGAATCATCTCTGAGAGAAAGAGACCGTCTTCGCCTTCAGCCCAGCTCAGGTCCCTGGTCCTGTCCTGCAGCCACATCTAACTCTGTGTTCCCTGGCAGGACTTGTTTACGCTTAGCTGGCCTCAGCCAGGCAGGGTGGACGCACTGCCCCCATGCAGGAGCTGCTCCCAGCCAGTGTGTGTATTCCTTATGCCTGGAGCACAGGCCCTATACACAGATCAGTTCCCTTCAGCTCCATAAGCAGAAACTCTGGGCCAGAGGCTGCAGTTGTCCTGGTTCTAGAATCTGAGCCATGTTCTAGAAAAGGTTGTGGGCATCTAAGAGGGGATGTGACACTGGGAAAAGCTCTCTGCTGACTGGATTTGCCTGTGCCAGCTCTGCCCTCTCATGGCTTGCTCCTGAGTCTTCCTCAGACTTGTCACACTGTTTACATCCCACAAGCCCTGTCCTGTCCTGATGAGATGGGATGTGGTGGGCTGCTGAGAATGTAAGAGAAGTATTCATGACTCCTTCCACCTGATGTCACCTTATCCAGCCATTGCCTTCTCTGCTGTGCCTGCATTCCAGGTGTCCATGCTGTTCCCTGCAATGGGCTTGGGTTCCTAGTGACATTTGACTGTGGCATACCAGACTAACACATCAGAAACACCACCAGCGCCCCCTAGTGGATCACATCCAACTGGGCTGAGGACTGTGTCTGGCACTTGCTAATGAGTTTATTCTACTCACCACTTCCAAAATTGAAACTGCTCCCTCTAAGTGCCAAGACCCAGGACTAACCAGAATTTGGGTTACAGTTCAAAATTCTCACTGAAAGCTTTTCTTTTGGCTTGAGCTGTCGTGATAACAGGCATAGAGTCTTAGGGAAGACAGAGCTTGGGAACTTTTGACTATGAGGAAGGTCTAGGCCTGGAGGGTTTCCCACTGACCTAGAGGTTATCATGAGCTCTGTGCTAAGAATAAAGGAAATTTTTGCCTTTCAGAATTAATTCACCTTTTTGATGTTCTAGCCTCGGTACAGAGTGAGATTCAGCTTGTGTCCTCATCTCCCTTTGCACACCAAAATAAATATTTTATATACAAAAGATGAAATTTTAAGTAAAATATAGAAAAAAAGCTAATCCCCATTTTGAAGAAAGTATTGATTTTACAGATCATAAGACCAAAGCATATAGAAAACATTGTATTTTCTGTCAATGGTTTAAGAAAAAATAAAACCTAAACCTCTGTAGTTTATATTTGGAAATCCAGAAGACTTTCTATATAAAATTGTCATTCAAATCACAAATTATAACTGACATGTACAATTTTTATTGCAATATTCAAGTCTTTAGTATATTCTGTATGATGATAAAAAGCAATGGTCACCTTACATTTTGTGCTATTTCACTGTTCCCAATCCCATTTTATGTAGCCTCCTAATAATCCAGAAAGGAAGAGAACATTTGACAGCAAGGAACTGAGAGTGCAGGTCACAGAGCTAGTGAGTGAGGAGCCTGGTCCCAAGCCTCCCCCTTGTTCCCTGTGCTTCCTTTCTTCCTCATCTATTCTTAGTTTCCCAAAAATGACCTTGAAATAGTGTCATTTGGCCCTACTTTTATTGTTTTGTTGTAAGAATAAGCAACAATTTTGAGGCAAATCAGTACATTTCCCTTCAGAAGCAGACTTATTTCCATTCATCTGTTTCCAAAAGCTCATAGAGTTTATGACTAAGTTACCATTTATGTTGTTTTGTTTTGCTCTGGTCTCTTTTCTGCCCCTCTGAACTGCCTCAAACCATCATTGTGAGGTGTTCCGGAATGCAGTGAGTCACGGGAACACAGGCATCATACCCCCTGTGAGCAGCTGAAGCCAAGATTGTGTCAAAATTCTGGAACTTATTCATTGGTGGGGGTTTTCTGAACATTGATCTTAAAGGATCTAAAAATATCAGCAGTGTCCCTGTATTGTAGTCCCTGGGAACTCTGATCAGAAGACTCCTAGATTCTTGTGCCCCTGTGAAGAATCCAGGAACCATGGATATAAGGGAGATAATGACATTTATTATAGACTTGGTGGGATCATAGAGTGGCATGGTCTCTGCCAGGTCGAGAATCAGGCAGCAAGAAAAAGAGAGCAGACTCTCTGTTTCAAGGCATTTTAAACCACCAATAACCTGTGGGTAGGGAAAGAGTTAGACAGTCCCTGATCGCCACTAACCTATGAATGGAGAGGGATTTGGGTGGTCCTTGGGCTAGGGTGTGGATGATTCTGCTCATACACTTAGGCTAATTGTCAGGTACCCTTACCTGAAGTGGGTGGAAGTTTCCATAGTTTTTTTTTTCTGCCTAGTTCTGCAGCTAGCAGAGGATTTGTAATTGAAAAGGTGCCCTGGGACTGCTAAAATTTTGCAAGAGAAAGAGAGGCTCAGAGGGAATAAGATAGTGTCTAATCTGAAATGCCATAGGCTAAGTTATATGAACCTGCCTGAATCCCAATAACTTCCTCTATTTCTAAACTGCCTCATCTGTGTTTCATGGCTAGCAGAGATTTCATCTAGTGTGTCATTCAGCTACATAATGGTGGGACACATGGCTTATACAACCTTTGTGTCCAAGACCTAATGAAGTACCTAGTACACATGAGGAACTCAATAAATGTGCGCAGAATCTATTAGGGTCATGTTGTGAAACTCTAGACCCTGCCAATCCAGGCAGAAGCAGGGAGACTGAGGGAGGACCCATGCTGAGCAACCATGCACCCCAGCTGGTGTGACTCCCACAGTGTCCTGTCCTCCCTCTCTGCCTCTCTCCCAGCCAGGCTATAAGGAGATGGGAAGCCAGGATGAGAATGTGAGTCCCCAAAGAGTATACCAGCAATCTTAAAATGGCTCCTGATGGCCTGACAGTGTGCCCTTCTGGTGTCCAGAACAGAATCTTCTCATAGTGGTTATCTACCATTTATGAATGTTCATGTGTATAAAATCACTTTACAGAAAAAAATCTACCTAATTACAATATTTCTCACTCTGGTCAATATTTAAACATGAATTTCTATAGTGTTAGAACGAATGGTTACACCATAAACTATTGTGTGTGCTCATTTTTCATCGACTATCACCCACATATGACACTTGCCATGTCAGTGGTTATGCAGGGTTTTATTACTTTGATCTACTGTTGCTAGATTAACATTTGCTGTTCCTTGGTTATTTGGTTGCACCAATTTTTTACTAGCATGAATTGTGCTATAATAAACAGGTTTGTACAAATTATCTTTTTTTGTCTTTTAGTATTCCTTAGAATCTATTTCTTAGACTATCTTCCTAGAAATAAGAGAACCAAGGCAGAAAAACTGATGGACACACACACACGAGCTTTATAAAAAGAGGAGAACTTTCTTGATAGTTTTTATTTGGCAACACTTTTTAGGCAAGAGTTTTAAAAAATCTTACTTTTAAAAAGTTGGAGTCTTTGAATTTAAGGATTGGAATGGAATACTACTTAAGAGTTCATTTAGACCAACTCCCTCAAAGAGTGAAAAGAATCCTTTATGCTCTATTACAAATTCTTATTATCACAGTCAGTTATGATAGGCTGTTAGGATTGAAGTATATGGAAAAATTCAGTTTCATACAGATATTGTGGTTATGAAAGGACAAGTATTTACATGGTATTTTCAGATAATTGTGGGCATATTTTCTGATATTACACCAAAACATCACAAAGAGCTACTTGCAATGTAAAGCCTTAAACTATCTGAATGAACTTTTTATGCTGTATTACATTATTCATTGGCTCTTTTATCCATGCACTTACAAAATTTTACTAGTTTGGAGAACTTCTAAATATACAAAGGAATGGACGTGGACCCTTACTTTATAACATATATAAAAATTAATTCAAAAATATCTAGAATACATAAAGAACTCTTACAGTTCAACAACAACAAATAAATTATGTGAAAATGGGCAAAGAATGGATATTTCTTCAAAGGAGGTGCACAAATGGCCAAAAAGCATATGAAAGATTCTCAGCATCACCAATTATTAGGGAAATACAACTCAAAATTTCAACAAATGATCACCTCACCCTCAACAGAATGGCCACTATCAAAAAAACAGAAAATAACAAGTGTTGGCAAAAATGTAGAGAAATTGGAGCCCTGTGAACTAGTGGTTGGAAGGTAAAATGGTGGAGCCACTGTGGAAAAAGTATGGAGGTCATGTTAGTAAACCTTTGTCACTGTCACAAAATACCTAAGAAAAACAACTTGACAGAAGAAATTTTTATTTTGGCTCACAGTTTCAGAGGTTTTCACTCAATGATCACTTGGCTCCATTGCTGTGGGGGTCTGAGGGGACAGAACATCATGAAAAACAGAAAAATATATCATGGCTGACAAGCTATAAGTGAAACAGAGATGCCCACGACATGGCACAGAGAGAGTGAGAGAGGAAGAGGCTGGGGAGACACACTCTCAAATGCATGCACTCTATGACCTGCTTCTTTTATTTATTTTTTTTTCATTTTGACCTGCTTCTTCCAAGGAGGCCCCACTTCTAATAGCCCATTCCTCTGTGAACTCATCCATGGATTAAGAAGGTTACACCCTCATGATCCAATCACCTCTTAATACTGCCACCAGCTGCGAACTAAGCCTTCAATACAAGAGCTTTTGGGGACGGTGGGACACTTCATGTCCAAACCATATCAGAGAGATTTAAAAATTAAAGCTATCAAGTGACCCCAGCATTCCCACTTCTGGGTATATATCAAAAAAATTGAAAACAGGAAGTCAAAGAGATATTTTTGCAAGAGGTAGAATTAACCTGTATACCCATCGATGGAGGATGAATGGGTAAAGAAAATGTGGTATATAAATAGCAGGGAATATTATTCAGCCTTTAAAAGGAAGATATCCTGCTGGGCGCTGGTGGTTCACGCCTGTAATCCTAGCTACTCAGGAGTCAGAGATCAGGAGGATCACAGTTTGAGGCCAGCCCAGGCAAGAATTTTGTGAGATCCTATATCTCGAAAATACCTAACACAATAAAGGGCTAGTGGGGTGGCCTAAGTGCTAGAGCACCTGCCTAGCAAACATGAGGCCCTGAGTTTCAAACCCCAGTATAACCAGAGAAAAAAAGAGGAAATCCTTTCTAAAATTCTGATTTGGAAGGAGAAAAAGAAAGAAAAAAAGAGAAAATCCTGTCATGTGCCCTAATATGGATGAACCTTGAGGAATATTATGCTAAGTTAAATAAGCCAGCCCCCGAGAGATGATTATCGCGTGATCCCACTTGTACGTTGTGTCTACAGTGCTCAAAGCCTTAGAAACAGAAAGTGGAATGGTGGTTGCCGGGGTCAGGGTGAGGTGCTGTTCAGAGGGTGAAGAGCTTCAGTGTTGCCCAATGAAGTCGTCCTGGAGATCCAGTCAGGAGCAAATACTTAGCAATACTGTACAGTACATGCTTAAGGTGATAAGTGTCATGTTTGTGGGTTTTAGCACAATACAAAATAAAAAGGATCAGTGAGAGTGGGGAGAAGGAAAGGAACAGTTAGAGCACAGGTGTAAGAGAGTAATAGTTTCATTTACCCCATCCATCCCAGGTTCATGGCTGATAGCCCTATAACAAAAGGCAGATTAACAAAAGAAAAACATGCAAATTCATTTAACATAAATTGTACATGACACAGAAACCTCCTGAGGAAATGAAGACCAAAGAAATGGTCAGACCTGATGGATGTGCTGAAAAGTAGACAGTCTTGGAAAAAGACTATTGGACAAAGAGTGTGATCCAATGATAATAAACAGGGGAAACTTAGCAGGGGTGCTTGTCAGATTCTTCTCTGTGACCATCATCCTCAGAGATCAGGATGCTCCATTCCTCCGGGTGCAGAGCGGGCATCTCTCACATAAGGTTTGATGACCTGCTTCAGCAAAGGTCTGCAGTCTTCTAGGTTTGATGACCTGACTTTATGATCTGCCTCAGGGGAGAAGGGAGAGGAAGGTGAGAGTGACCTTCCTGTTTTTGTAGTTTTCTCAAATTCCTTCAACTTCAAGTATAATCATGCATTACTTAATGATGGAGTGCATTGTGAGAACTGTGTGCTAGGCAATTGTGTCACCATGTGAACATCTTAGAGTGTACTTATTCAACTAAGATGGCTATGACATCACCAGACAGCTTAACCATATAGGACCACCAATGTATATGCAGTTCATCATCAACCAAAAGTTCGTTACTGCAAACGTGACTGTATTCAGTATGCCAAGATGGCATAGCATGTGTGAACTCCATTATAGGGAATTTTTAGGTCAACGACACCAATGCAATGGTGGGTACTTCATGGCATTGTGCATTTGTCAAAATCATAGAACTCCTAAGCTATAGCTTTTAATCAATAATAATAATGCAGGACTCTTGGCTTATCAAATTGTAATATACCACACTTACATTAGACATCAATAATATGAGACTTGGTAGGGGAAGAGATATGGAAACTACTTTTTGCTCAATTTTTCAGTAAACTATAAAACTGCCCTAAAAAAATAAAGTCTATTAATTTTTTTGAAATCACATTGGTTAGTGTGATTTATCTCACCAGAAACAACGTGAAGAATTGGGAAGCTGTCAATTTCACAGTGGCAGACACATTCTATTACCTCTTGGAATTCGAAATTCACCATGACAACAAACACAGTCAGTTGTTTGCTTTGACATGTCAGGCTCACTGCATTCCTCTTTAGGAATATGTTTGCCAAATATCCAGTTCTGGATAACAATAATTTGACTGTTAGTCATTTTTTAGGCAAGATCAGTGTTACCTGAAAAGAAAAAGCAGTAAATTGAGCTTCTGTCTCAACTGAACAAGTGCTTTTCCTCAACGTCACTTTGAATCCTGAGGGTACAGCTATAACTACCCTTGCATTTCATCACAGAGTAAAGGACAGGCACTCAAGGGCTGGGGTTGAATGAACTTAATAATCTTTACTGCTTCATCATTCTAGCTGGGTGTGGCAGTGCACACCTGTAACCCTTGCACTCAAGAGGCTTAGGCAGGAGAATCAAGAGTTTGAGGTTAGCCCAGGCTAAATAGAGAAACCCTGTCTCAAAAAACAAAACAAATAAAAAAGATATTCTTCAGGAAAAGAAGCATTAAAAAAAAATGACAGTGTAAGGCGGTGAGAAATACAATGACTACCAACAAGGTTGGGCTCCACTATCTCCAGTAAGTAAGCAGGTTAACCATTACTGTCACCTAAGAGTGGTACCTTAGTCTTTTAGAGATTGTGTCAATTTTTCTATTATTCTAATTTAATGCTGACATTTATCATCCACCATTAACAGATCAGAAAGTGGGGCACAGAGTGGTTAGTAACTCCTCAAAGTCTTCAAGGTTATCAACTGATAAGGCCAACTCATCTGACATAAGACCACATGCTATTTTTGCTACAAAACATAACAGTCATCACCCTGATTGACTTAGCCTTTCAGAGCCACACCAATTCCTAAAAGATCCTAGCAGTGGCCCTGCCTGTGACTTTGCACATAAAAACCTACGAAGCTACAGAACCTATATGAATGTAATCGGTAGCTGCTTAGGAATTGCTCAATGTGATTTGGGATTCTAATTATATATACATTTCTTTAAACAGACTTAAATTTCCCCTAATAAACCTCCTCCACCCCATACAATGTAATAAAATTATATGCCTGTTATATATTAAAGATGGATTTTGATTGAAGAACTCTATGTAATTCTCCACAGTGGCCTGATTAGCTGTGAGATGACTTCTGTAATTAATTAATTAACCTGAGCAGACGTCACCTTTCCCTCCAGTAAGTAGCTTTCATCTTGGCAAAATCAAAACTCTGCACTCCTATGATCATGGATGTCAAATAAAATCTTCAACATTACATACCTGAAAGAGTTTCAAACTGTGCAGGCAACCTTCCCTGGCAGCTCATTGTACAGTTCGTATTCCATGGGAAAAGAAATTGCTCTGCTCCTATGGCAATAGTACTCTTTCTGCATATTTAGGATTTTTTCTTCAAGTTGTGATGGGGCCAATAAATGTTGGCCCCATCCTCTGCCCTCCCTCTGTTCTCTCTCCCACAGCCTCCTTCTGTCCTCTGCTGCCATCAACATCACCAAAACCCTTGGAGTTTTATGAAGCACTTTCCCATCTTTTGTCTCCTTTTGGATTTGAATCTTTAACTTGCTTCGTGAGACAGCAATCCTGCTCACTTTCCCATAGAACACCAGGCTCTGAGAGGCAGTCATTTGCTCACATGTCTATAACTCATTTCTCTACCTCCTTCCCTTAAGATTTCACCATTTTTTTAAGCCAGATATAGTGCACACACCTATAGTCACAGCACACAGTACTTGGGAGACTGAGGATCTTGAGTTCAAGGCCAGCTTGAACTACCTAGCAAGACCCTGTCTCAAAAAAAAAAAAAAGTTTCCCTTCTAATCTCCAATAGAGTAATTTATACTGAGTTTTACATGTGGTTGGCCTTCACATGCTCTCCAGGAAAGATTGATTCACACAATGGATTTGTGTGTGTGTGTGTGTGTGTGTGTGTGTGTGTGTGTGTGTGTGGTACTGAAGTTTGAGCTCAGGGCTTTGCACTTGCTAGGCGGGTACTCCACTGCTTTAGCCACACTGCAGCCCTTCTTATTCTGGTTATTTCTCACCTAAAGTCTGACTAGTCGCCCAGACCAGCTTGGACCACAATTCTCCTACTGTAGGTTTCCCAGAACAACTGAGATGACAGGCATATATCACCACACCCAATTTTTACTACTGAGAAGGGGGTCTCACACACTTTTTGCCCTGGCTGGCCTCAAACCCCAATCCTCCTGAGCTGAGCTTCCCAAGCAGCTAGGATTATGGGTGTGAGCCACAGTGACCAGCTCACAGGAAACTTTATTTTAAAAAGCACCGTTTGTAGCTAAGAAGTGACTTCCTGGGATACTTCCACTGTCTTAATTTTATAAGGAAGCTGTAATAGGTATGCATTTTTTTCAAATTTTAATAAATATTTACATTTGTAAGTGACAGTATCATTCACTGTGTGCCTTTTGCCTCACAGTGACAGCTGAACATGGCATCAAAAGCCCCAAATCACAGGAATTATATAATATACATATTAAGGTTGGATACACACAAGAATTTTTAGCAGAAATTAGTTAACATGATTTCATAAGCATGCACTTTTTCTAGCCCCAGATCATTCAGTAAGACAACAAAACACTCAACAAGAGGAAATTAGAAAGAGTTAAAAAGAAACAGCCTCTGTGCCTAAAGCTGGGAGGCTTTGAAGTTCTTTTTACAAGACAGGCCAGGGGAGGGGATACTTTAAGCTGAGGAAACAGGAAGTGCCTAGATAAAAAGTTTGTTTTGTTTCTTAGGGGGGTGGTCTTTCTAGAAGCACTCTTCCAGGAAACCAGTCCTTTCCCACCTAGAAATTGAGGTTTCCTGAGAAAAACATAAATAACCTCTCCCTGGCACAGCACACAGGATCAGTTAGTCAGTAAAAAGCTGCAGACATGGCACTTGTCCCACTCCATGTTATCAGCACATGGGAAGAATGAGTGACTTTGAAGAAAGGGCCTGGGAAGAGAAGCAGCTAAAAGAGGAAAAGCTTGGGTGCAGGCTGGTCCTGTGAAGATTTAAACACAAAGAGCAGGGACAGAAATAAGAGCAAGGAGTCAGGGTGTATATTCTTGTGGCTGTGTTGCAGGGCTCCATTCTCCTTGCAGAAGTAGGCTGGATCAGATTGGGAAGGGAACATCCGGTGAGGATGCCAAGACTCTGAAATTAAAGCCCTCTCCTCTTACTGCCTTTTGCTCCTGGCTCCACAGGAAGTACATAGAATAGGTTGGTTATCATGAGTCACAGTGCCCCCTGGTGAAGAACTGCCAAAGCACAGCCCGCTGATGGAATTAGAGGGCCATGGGGCAAAGCTGGAGTAACTCCCAATGGAGTTGCCGAGGTATGACATCGTTGACATGTGCAGCCTCTCCATCTTCCCATAACCATATTGCTTATCAAAATGTGCTAGCTGCAGCTTTATCTTCTTAAGGTTAATTTCCCCACCCCTCACATTCAACTCCCCATAGCATTTAGTCAGCTCCACCCTCTGGGATGCAGGTGGGCGATGTGTCTTTCTTTTTTCCATATCTTGCATATAAACTCTTGGTTAGGTCCCCCTCCCCAAAGCTTTTATGTTTTTCCTAAGTCCCCAGTAAGCTGCTTCTCTTCTGGTTGGAATGAGCCAGTCTCCCTCCTACAACTCCTTTCTCTTGAGCCCACTTCTGATAAATCCTGCTAGTGGGCAACTGGTAAGGAGAAAACAATTATTCAATATAGTTGTTAAAGTAGGGTGAGACCTACTTTATTCATGACCACAACAATAGGTATAGAAGCCACCAGGGGGCACAGTGAACTTTTGCTCTGGGGAACAGACACTGAGTTCAACTCCCACTCAATAAGGCCTCAGCAAGTATGGATTTATAAGCAAAGAGCAGGGTAGGGCATGGGGGCGGGGGTGTCAGTGAATGGAAAATTACTAAGAGGAAGCATCATGGGGAAGTGTTACTGTGCCCAACCACACCAAATACGGAGTTATCACCTGGGAGATGGCCAAGGATGGGGAACCTCACAAGACATCAAAGGTGGTCAGATGTTGAAGACGAGGGAGTTTTGCTGAACTAGCAGGGCTCTTTGCTAACACTGAATTTTACAAGGAAGCACCAGATAGACCCTGAAGAGGGTTTGGTACCCAGCCAGGCTATTTTGTGTGTCAAGCAATATGTCCATCACTGTACAGACCAGTTTTGCAAAGAGAGTTTATTCATGAGTTCAAGGCAATTTGTGGTTAAAGAAACAAGGTTGTATGAGGTGGAGAGGAGTAGGATGGAAGAAAAGAAATGTGATGTAATCAGTGTCCACCCATGCTCAAACTTCATGGCTTTTCCTAGGAAAGGAAGATGGCAGCTATAGCATGATCTGTGGATGCATTTTGGGGCCCTCTGACATCAAAAGGTCATCCACGGGACATTTGCACAGACTTGAAGGGGTCAGTCATTTCAACAGGTTTGAGCTAGACAAGGCTACCTCCAAATCCCTAAGAAAAATAACTCACAGTTATTTCCAAGGTGACCACACACCAGAGATGCTGTCTACCGTGAAGCTAGCTGGGGTCTATTTACTGTTTAGCTAAGTGACTTCTAAAATCAATGACTAAAGCCAGCAATTAGAAGTGAGTGAAGTTGAAGAATTTGTTCAGGTTTTCTCTGGATCTCAAAACAAAGAATGTGACCTGTTTGTTCTTTAACAAGGAAGGAAGAATGGCTCAAGCCTCTTAACAAGAGGAAAAAAATTTGATTAATTTCATTCTGGGGACTCTTACAGGTTCAGGAATCTGATTAAAGTTTGGTCAAGCAAAAAATCTTTGTCAGGACCCATCAATCTTCTCAGTGGTCTTTATATTTGTCAAAAGCTTTAGATAGCTATTTTAACCAAGTGATTCATGGCTGGTTTTGGTAGGGAGCTCCATGTGTCAACTGTCACCACTGAGACTAATGGGAGAGAAAGGTCCCTGCTGACTTTCTGCCAGCACATGGCTGGCTTTACAACCTAGCAAATGTGTGCAGCCTGGTTCCAGAGAACATGCATGCTAACACAAGAATGTTTGTTTTAGAATATCTGTAAGGTTCTGCAATATTCCTGAGTAAATTTGGTGCTGGTGTTGAAAAAAAACTGAAAATGCCACTTGCCTTGAACCAAGAAATTTGATTATATGTTTAATAGTTAAGAGACAAAAAAAGAAATGCTGTCTTATCTTCCTCATCATAAGTTTACTTCCATACCTATGATATTGTAGAGATCTTTTCAATACAGGAATTAATATGAATGGAAGGGAGACAGGCATAGCTCAAGTGGTAGAATTGCCTTCCTAGCAAGCACAAGCCCCTGAGTTCAAACTCCAGGACTGCCAAAAACAAAGAATGTGGAGTGTCTTGGAGGTGTGAAGGAACAGTGAATAATGTCTTCTCATTTCTGAAACATTTGGAGACTTCCACAAAATGTCTTGTAATGCCCTTTTGATAATTGTAAAATAAGGCAGGACACAAGCCTGAAGAAATACATAGGTGGGAAAGCAAGTCACTGTGGTCTAAATATAAGCTATGAGGTGATTGCTTTAAAATTTACCGGTACAGCGTGTACCTCAGACCAAATAGAATGTGCTGAATTAACCCAAACAATCCTTATTTCCCGTGTCAGAGTCATGTAGCTCCTGGCATAGGGTCAGGATATGGAGGGAGATGGGGTGTAAGGTGTTTGCAAGAACTCATGAAATCTCAAATTTATTTTGCCCCTAAAGACATTTGTTTTCTGGAGAATTTCTGGGAAATGACATTAGGTCATTTAAAATAGAATAGCTCCTGGATGTTGCCCTGTTGACAGCCAACGTAAACACTGCATCCCTGGATCAAACAAACTACAGCATCAAAGAAAACTAGACAACCCCAGGAATTACATCTTTCAACCTGTTAGAGAAATGCCATCAAAATAAGAGGAAAGCATGCAAGGTTTCTTTCAATCTGAGGATTTATCAAATAATAAAACAATAAACTGGTGTGTGTTGAGCATTTTCTATGATTCAACACCATTTGCTAAGAACTTTGCATACTCTTTCATTTTAGCCTCATAAAACTCCTCTGAGGTCAATACTATTGTCACCATTCCAGAGTTGAGGAAAAGGAAGCACAGAGAGGTTGTTTACTTGCCTAAGGCCACAGAGGTGATGAAATGCAGAGGCTTCTGCTAACTACTAAGGTAACATGAACGAGTCATGTTCACTAAAGACTTGGTTTATGTTGGGGTTAGCAATGAGGACAGCCATGTTAGGACTACATCCCCCCCCCCGCAGATGGCTTACTAGTAACTCTACACTCAACCCCAAAGACTGACAAAGAGATGATTATTACTCTTCATCTCCCCGAATGGATGCCAAGGACAGTTGGGCAAACCATGACCTAACTACAACTTACTTTTCTTGGTTGCCCAGTGATGCTATCCCTTAGTGACCTTCCTGGTATTTTTCCACTACCCTCTATATCTAGCCCAAGCCTGAGTATGGCAGTGGGCTCTTGCTGTCTTGCTGGGGTCCCCCTCCACAGGGCTCCTGCCTGAACAATAAACCCTGTGCTGGTGTTTGAGCCATCTCTCTGCCTCTTCCATGCCTCTTATTTTCTAACAGTTTATATAAAATTTTCTAGATGGCTTCATGATTAAACAACTGTTGTCTTGGTGATTCTAATACAGTCAGTACACTATATGTGTCTGTGACTGGGTTATTTGGGGTTACTAAAACTGTTCTTCCCCCCTATAACTGGAAAAATCTAAGGTTTTACTTCAAGAACAACTAAACTAATATGTATACAACCTCTATAAAGCTGTGATGCTATTGCTGGTTCCTTATACTAAATACATTTATGTTTTTCAAGTATATCAAGACTTCTAAAATACAAAATTTATATAAACATGGTAACTAAAAGTTAATGGTACTGGTATACTGTTCTGTTAGTTGCTAAATTTTAATTGTCCATCAAAATTTTAACCATGGCTCTTTTAAGTTTTTGTCATTACAGTTCTGATCCTTCTGGAGCATTTACAATCAAGTCCATAAAAAATGACTCTAATAAGCGCTTATGTGTCAATCAGTTTAGCTTTTTAGACATCTGCTTTTGTTGGATTTTGTTTTATATTGTCCTTGTCTAAAAGCCCATTGCCTAAGGACCACTCCTTCTAAGCCTCTTTGTTGCTTAAATTTGGCCAAAATGGTCTAGTTGGCACTGACTCCCACCTGATCTGCTCATTATCCCCCTGCCTCAATGTGGGACCAAAACCAACCAAACAAACAAAATCCAGGAGAGAACAAGTCCTCATGATGAAAAAAAAAAAAAATGACCAATCAAGAAAGATCTTCAGCCTACAGCCATACCACCCTGAATATGCACAGTCTCATCTGATGTCAGAAGCTAAGCAGGGTCAGGCCTGGTTAGAACTTGGATGGGAGACAGATCTTCAGAAGAGACTGCTCAGAGACAGATTGGAGACAAGTGAAGAATGCCATCAAAGTTCAAATGGCGTCACTTGTGCCAAACCTCTTAAAAATAACCAAGGCTGAGAGGATTGAGGAAGTGGTTCTTATACATGTGTGGCTATCTGGCATTAAAGCCCTTCTAGATACAAACTCATATTTTTAGACAGGGTCTTCTACTTAGAGACAAAATGACTATTTTTACTGGCTCTAAACATGTCCTTTGATACTTAAAGATGGTGGTTTTTACTTTTTAAAACAATGAGTTTTCTTGGACATATATACTGATAGTGTATTGTTGCCAAGGTAATTCTACTCAGTTAAACAAAAACAAAAAAAAAAAAGATACTGTCTGGGTAAAAGAATAAAATGTCCAACCTTTAAAACCCCATTAGAGGGGCCCTTTTGTTGTTGCCTTGTCTATCCCCACTACAGTTAAAAGTAGCAGAGATTGCTCCTTGGATCCACCACAGTCGAGTCAAGCCAGCTTCTCTCGAGTAGGAGTGCATCCCTGATCTGGCTTCACCATGCAGGATCACCCTCAGGAACCTGAGCGCCCTCCCTCGGCAGGACTCCACTTCCCAGGAAACAACAGGGGACCAAGAATGGCAGGATGGCCCTTCTCTAGTCACCCCAGGAAGCTGACTAATCTATGCATGACAGAAGCTTGAAGAGTCAACTCTCCAATGGGACAAACAGACTGTTTTCCACACCAGTTATTTCACTGTAATGCTTTGTCACCCCTTGTCTACATCTGTTGCTGTAGTTCTCACCCTAGTCTTCACCATAGGTTTGGCAAAAACCTCCCCTGCTGATTGGACTCACAGTGAAAGGCTTTTATTAGCTCTCTTCTATCTCTTTTGGGCAGGATGAATAATTACTATTTGTTACCAATATGGTCTCCCTTCATGGTCCCAGAGCCCTCATCCTGTGACCTGTGTATGCATACTACTTGGGCAGGAAATGTTGTCAGTAGGACTTTGCTTTTCCGTACTTACTATTCTTGTGCAGGCTCTGTCATCGGGTCATGCACTCACAACCATACCACCTATCTAGTGTGCTCCCATGGTAATCAGCATATCTGCTTCAACCCCACTTACCGCCCCTGGGAGCAATGGTTAGAGATCCAGAGCATCTGCAACCATGGGAACCTCGTCTGCCACACCCAGGTGTTTAGACCTGATAAACCAGTGTCAATGCTCTTTGATGCATGTGCGGCCATAGACCAAGATGGATATGGAGGTATAAGCTGTAGCTGTGGAGGCCTAATGTGGGAGACAGCCTATACGTCTATACATGCAGGAGAGACAACTCGTGGCCATGTGATGATGTGTGTTCTTATTATTGACTTTATTGGAGTTGTGTTTCATGGGCTACATGGCAAAGGGCAAAACACACAGCCCTCCTGCATAAGGGAACAGCTGCCCCAAACTGCACTCCTGGTACCTGTAATCCTGTAAATTTCCCTGTACTTAAGCCATCTGATTGGACACAGGGACCTGTAATTGGTATAAGGATAGATGAAAAGGGCCTTGACCCTGGGATCCTGATGTACCTCAAAGTAGTAACTGTTACCCATGAGAATTCCTCATACCAAGTTTTCCACTCCTTTTATGAGGAAATGAAGAATGAATTTTCCATCTCTGCAAAAGCTAAAAACTTGTTCCTCTCACTGGCTGAGTCTATAGCCCAGACACTGAATGTCACTTTGTGCTATGTTTGTGGAGGGACCAACATGGGAGACCATTGGCCTTGGAAAGCAAGGGAACTGGATCCACAGGAGCCTTTTAATGAGACTGCCTTCCCAAAACACAGGAAAGGTGTCTGGCTCTTAAAAACTTCCATCATCGGAAATTACTGTATCTCCTGCCTAGGAGGCCAATTCTCCACCCTTGTGGGAGATTTAACTTACTTAGGACAGAAGTTGTACAATGACACTGCCCAAAAAAAACCTCAATGGTGGGGATCCCCAAACCACACAGAACCCCAACCCCACCCACTGGCCAACTTTTTTAATCTCCAGAAAGCATGGAACAATCTTACCGCAAACATAGATTGGCAAACACACAGGGGACTGTATTGGATCTGTGGGAAGCAAGCTTATATGGTGCTACCTAGTCGTTGGTTTGGGTCTTATATGGTAAGCTCAATCAGACCATCCTTTTTCCTGCTTCCCCTCAGACAAGATAAAAAACTAAAAGCACCCATATATAAAAAAAGATTAAATAGACAAAAATGGGGTGCCTTACAAATTGGCAATTGTAAAGATGACGAATGGCCTCCTGAGTGAATCATCCAGTACTGTGGTCTTCCCACCTGGGGCTATCACACCCCTATATATATGCTCAACTGCATCATCAGGCTGCAGGCTGTTGTTGAAATTATAACTAATGAAACTGCAAGAGCTTTCAATTTGCTGGCAAAACAAAGCACTAAGATGTGTAATGCCATCTATCAGAAGTGCTTGACCTTAGACTATTTGTTGACCTCTGAGGGAGAAGTTTGTGGAAAACTTAACCTAAGCAACTGCTACTTACAGATTGATAATAAGAAAAAAAAAGTCATAAAAAGTCACAGATAAAATTTAAAAACTTGCCCATTTCCCCATCCAGACTTGGGGAAGATGGACTCCCAGTGACCTGTTTGGAGGCTGGTTCTCTGCCTTGGGCCGTTTTAAAACCCCGATAGGGGCAATAGGCATTATCCTGGGCACATGCTTAATGTTACCCTGCCTGGTCCCCCCGGTATTGTGGTCTTTCAGCACCATTATGGAAGCCACTATAGAAAGGAAAATGGCTGCACCTGTAATGATGCTATGGAAATACAAACCTCTAAATCAAGATAATACTCTTTGACCCTAGTAGGGTCAGAGCATCAAAGGGGGGAATGATGTAGCAGGGAAAGGGACCAGAAAAGAAACAGACAGGCTGTGTTCTGATGACGAGACAAGGGGAAGGGATGGCAAAGCAGAGAGATAAAACTTAAAGAGTTGAAGCATGAGGGTCACATAGCACTGGGAAAATGAAATAACCAATGAAGTCTCATGCAGCCACAAGTGGGTTGCACTTTGCTTTTTGCTTCTGTAACCTGCTTGCGAGGGTGTGTAAGGTGAGACCTCTTTGTTCTCGGGGCTCAGCCTTTGGACATGAGTCTGAGGGGTCTGTGTCAGCACAATAAACATTGCTTCCTGCTAATCTGCCTCAGTGTCCCATATCTCAACTTGAGATTCCTGCAACATAACTATTTCCTTAAACTTGAAAAATCTCACCGTCCCTCTCTCTCCTCTCCCATCCCACAGTAGAAAATAAAGATGACCCAAAGGTAGTTTGCTGGCAGTTCTGTTTAGCTGAAAGCCAGTAGTCAGTTGGGATGGAATAGCACACATGCCCACGTGTGTACACACATGCACACACACACCTCACTGTTGACTTAACACAAGGTTTCTTTGCAGGTCTTACTAGGTGTGCAGTGTGGGCCAGGTAGAGAAGTGTGATGGGGCGTTCTCATTGTAACCATCCAAACACCCAAGCTGATGAGTTTGATTAATGCTTCCGTGATCTTGGAAAAATGGGAACAGAACTGTTCCCAGCCTCTTGACGCTGCCTCCTGGAAGTGACGTGGAACTTCTCAAAGCAAGTCACAGGATATGCCCAATTTTAAAAGTTAGACAATAAAATGTAAGCTTAGCATGTGTCTAGAAAGGAAGAGAATTGGACTATTCACGTAGGTACAGCCCTAATGACTGAGACATTCCATAAATGTCATTGATGAGAGGAAATTGATGGCAGAATACAGAAGCAGGTGGTCACCCAAAAAAGGTTAACTTTATGGATCTCAAACTAAAGGCCCACGTGAGGAGTTTTTCAAGAATGGTAAACAATGTTAAAAAGAAACAAATAATGGGACTCCAGTGCCCTGGATTCTTACACAAGCAAACCAAAGCCTGACTCAGAAGTGGTCCAACCAATTTCTACCAAGGGGCTTCCAATGGAGTGGTCCATTGAGGCACATCTCCACTTCAACAAACCAAATGTTTTCCTTGTCTTGCTCCTGAGTTGATCTTAGGAAAACTTTCCCCCACCCCGGCCCCTTTGTAGGAGCTCTGGAACTGTCTGATTCATCAATTATTCTCTGAGCAAACACTTTAATATTGGAATGCTACTTGAAATCAGGAGGATCAGAGTTCAAGGCCAACCCAAACAAAAAGTTTGCAGACCCCACCTCAACCATAAATAGGAGGGTCACTTCTAGGCTGACCTATCCAAAGTAACCAGAGCAAAAAGGGCTGGAGGTATGGATCAAGGAGTAGTAGAGCACCTGTCTAGCAAGCATGAAGCCCCAAGTTCAAACCCCAGTACTGCCAAAAAAAAAAAAAAATTGAAACGAGCCTAGGTTTGCTTTTTTGGCAGTACTGAGGCTGGAACTCAGAGCCTCGTTCCACCACTTGAGTTACACTCCCAGTCCTTTTGCTCTACTTATTTTTCATATAGGATCTCATGCTTCTGTCTAGGCTGGACTTGGACTGCAATCCTCCTACCTGTGCCTCCTGAGTACCTGAGATTATAAGCATGCGCCACTATGCCAGGCCCTTGGTTTTCCTGTTCAAGATGATAATGATTTAGCAGGTTTATGTGTGCCTGGGGAAGGAGGTGGATGGAGCTGCTGGTCACCAGTGAAGATAGAGTCAAGGACAACAGAAACAAACTGCTCAGTTATGAGTTTAAGAATTTGCCACTGGATCCTGCAATTGCTGGGTGGGCCTTGGAGTCACACAGGGGGTAATATGCATGAACTTTAGACAGATGAAGTATTTGAGGTCATTTTGCCTACAACACAGTGACTCTTATTGGAATATCTGATGACAAAGAAGGTAATTATGTGAAAAGGTGAACACTTGGCCTTGGCATACTAGGATTTGGTGTGACTTCTCCACATAGGACTTCATGATTTTGACCATGACCTTTTCACTCACTGAATACCCAAAATCCCTGGTGCTCTCCATGCCAGGTCCTGGGGCAAAATGACCTGTCATTGCTGATAAATGCTAACTAATAACTTTTGTGAAATAAAACAGCAGGTTGGGCCAGGAATATAGAGAAGAAAGTGAGAGCCCCTGGGAGAGGAATGCAGAAGGATGTTGTTGTAAGACTGGACTTCTCTGTGTGGTGGCAACACTGTTGTGTGTGATGAAGCTATTATTCACTGCCTCAAGCCTCTGTCTGTCTCTATGACCATACGGGTTACGGGGGCCTGGACTCCTCTTTTTATGCACAGGACTTTCAGCTCTGCCATCCTGAGAGATGCGAGCACCTGTTTGCTTCTGATGACGGCTGTCATTTCAGTGAGGTGCAGATTCAGTGTGTTCCCCACTCCAAGAGTACAAGAATAAGAAAACACACCGTCAAGTGCACTCACAGTGCCAATAAGACTACGAGCAGCACAGGATCTGAGACATGGCCCCTGGCCAAGGCTGGGGGTCTGCAGGCTAACAGAAGGTAACAGGGACACACACAAATGGCTGAGAAACTCTTCTCCAGAATTTAGGGCACCTGGGAAAGATGTCATTGCTACTATCCTCTATGAAGAAGTAAGGAGAACCAAGACTTAGCACAGGCTGCCTTCTCTTCCCATCTTATTAAATAGCAAAAATAACTCCAACACCAAGGAATAATTCACCTGCCTCAAAGCCTTTATAAAATGCCAATGGTCTAAGGATAAAATTCATTTCTGTATGCCCCTGTAGCAACTAAATGTACATTTTTTTTAAAAAATCCGTTTTAAATGCTTACCTCCTTAAGCAAACAAAAATGGGTTAGGGATATAGCTCCGTGGTAGAGCCCTTGCCAAGTGTGCCTGAGACCCTGGGTTCAATCCCCAGTGCCGCAACAAGGAAAGAAAGAACCATCATCACAATATGTATTTCTCTCAGGTTACTGGCTAGTCACACACATCTGACTGTTTTATTTCTAACCCTCATTTCTCCCCCATCAATATTTCCCAAGCGCAGATAGGGATGGGGACAGTTCACACAGCATGTATTTCTGCTTACAGGGCTTCAGGGGAATGCTGTCTCTGTGTTCTGCTCTCATTTCGTTCCAGGCAAGCTGGGCAGTGTGGGCTGTGTCCTGTTCTGCTTTGGTTCCCTGGTCCACTCTAAGATCCGCGTGTAGAAGCACAAATAGATGGCTGAGAGCTCATGTGACCTATTCTCTGTGTTCTTAAAGTTTCGTGAACCATCAAACCATACCATGCTATGGGAAGTGTCATCATGATGTATGCATAATTACAACTCACTCACTTTGGAGATTTAAGTGAAGCAAGTAAATAGATGTCCTACTCAAAGGCAAGGAGTCCGTGTTGCAAAAGATATTTTGCTTTTGGTCAGTATTTATGTTTTAACATCAAGACTCTCTACCTTTAAATGATAAAGTTTGTGGTGATGGCGTTCAGGACCCGCTACCACAAAATATGGTTCAAGAGCCCGCAGGGGCTTGTGGAAAAGCCACACCCCATGCTCAGAGGTCCCACTTGGTCTAGGAGTCTGCATTTTCAAACACTCCAGATGATTCTGAAGAGGGGACTTTCCTTTGAGAAAATGAAAGCAGAAATGTCATTCTTACTTTTCCGTCTCCCTTCTGTCCTGAATCATGTCATCAAACCTAGGGAACAGGGAGTGTGGCTCAGTGGTAGAGCACTTGCTCTTAGCAAGCATGAGGCCCTGAGTTCAAACCCCAGAACCACCAAAAATAAATAAATAAATAAACAAAAACACAGCCAAAACAAAAAACTAGAACAAACAAGGTTTTCTGAGCTTCCCTCTCATCTGAGAGGTGTCCTCTCCATAGACACAGGGTGACAAAGAATCTGAGCAAATAGGGCTTGCTAAGTTCACCCCCTAGTACAAAATATACTTTTTCTGTTGGGTCTTCACTTCCTTATGAAGGCTCCTCTGTCACATAAAACATATACTAAATTGATTTCCATGCTTTTCTCTGGTTAATCTGTTGTTTATTATTGGGGCCTCACCCATGAACCTAACATGGGAGGGAAAGATGTTTCTTTCCCCTGTGGTAATGATCATATAAATGTGTGTTACAGCATCACTTGTGTCAACCCAAAGATTCTGTTGTCTAGAGGGAGTGAATGACACATTCTTCTCAATAGCCTTTAAATAATTTCTAGTGAAGCAGTAGAGAGCGTATTTCCAGGTCACAAAGGGACTGGAAGTGATATGACGTTTGTACGTGATGATATACTCATTTTTCTGAAATAAAAAAAAAAAATCTGTGAAGAGAGGAATTATGACTAGTATTTACAACAACTTTGCATAAACATCCCCAAGTTCCAGGCACAAGACAAAAGGCATGACTCACACACAGCACAGCAGGCGTCATGGTCAGGGAAGTGGTCCTTGTGAAGATTGCTTCCCTAATGCCTGAGCGCGGCTTTTAGAAGGTCTGTAGGAAGCTGATAATGGGGTAGTTCACTGAGTATCACCAGCAAAAATCTGGGTTTTGATCAAGAGCATTTCCTTAGCTAAAAATGGTGTATTCCCAGACCTTGATTCGATTTTTTACCAGGCCGTGATTGGAAAAGACTGAACACTTGAAATAAAATTAAAATGACGGAAATCCTTTGATCTGTGAATGAGGTCATCCTATTGCGTGTGGCTTGAGTTCTCTATTGCTGTGGTTTTTCGGGGGCCAGGAAGGAGTCTTCCAAGCTCTCTCCCATACAACCTCTCACCCACAACTTCTCCTGGAGCTGGCCTTCCCCTGGGTGCAGGTGGAAGGGTGCACAGGGGTTTGTGGAAAAGCCACACTCCAGTTCAGAGGTCCCACTTGGTCTAGGGTGGATGGGAGTCTGCACTTTATAAGCACTCCAGATGTTTCTGAGGAGGGGACTTTCAGATTAAGTTTAGAGAAATGCAATTGAAATCAAGTCAATTTCTCATATTTTAAAAACATTCATGTCCAAACAAAAAAACCAGAAAATAAGTGTTGGTGATATGTGTTGAGATTTGGAGCCTTTGTGCACTGCTGAGGAGAATGGAAAATGGCGCAGCTGCTGTGGAAAACCATGCAGCAGTTCCTCAGAAATTTCCATGTAAAATTACCATGAGATCCAGGAACCCACTCCAGCTAGCTGCCCAGAAGAATGAAAGGCAGGGTCTTGAAGAGGGGTTTGTATGTTTATGTTCACAGCAGCACTAGCCACAATAGCCAAGAAGTTAAAGCAAGCCAAGTGTCTATGGCTGGATGAACATATGGATGAAGTACAGTTTGTATATACAATGGAATATTCCTCAGCCTTAAAAAGGAAGGAAAATCCTACATATGCTACAACATGCTGCACTGTGAGGACATTGTGCTAAGTGAAACAAAACAGTCACAAAGGGACAGAGAGTATATTACTCCACTCATATGAGGTATCTAGAATAGTCAAATTTATACAGAGTAGAGTGGTGGTGCCAACAGTCAGAGAGAGGAGAGTGGGGAGTTGTTTAAAGGGTCCAGGGGTTCATAACATGAGTGGTGTTCTGGAGTTGGATGTGACAATGACTGCACAGTAACAAAAATACTTAATGTCACTTAAAATGATTAAGGTGAGAAGCTATGCTTTATGTATTTCACTACAATTAAAAATAATAATTTTTAAAACTCAATAGCCTCTAAAGGGAGAGGTCATCACACAAAGAATAAAGCGCTTGCTCTGCAGCTTTGATGGAAAAACTTGAGTCCAAACTCGCTTAAGGAATACAGGATTCATGAGGCTGAACTTGGCTAAGATCAGACAAGCGGGATGGGAATCCCATGAGCCCACTCCAAGGCCCTCTGCACTGGGTCTTTGGCTGCTTGGGCTCCTTTCTGTTTGTATGTGAGGGCTAATAAGAGTGTGTCAAGAAAACTCTGAGGTTTCATGGTCAAGTACTGAAAGATGGGGTCCAGGTTTACCAAAGTGGGAAACATGGGGGAAGATGTTCGTATGAGGAGGGAGGAAAAGGGGTTCATTGGACTTGATTCATCGTAACTGGCAGGTCAGCAGAGTGTTGGAAGTGCTGACCTCGATGTTGTCGGGCTGTCAGCAAAAATGGAGTCATAACGTAAATAAGCTCAGCAGAGAGAGTCCAAGGACAGAAATGGGGGAGTAGAGAAACTGAGAGCTAAAAGCAACCCTGGGGACAAGCCCACAATGGGTTAGGAAGTGGACGCAGGGAGAGACAAGGAGCCTGGGAGCACACGGAAGCCCAAAGTCAGGCCTGGCTGTGACGCTCTTACCACAGTGGCCAATGCCAACTATGCAACCCCTGTTCAAGGAAGTTTGTGAAGTCTCCAGAGCAGCTATGTGAGATAAGCAGAGCACGCTTTCATTTTTGAGAAGTAAAGTGAGCTGCAACAATACTGATCGGTTTCCCAAGCTCTTACACCCCTGTCAAGTCCAGCTCTCCAAGCCCAGATGCCCCTCCTGTTAAGAAGGGAGTGGGACATGTGTGAAAATGGAGCAGTGAGACCTGCTGAAACTGTTCTAAGAAGGGGGGACTGGGGATAAAGGAGAATGATGGAGGGAATGAATTCAACTAAGATATCTTGTAAGCACTTTTGTAAGTGTCACAGTATACCCCCAGTACAATGCTAATTAAAAAAGAGAAGGGAGTGAGGGTGAGAGTGGCAGCCAGGCCCAGCCAATGACGGATTGCATTGCTGGTAGGAACAAAAGCATATATAAAACCAGCTGAACTCCTGACTCTACATAAAATGAAAACCTTTTCATAGTCAAGTTCTAAACGATTGACAAGTTTTACTATACAATTGTCCCTCAGTGTCTGAATGGAATTGAGTCCAGGATCCTTGTCCTCCTGAGAAAGCCCCTCCTCCATGGACGCTCCAGTCCCTCTTAAAAACTAATGTTTGGCATAGAACCCTCTTCCATATACTTTAAATCATCTCCAGATTCCTCATGCTATCTAATACAGTGCTGTGGAAATAGTCTTTATACTATATTGTTTAGGGGATCATGACAAGAATGTGTACTGTACATGTTTAATACTGACACAACTTAAGTATTTTCCCTGGGAGGTCTGTTGAATCCCAGGATTCAGAACCAATGATTTGAAATTCAAGAATATGGAGGAGTAACTGTATGAGTAAGCTTCAGATTAGCACACTTGAATTGCTCATCCTTTCATAATTGCTGGATTATTTGTGGAAGGTAATTTGGAGAATCCTCAGTTACCCTTGTGGGGATTCATTTACTTGTAGCTGTTTTGAGAATAAACTGACAGCATTTTGGAACCACTTGAGTTCCCTTTGGGCCCATCTTCTGCTTCCAGTCCTCTGGTACCACATGTGACTGCATTTGCAAAGCAGGCTTAAAAGAAATGATGATAGCACAGTGAAAGAAAAGATGAAGAAACATGTTTCCATTTGTCGCTTTATGTGACAGCTTAGAATTTGAATGTTTAAAATCTAAGGGGGCGAAACAGAGTGCCACCTGGAAAGTGTAATATTTTCATTTGGTAAATGCAAATTCTAGATCATTCCCAGAATGTATATTTTACAAAACTTAAATAATAGCTTTAAATTAAAATGTATTTTAACTGAGACAATAATGATTATCGATGATTATTACATGATCTGTAATGAAAATACTTTGTGGTATAGAAGATCCCACTCCTGGTGTCAAATACTCTTAGTACACCACTGCGTGTCTCAACTGGATCTGAGCCTCCCAGTGCACCCCTGGCTGCAAGAAAAGGAGCTGCCCCTAGGCTCTGCCCCTCCTCCTTTCACTCCTCCACTTGGTTTGCTGAGACTCCCAGCAACAGACACCCCCCCAACCCCCGGGGATTTTTCTCTAGCATCTTTCAATAGTTCACAAGGTTTAGAAAGGGAAAAAAAATAGCTTCTGCTCTCAAACAGGCAGCAGAACCAGTTTCTGGGATGGTTTTAAAAGACCATTGGAAGAAGCAGAACTCAGAGAAGTGTTTGTCTTGAGGAGATTCTGCAAATAGTCATTCATTTCTTCAAACATAGCTTGAAATTAGCGTTTGAGGACATTGAGTGCTTCAAATTCACCATTAAAAGAGTTCTACATTCTGTCACAAACACATTTTTTTCTTGGACAACATTGACATAGATGTGTCTATGTTATAACTCACTTTAAATTTCTATACTATGGTTTACCTTAAACTTTACAATTGTATGCTACACACATGTATATTCCTCTTTCTACCCACATGTACAATATTATACAATAGTAAAACTAAAATTAAATCTTTCATACATATTTAATAATGATAAATATTAATCTGGTTGCATATATATATGTGTATATATATATATATATACACATATATATATGTATATATATATATATATATATATACATTTTCATTACACAGCTTTGAGTGTACTTGCTAGAAAATGCAGAAAAGAATCTACTTTTTTTTCTTTTTTTTTTTTGCAGAACTGGAGTTTGAACTCTTGCTAGGCAGGTACTCTACCACTTGAGGCACTCCACCAACCCTTTTTTATGTTGAGTATTTTCAAGATAGGGTCTTGGAAACTATTTCCCCAGGCTAACTTTGAACTGCGATCCTCCTGATTGATGTCTCCTAAGTAGCTAGGCTTACAGGCCTGAGCCACCAGCACCTGCAAGAATCTCCTTACTGCTAGAAGTTAAAAAGTGCTACCTTCCAAAAAGAAATTAACTCCTGATATCAGAGGAGCTATTTTCAACTGTAAGTAACTTGTCAAAGGTCTGAGTCGAGCACATTGTAAGAAAGATCCGAACACCACCTAGGGAAGGCTCCTGTTGACTTCTAAAGCAGAGAGTGGATTCAAGGGAGCTTGACCAACTCAGCATGCAAAACAGTGTTCTGAGCCTACTCATACTTCATGGAGACATCAGCTGGTCCTGATATAAGGAATCTTAAATCCCAATCCTAACTTCAGGATTGGGGTTACCTTAGGGAGCCCTAAAGAGAGAGAGAGACTTATAGCTTCCATGGAGTCTCTAAGTTTTAAACTGGATTCAGAGCATGTAGCCCAGCACAGCCCAAATCTCCCCTGACTCTAAAAACTACTAGAAACTTCCCATGTTCCATAGTCTTTTTCCTTGACCAAGTGCAGAGAAAGTGATGGTGGGCCAGTGTAAGCTGGTGATGCCCAGAGGCAGCCTCTGGCTTTTGCTTCTGGACTATTCCAAAATTCATATTCAAGTTTCCTGTAGGTTTTGTGAGACATCCTAGCCATCTTCACCTGACTTAATCCTCCCTTAACATTTTTCTATAAATGTCCACCCCCACCCGCCCTAGAGAAGAAATACGAGGAGACAACAGAAAGAAGAGATAGATCCTTCAGCTAAATCTTGATGCTTTTCTCTCATCTGGTTTTGTGGATGCTTCCTTCTAAATCTTTGAAAGCTTCCTGTACTCATTACCTCAGTTACATGTTTGGCTCAACATGACTTTTTGTTTTTTTAAGGACACATATAAGACCTCTAGAGGAAACAGGACAGACATAAATATATACTTACTTTTTGTTGAGGCTATAGATTGTGTGAACAATAGCAGACTCTGGTAAGAACAGAACAACTGAGACAGGGGTTACTCTTTTTTTGTGTGAATATTATAAACATAAAACTTTATGTTTAATAATATATCTGTTTCCAAAGAGCTCAAAAACAAGTTTTCAGACGATTAGTAAGAGGCTTCCAATCCACAGTCCACACCAAAATTGGTGAGGGAGCCTGAACCAAGGCACCTTCAGATCCTGCTCCTCCCTCATGTCTTCCCCACACGACTGCATCCTGCAGTCAGGACAAACAACCACCAGCCCTTAACTGATGTTCACGAGGACACAAAGGGAGGGAGAGAGAGTTTCATGGCTGAGGCTACCCTTGGTCACAGGACCTGGATTTTGCTTTGATTTCCAGAAGCAAGGCCACCATCTAGAACATCCAATGGGCATATCCTCCTGTGACAATGGCAAGTGCCTGTTTTGTATCCCTAGGGGGGTGAGCCCTGCAAAGAACAGAAGACAGACCTTCAAGGAATCCACCCCATGGGGATTTTCATTTCTGCAGCTGATTGTGAAGTCCCCAAATCCTTTCTTAGTTTGCACAAGAAGGATAGCAGGGAGAAAGTGAAACTGGTTGGGGTTGCTGGGAGCTTGGGAAGGAAAGGAGCTAAATTTGGTCTAAGAACAACAGAAGCAGGCATGTGACATGTGACTTGTGTTTTTGTAGTACGTGAGCCTCTACACTCTCTAAGTGAGAAAGAACTATCAGGTAACAATGACTCAGAGCAGACAAATGCCCTTAGAAGCCACCTCGCAGGCCCCTTTACCTCCTGAACCACCTCCCCTGCTGATCGCCCTTTCTTTAAGGATGCTGTGCTCTTGGAAGATGCTGCATTGGAGGGACCGCCTTCCTGATAGACAGCTAATGTTCTTCGCCGGGAGGGAAACAGAGAAAGTAAACGGTGAGTATTGGGTCTGGTTCCCCAGAAGCCAAAAGTAAACTGACTCTAAGATGGAGATCTGGGTGCAAGAAGCAGACACCTGAGAGGGAGTGAAGCTAGCAGAAGTGATGACAGCAAAGGCCTTCTGGGCCTTTGAGAAGGGACTTTGGAGCCACGTTGACCTTTTGGGGTTGCTCTGACTTGAAGCAGGGACTCTAGGGCTAAATTGCATTCTGTTATGGGCTGAGTTGTGTCCCTCAAAATTCCTATGTTGAATCTCTCATCTTCGGTTCCTTAAGCCATGACTGCATCAGAGACGGGGCCTTGAGGGGAGTAATTTAGGTTAATTGAGGCAGAAGGGATGGGGCCCAATCCAGCCTGACTGGTGACCTTATAAGTAGAGGGAGAGATACCAGAATGCCACGTGCAGAGGAGAGGCCATATGGGGCATAGGAAGAAGGTAGCTTCTGACAGCCGAGGAAGGAGACCAGCCCTGTAGGCACCTCGATGTTGGACTACAACCTCAAGAGAAGAACACATTGTGTTGCCTAAGCCAGACATCTGTGGTGTTTTGCTCTGACAGCCTAGTGAGGAATCCACTCTCTTGGCCAGGGCTTGTAGTCGTCCCATGAAGGGACTCTGTGTTGGTGAGGTGCCTCTCTTCATCCAAGGTCTTTGCTTCCTGTATAGGGATGTATCCAGAGCCAGGGCTGGGTCCTACAGCGTCTGGGCTGTGTGGACAGCATCCTCTATAGCAAGGCACCATGTCAGTGCAATGGGCAGGAGGAGAGGGCGGGCAGACCATGAGGAAAGCATTCCAAAGATGAGGACAGACCACAAGACCACAGAAACAAACTCTCCAACAGGTCATCCACTGGAGTCTTTAAACTTTCAAATAAATTTGCGTTTGTAAAGCAGCATTTCTGACTCTGAGGAATCTTATAGATAGTCTTACTGAACCCTTTATTTCAAAGCTGGGAGCAGGTGGGGTGAGGTGGCTCATGCCTGTAATCCCACTATTCAGAGGTGGAGATTGGGAAGATCAAGGTTTGAGGCTAAATTAGAGCAAAAAGTTGGTGAGATCTCATCTCAACAAACAAGCTGGGTGTGGTGGCTCACTGCTGTAGTTCCAGCTACACAAGAGGCTACAGGTAGAAGGATTACAGTCCAAGGCCATCCCCAAACAAAAACACAAGACTGTATCTGAAAAATAAATATAGCAAAAAGTGCTGAAGGTATGACTCAAGTGGTAGAGCTCCTGCCTAGCAGGAGTTCAAAAAAAAAAAAAAAAAGCTGGGAGAAAAGAGGCTCAGAAAAGTTGCTCTTCCTAAGGTCCAGGGGCAACTTGAAAACCAACTTGAACACAGGACCCTGGCTCCGCAGCACTCTCTCCAAAGTACCCTGTCTAGCTGAAGCTGCCACGTTGTCACCTCAACTACAGAGGTTGTAAATACAATTTCTAATTAAAGGTCCCAGCTTGGAAACATCTTGCCAAATGTAAATCACACAGTCTATAAACTTGGCAGTGATGTCCACCAGCTGTGATTCTGCCCCGGGAGGAAAATTCATGAGGCCTCATTGCACGGTAAGCCCCAGAGGGCAGACAATCGCAGTCAGCTTCCTTGCATGAATTTGCTTTAGGTGGGAGCAGAACAGAACAGATCCTCCCTTTTCCTCCCTGCCACCCCCTCCTTCTCTGGCTCCATCATTTTCTATTCCATTATCTGGACAGCTCAGGTAATAGAGCGTCACTGAAGGACCAGAGTTTAAGGCCAGAGACAACAAAGCCAAAGAGCCAATTCCTCCTACCAGCTTTCAATTAGTGTCTGTGCTGGCTTTCTTGTTACCGTATTTGCATAGCAGCTCCTTTGTAAATAAAGATTTTCCTGTGATAAGATTTGTCCAGAATAACTAAGGAGCGTTTGCTGCATCGGGGCAGCCCGCCTCCTGATATTAGAGATTGGACTAACTTGCAGATGTCCCCACAGACATTCTGCAGACCATGGTGAGATGTCAGGACTGGACCCAGGTATTACAAAGCAGCCCCGCTGGACAGCTTGCCAGGTGCTGACACAATGGCTTTGCCAAAGAGAAAAGAGCTTGTTCATGAGGCAGCCAAGCCACAGGACAGGAAAGCAAGACTTGACTCCACCTCCAGGGGTGGGGTTCGGAGGTACCTAGGGGCTGAGGCGAGCATGGGGAAGGGCGATGAGGTTAGGAAGTGATCAGGGATCTGTACACCATTGCCAGTTACCATCCTCACCTGCACATTACAGGTGTTGTCTGTCGGAGGGCAGAAAGTAGCAGAAAGTCCTGATTTAACAGTGATTTGACAGTACTGAACAGAACTCAACCGTAATGAAGGGAGTTTGACCTCCCAGAGGGAGAGGAGGGAGGAGAAGGAAGAGGAAAAAGGGAAGGGGGAGAGAGAGGAAGTCGATGCCATGGCAGGAGTCATACAGAGACCAGCTTGTAGCACTTTGCCAAGGTAAGTGTGAGCCTGAAATGAATCTTCCCTCCCTTGAGGCCAGGGGACTTTAAGGAAGCCTCTGGTGTCACTGCAGCTGGAGTTTAGAGTAAAGAGGGAGAGACGGCCATCAGGAGGAGTCTGTACCTGAGCAGATTTGCAGGCCAGGTCCTTGATCACCAGAGCCCTGGTGCCTGGCAGAAGCAAACTCAAATCCTCTGCTTAGGAATTACCTCATTTTCCATGAGGAAAAAGCCAGTGGAAGCAAGAAACAGCAGAAACAGCCCATACAAACTAAAATAATGTATTAGATACAAATTGTAAGCCAACTATACCTGCTATGCTTCAAGAAAAAACAAAATGTCCAGAGGAAAGAGTGCTCTGCTCCTACACAGCTCAATAGCACAACAAGCCATTCAGGAATCTGCTTTCCGCCTATCTTTCTACTTTGCCCTCCATTCTCAGCAGTTTGTTTGCTACCAGACCTCCTTGTGGTCACAAGATAGTTGCAGCAGCTCCAGACTTCACAACCATACAACTTCCAAAGGCCAAAAACAGAACTATGTTTCTGTGTATCCCCTTTTCACTGGAAGCATTCCAGCACCCTTCGTGGGCCAGCATTACAGTGTCAAAGTAAGCATCAGGGAGAGTGGTTGCATCAAACCAATAATGACTTGACCTCTGAGACTAGAGATAGGGGCCTTAAACTCAAGAGCTTGCATGCTTGAGCAAAACACCAGCTCGGACAGCAAATGTGTGAGGTGACAAGAGTGGGGACTGAGGGAGGGACCTGTCTGTAACGGCCTTCCTCTCCTGGGTTTTCAAACTGTGCAGCTTCCTGATAACATTTTTTCTAGCTGCACTTTTGGCCTCGGGTTATCTGACAGTTGCTCACAGCAAAGTGCTATCCTTTGCCATGGCAGGTATTTCAACAACTTTAAGGGAAGCACTGCTGGTGACTGATGCAGAATGGGACAGTCTCAGATTCTCTGTTGTGTCTTAAGGGGAAACCCCACCTTAGTAAGCCAAGGGTCAGAAGCTGGTGTCAAGTTCAATTCTACATGAACCAATCCACAAGACTTTATTGTCAGGTACTGAATTTTGACAACTTGAAAGGTAAAATCATACATCTAAAAGTTTGGGGAAGAAGAAGAATAGAATCAACAGGTGGATGTTAAAGAGAAGGACAGACAGTGGTGGCCTTTCTGGCACTGCCAGGATAACACAGAGCTTGACATGTCGAAGGTCTATTTGGTCATTAACTTCCTTGACCTTGACCCAGTGTGGCCACACAACCCAGAACAGCAGAGATCAGGGATGGTCATCCCCATGCCCACCCCAGGTCTGTACCCTAAGCCTTCACTGTCAATAACCCTACATCCCGGTTCCTCCCTGGCACCTGTTGTCTTGGCATAACTCTTAACAGCACCCTTTCACTTTAACAGGAGGCCAAGTGTGGAAGAGAAATGATGCGTAAGAGGGTCGTCCCTCTTCTCCTGTGTCCTGAGACTGCTTGCACAGTTAATCCTCATTGTTATCTCTACTAGTTGGTATCAGCACCTCTTTTAGGGGTGGTGGGCGCAGTGCCGGGAAAGCCAGTATGGATTCGGAGTGAAGACAGCCCCTGGAGTCTTCCCCTAACTTGGAGCCTATGTCTGTCTTTCTGGGCCCTACATTTAATGTGTCTGTTTCTGTTTTCTTAGTTACGTCCTCCTTTTATTATGACAGATCAGTTGTGCTTGGGAATTTGATATGCTAGTCAAGCTTTTCTCTTCTCTCCACCTCTCCCTCTACTTTACCTGGCCTAAGTCATTAATCTTCTATACCAGACTTGCCAACTGGAAAAATTCAGTTTTCCAGTGAAATAGGCACTGTTTGCCAGCGATTTGACTTTGAGGGCAATTTTAATTTTCTAAAAGCTGGTACAAGTCTGAGGTTCTATGGTATTAAATGCCTAAAATGAACCTAGTAACACAGCACACTATATCACAGACTGTTATCCTAAAATTCATTGGTTGAACCCCTAGCCCCCAATATGGCTGTACTTGGAGGCTGGGACTTCAAAGAAGTAATTAAGGTTAATGAGGTCATTTGGGTGAGCCCTGATTCAACAGGGCTGTGTCCTTGTAAGATGAGGAAGACACCCCAGGGAATCCCATGCAAAGAAAAAAGACCATGCAAAGACACAAAGAGAACAGGCTGTCTGCCAGAGAAGAGGAGAAGCCTCTGTAGAAACCAAGCCTGCTGACACTTTGCTCTTAGACTTCTAGCCTCCAGAGTTGTGAGAAAATGCCACTTTTTTTTTTTTTTTTGGCAGTGCTAGTGTTTGAACCCAGGGCCTTGTGTTTACTTACTAGATAGGTGCTCTACACTTGAGCATCACCTTCAGCCCTTTTTGCTTTATTTATTTTGAGGAGAGGGTCTTGTGTTTTTGCCTGGGCAGGCCTCAAACTGCTGTCCTCTTGATCACTCCCTCCCGAGAAGCTGGGATTACAGATGTGAGCCATGGTGTCTGGCAGAAAATGACTTTTTGTTAAGCCCCCCAGTCCGAGGTATTTTAAGGCAGCCCTAACAAACTAACGCATGCGCAAAAGTGTAAAGCTCACTTCCTTCTTACTAATAGCTTGCTACCTGCTCATGGATCTCAGACATAGGGAAAAGAAAGTAGTGAGGTAATAGCTTTGGTGTTTTGTAGTTTTCTTGTTTCGTGGCCTTCATCTGTGATAAAGTCATCTTTAGCCTTTATCTCTGTCCCATCTGTGCAAAACTGTCTTACCTAAGTTTTGTGTTACCTCAGAAATTACATGACTAGCCCCTCAAAATCTAACTTCCCAGATTCCCTTTAATTCCCTCTCCAGAAGGAATGTTAAGTCTTGTAAATCCTCTCAGTCAGGCCTACCCTGGGCAACCCGTGTAATCCTCCAACCTGCCTCACCTTCCCCCAGTGTGCCCATCTTTCCTGACCCGCTTGCCTTTAGTTCCAAAGCACCTACCCACCTCGAACCTACAAGACACCAGTGTTGTCTGCCTCCCTCCCTAGCTGGTGCTGTCTTGAGGAAGAACTCCATTTTGTTGGCTTGACTCCTCCTTCAGTTATGTTTGTTTTTGTGTTCTGCTTTTGTTGTTGCTAAATACGAGGTCTCCTGTGTTGTCCAGGCTGCCCTCAAACTCCTGGGCTCCTCCTACCTCTGCCTCTCAAGTAGGTAGGACTGCAGGTTTGCGTCACCTACCCGGTATCCTTCTGTGGGTTTAAAACAACTAGTAAAAAGAGTAAATTTCCATGTGAAGATAGAATTCAAATTCTGTAAATATGTCATATTTACATATTTACATATGAACTAACTTCACTCACCAAAGAAAACTATGAAGTCCATGCCACAATCCAGGTAGGGGTATTTGGCTCCTTGGGAAGGAGTATTGAAGAATTTGTGGGTGTATTTTTAAAACTACCACACATAGCAATTATTTAGAACCAAACAATGGACTTGAGGAAGGGGCCATTTTATTCACTAGGTCCAAGTAGATAAAGAGAAACCATCCTTGAGTCACTTTCAGGATGTTTTTCCATTTCTCAGACAACTTTCCTTGTTGCTTGCCTCTGGGGCAGAACTCTCATTTCCCTCTTCTTGCTAAACCACTGGCTAGATGGACGACGGAAGTAGATGTTAATATTATGGTTGAATTGTGTTCCCCAAAAAAGGTATGTTGAATTCTAACTCCCAATTGGTAAATAGGTCATTGTAGCTGTAATTAGTTAAGATGAGTCAACTGAAACAGGTTGGGCCCTAATATAGTATGTCTGGTATCCACATAAAAAGAAGGGGCACAGAGACGAGGACACACAGGGAGAACCCCATCTGATGATGAAATCAGAGACTAGAATGATGTGAGCCAAGGATTGCCAGTGGCCACCAAAATCTAAGAGAAAGTTGTGGAATAGATTGTGTCTCCGAGTTTTCCAGAAGGAGCCAGCCATGCCAACCCTTTGATTTTGGACCCTGACCTCCAGAACTAAGAGGAATAAATTCGTGCTGTGTAGATAGCCTGCTTTGTTACCACAAAACACATGGCAGACACGGCACTCAAACATGGTGAATCGGAGGCCCCCCTCTGAAGCTCTGAATCCTACTCTCAGGCTCTTGAGTGACTAAGTCACCAATTTGAGGTCACCAGTGTGGCTGTGGCAGTTCAGATGCACCATGGTAAATGTGCCGTGACAACTCTACCAGCCTTAGTTTCTGACTGAGCATAAGTGGGCAGTTCCTTTGTCTACCCTATGACTCTAGCCTTCTTACTGATTCTGTGAACTACTAATAGCCTTCTAGAAAATTATTTCTTTCCTTAAGCGAACCAGATTCAACTTCTGTTCTTTGTAACCAAGAACCCTGACTATTACGCTCTGGATTTGGACCACATTCTTCTTGTGGCTTCCCTCCTGGAAGGCTATTCACTCACTCATCCATCATATATCTACTGGTTGACTTCCTATGCCAGGGAAGTAGGTAACTGGAACACGTGGTGGATAAGGACCATGTGCTAAATTGTTCCTGCCTTTTAAGAACCCACACCTGAGTCTAAAACTGGATAGTTAAGAAGACAGTTGAGTAGGATTCAGAGTGGTCAGTGCTGTGACAGAGGAGGCACCTCGCTGATAAAGTGGGAGAGGAGGGAAGCAGGAAGCCTTCCTATGACCATTGATCCTTAAACTGTGTCTTCAAGGATAAGTTGAATTCTAAGATGGGAAAGGCAAGAGGAGGATGTTCTACGAAGAGGAGGGAGCTCAGCAGATCAGAACATAGAGTTACTGAACCAGAGTTCCGGATGTTTGTACATAAAATCCTGGGTAGGGAGTGGCAAAGTTGGAGCTCTGGAACCAGAAAAGATAAGCATCACATGTTTTTCTAAGAAATAATACTTTATCTCAATAGTAAATATTCAGTATAGGAGGCAGAAAGCTGCCTGTTTTATATTTGAATTTGTTTTCAGCAGAATTAGCTGAAAAAGGGCAAGACTGAAAAGTAAGAAGACCATTGTGTGTTAGAGCAATCCACAATGTCTAAAAGCTAAAGGCCAAGATGAGGGTAATAGTAGACAGTGAAGAGGGAAGGACAGGACAGACAGACAGAGATGAACGGATGGCATTTTAATCTGTCTTCTGCTACTATAACTGAATACTTAAGACTGGATAATTCATAAAGAAAATAAGTTTATTTTATTTTTTACAGATCTGAGGCTGGGAACAAGAGCATGGTGCATGGCATCCATTAAGGGCATACATGGCAGAGGACATCCCATGGAGAGACAGAGCAAGCCTGCTACTCAGGCCTCTCTTCCTCATATAAAGACACGGACCCCACCATGGGGGCCATACCCTCATGACTGCATCTGATCCCAGTCATCTTCCAAAGCCCCCACGTCCAATAGCATTAATGTGTGGATGTGGGGATTATGTTTCTAACACTTGATCTTTGAGGGGATACATTTTCACCATAACAAATTTGTTCTGAATTCTCTGCTTGACTGTAATTAGGATAGGATGGAGGCCACCTGACTATGTCTATTTCCCTAGTAGCAGTCACAGTGTGTGACACATAGATGTACTCAATACACTTTGATCTGTCTTCAGGCTCACTGATTCTTTCCTAGGCAAGTCTAGTCTATTGCGGACCCCATTAAAGTCATGGTCTTCATTCCCGTTATGGTGTCTCACTTTCTACCATTTTCTTTGGTTCTTTGTTTAGAGTTTCCATATCTATTCTTACATTACCCTTTCTTGCAAATTGTCTACTTTTTCCAGCAGAATCCTAAATGTAAGAATTATGGTTACTTTAAATTGCCTGTCTAGTAATTCCCAAAACTCTAGATTCTGGGTCCAATACTTTAAATTATATTTTTTGTTTGCCTTTAGCTTGCTTTGCAACTTTTGTTGTTGGAAAAAAAAAATACTTGATCATCAGTAAATAGGGACTGAGGTGAAGGGGCCTTTGGCTGAGCTTTTATGTTAATCTGGCTAAGCTTTAAACTCTGCTCCATCTTTGTTGTCACCTGAGGTGCCAAAGGCTTCTATATAGAGTTTAAATAGTCTGCCTTACAGCTTTTTCAGCTGTGATTTGTGATTTCACTAGAGCTTTGCTGGCGGTGGTAAAGTGTATGAGAGGAGAAGCCTTCCAATACAATCGGGTAGTTGATATTAGTCTTTTAGTGGATCTGTGTTCCTGGGCTGTGACTTTCACAAGTATATATATTAACTTATTTTCTTCCTTAGGTCAGACAACCAGGCTACAGGGGGTGGGGGCCAGGACCATGTCCTTCCCCACTGCATAAGACCCCAGTAAAGTCTTTTACCTGGAGAGGAGGACTTTATTAGAGAATATTCTGGTAAATAATCCCTTCCCCTGCCAGAGCCACAAGGGATCTTTCTTGACTCCCTTAGGGCTTGGTAGGCTTCCTAGAGGTGAAAGGCACAAAAGTATGGGGACTGCCTTAGACTAAAGACTCCCCCAGTTCCTTTCCCTGAGGATATAGTCCACACCCCAAAACTGCCACCAGTAATGTGTGAAAATGCCACATAAGTGCTGGTGCTGTGGAAGCTCCAGGGCCCTCTGCTCCAGATAAGGCATCTGGGTTTGGACTCTGAACCCTGCCTCTCCAGGTACTGCAATATGGGTGTGCCCTGAGACCACAGTTCCAAAAAAAGACTTTGCTATTCAGTTTGCTCAGCTTTTCCCTTCTCTGAGGATGGGAGTGACAACTTCTGAGCTCTTTACATGTAGAATTTCACAAAGACTCTCTCCTGTGACCAAACCTTTAGTCAGACTCCTCCGAGTCCTTCCCACCTGACTAGCCCTGACACAGGCCTTTCCTTCCTGTCCTGTAGAGTTCAGATTGCCCAAGAATCCTAGTAAGTCGGTTTGTCCAAAGTCCCCCACCGTGGTATCTGACTACCTACCATATCGCAGGACCTGCCTTCGGCAATAATGTGTTCAAGTCAGTTTAACCGGAAACGTTTCTCCTTTAAGTTTCCTCCTGGTAATCCTACACCCAAAGACTCACCCCGCCCTTGGTCATAAATCCCATTTATCCTCATTGGAGTTGGAGTTGAGCTCAGTCTCCTCCACTGCCACACTCCATTGCTGGGGTCCCAGCTGTACCGATCATTGCCATAGTCCCCTTTAAATAAATAATAATGGGTCGTTAATAAGCGTCTTGGTCATTTTGTTTTCTTTAACAGAACTGAAACTGAAAGTCCTTCATACGTCAGGAGAAAGGTCATGAATAGAGTTCTGCTTAGTTATGTTCTGTGTCAGGACACAGGAATCCCTGTATTCTGAAACCAGTCCCCTGGACGGTAGTCGGTCCCATGCTGATTACCTGAAGGTTTTCTGCTCATTTGTGTCCCACTAGGAACATAATGGGAAGGAAAGCTGACAAGACAAGTTCTAGCTCCCTTCATGTGAAAGCACCCAAGGGCGGGACTCCCCTTGGAGTCAGAGCCAGGGTGGGGTGACTGTCCTGTTTGCATAACCCCAGGGGCCATGGTGACCAAGAGGACACTGGTAGTACAACCTGAGTAATGATGGAAGCAGCTGGCAGAGTAGAAAGAGAAGAGAGGAGATTTTACCTTTCTGTAGCAGATGCCTGGGACTAGATTTCTCCTTAAAAATGTCCTAAACTTCTTCATAACCCTTCATACTTCCTAAGAACTCCATTTTTCTATCAGGAAATACAGGAGGAAAGACAGGTGGCAGTAGAGCCAGAATTCTAAGGAGGGTCATTTCCACAGCTGTCTTCCTTCAGTACTAGAGGATAGCTATGTGTTGGTGAAGTGACATGGTATTTCACTGCTGGTTTCAGTTTTCTTGGGGACAAAGTCCAGGGCTGGATTCTGTGGTCTCAGCCTCCCTGTTGTGTGAATTGGGTTTTAAAAAGATTGATCCAGGCAGCCCAAAAGTTCACCCTAGTTCCTCTTAACATTGCACAACAGTTATTTTTCCAATCTATCAGAATTTTTTTAGATAAAGGACTCTCAGTTGTTTGTCAGTAATTAGCTTTCATCCTGACTTATCTTGGGCCACCTGTAATGGTCCAAGAATGTCATTTTGCCAAGGACTGCTGATTCAGCTTTAAAGCTGGTGGAATCACTTGAAAAATATCAGCCTTTGGGAAGGTCTGGGGGGTTTTCCACTAAAGCTTTTTAATAAATATGAATGGTATTGCATGTAATTACTATTATTTTTCTCCCTCATTTCTAATTAAATTTTTTCTGACTATAAATCAATACATATTCATTGTTGAAAATATGACAAATACAGAAATTATGCTGTATGTCATTTAGCAAGTAAATGACAATTTAGTAATTGCCATTAACATTTTATATATATTTTATGGGATATATTATATACTTTGTGTTGTCTGGGTTTTTTTCATGATGTCACAGTATGAATTTTTCCTTATAGTTAAATAGCTAATGAAAATAATGGCTTTTCCAAACATATTATTATATATATTTATACATATACATTATTTCACTATTATTTTATACCTATATATATGAATTTGTAACTTCATGTTGATATATATTTATATATTTTCAAAGTAAGCAACCTTATGATAAAAATCCAATTAGCTAAATTAGTGTACAAATTCATATTATTTCATCATTAAGATTTGCTGGGTAGATGATATGTAATAATTTCAGTGCATGTTATTAAATTATTACTGTGAAAAAAGTTCATAAAACTACTTTTAAATAACAGTGCATGACACTGTTCATTTCACTGCATGATAGCCAAATGAATTTTATTTTAAAAACAAAATCTTTGTGCTTATTCAGTTACTAATGAGAGTGAGCATTTTTCCTTCCTTTTCTGGTAGAGAATAAAATTTCAGGTAGAATTCCAGTTAGTTTGGGGTTTCACATTTTAGACTAGCTTTATAATTAAACACCTTTCCCTTCCTGTCATTATTACATATCATATTTGAATGTTGTTTTTAATCATAGTTTGCTGAGTGTTCTGGTCCACATTTATTTGCCATTAGTCAAAAAGACAGAGAATGCTGTCATAAACTCAGTCTCTTAGCAAAATAAATACATCAGATAATTATTCTCTGTGGTTCCCAAGGGCAGATTTAGTGTACAATTTCATAATTTGGGAGTACAGAGCAAAACCTCCTCACTTCATTCAAAGATTTCCTGTGGCAAGCCACTGTTCTAGATGTGGATATAGTCATGAATGAGTCAGCCATACTCCCTGCATGCATGGAGCATACATTCTAGTGCAGGGCACAGTTGACCTACAGAGGTAAAAATACAAAGAAATAAAATAATATGGAACATGAAGTATTAAAAGAAATTGAAAAAGAAGCTGTTAAACTAGAAAATAGCAAGGAGAACTCACTTTCCCACTTTGAATGAGATGAATCAGAGGATACATCTCTAAGGTGACATTTGAGCTAACAGCTAAAGGAAGACTGCTATGGTTTGAATGTGTCCCTCCAAAACTCACGTGTTGGAAACTTAATCCTCTAAGTCATGTGTCAGTGGTATTTGGAGAGAAGGTCTTTGAGAGCCAGTTAGGGTGAGATGAAGACATGTGGATGGAACCCCCATGATGACAGCAGTGGCTTTATAAGAAGAGGGAGACCTGAGCTAGCACACTTACTCTGTAATGCCCTCTGCCGTGTTATGATGCAGCATCAGCCTCCAGAACCATGAGCCAAATAAACTTCTATTCTTGATCAATTACCCAGACTATTATATTTTGTTATAGCAATGTAAAATGAACTAAGAAGGGAAGGAGAGGGGTGGTGATCCTGCTGTGGGAGGAAGTTTTGCTAGCTGGGTGTGCAGAGTGGATAGAGACCAGATCATCTGGAATCTTTCAGGCTGTGGTGAGGAAGTTGAGTTTTATTTTTTAATTCATTGAAAGATCTCAGCAGCTGTGATGAAGAGCAGAAATACAAATACGGAGGCTGCAATCAGATGTCAGAATCTGAGACGTTAAGAGGCAAATTGAAGGTTACAAGCTACTATGTGGCATTTGGGATTCAAACACAAGACTTTTGACTCTACATTCAGTGCCATAACTATCATTTACTGATGCCTCTGTCACCCAGGTGCTGGCCTGGGACTGTGAGCTGGACTTGTGTGGACAATAGTGTTCTACTGACTAAAAACGATTTCACAGAACACCAGTATCAGACAAGGCCATTCTGGACCATGACCCAAACAAAACCAAGACCAGTCCATAATCTTTGTGTGGATACAGACAAAACTCAAAATTGTCTAAACCACAAAATGACTAATATTCCTGGCTGCTACTTCTTTATCAATTATGCCTTTAGTCTCCATTAGATCTTGACTCCTTCTAGATAAGACTTCTTAAGATACCTAACCATAGTATTGTCCCACTTCCTGACAGCAACCACTCCAGTGTAAGGCCTTGCTTTCTTGAACACTTCCCCAAATCACAGAATGCAAGCTCTAACAATTTCTAGTACTTTCTTACTGAGATGCTCCTCCTTTCCGTAAGAAGTAATAATCTCAACTCATTCAGCTTCAGATACACTCCAGCTATGTGAGTCGGTGTGCATTGACCCTTCTATATTCCTGGGACTCGGCTGTGTCTGTTTGTTGAGGGTTCAGTTACAACACTGTAAGAGTTGTCCCCGATTGACAGATAAAGAAAGGAGGGTCATGGATATTTTTTAAGTTGCTACCACAACTGGGAACTCTTAGCCTTGCGCACTCTCCTTTACCTTTCACTGGCGCCTAGTTCGTCCTCCTCTGTTGTCTTTCCTAGCCAACTGGGATACTAGAGAGAACTACAGCCCTAAGGTGTTACTTTTGCAACCGATTTTTTTTTTGGGGGGGGAAGGGGTAAGGAGTGGGAGTAAGAACAGGGTCTCCCTAGGTAGCCCTGGCTGGCCTAGAACTTGTGATCTTCCTGCCTCAGTCTCCCAAGTGCTGGAATTAGAGACGTGCGCCACCAAGGCCCGTTTGCTACAGTTTTTCTTTGTGCTTCGGAAAAAGAGGATATTCACACTCACAAATGCTTTGCAGCTTCAGAACCGTTGAACGAGCCGGCCGCACAATGCAGCCACCCAGCCGCTCTGGAGGCCGCTACGCAGCCACGGCCCCGCAGAGGGAGCGCACGAGAGTGACGTTGAGGCGGACCAATCACCGCAGGGGTGTCGGCCGCGGGGCCCAATGGCAAGAGAGTTAGGAAGGGCCATGCCCTCGCAGACCGCGGAGGGCCCCGCCTCTGTGGCGGGCTGCGATGCTCTGAGGACTGCGTGAGTCACCGCGGCCACCGCCGGCCGGGCAGCAGACGACAGACTGCAGCGGGCGCAGGAGGAGGAGCTGGCCGTGCCCGGGCCTTCCTGAGCTGGCCGGGACCGAGTCGGCAGGGCCGCGGAGAAGCAGAGGGCAGCGCAGTGAACGTCGCAGGTGTCATTCTGGACGCAGGAAGTGCGCTTGCCTTGCTTTGCTTTAAAATAGGGCTGAGTTTCCCCGACGGGCGTGTCGAGCAGAACTCATCCGGGCATTCTCCTCCCACCCCGCGCGCGCCGCGTAGCCCTGGCCCTCTCCGTCCCGGGGATCCGCGCCCGCGTAGCCCTGGCCCCGCTCAGGGCATCCGAGCAAACAGTCCCCCCAAATGGTCGGGCCTGCGCCTAGCCTGGCAGGAAGACCATAATCGTGGGGTGAGTTAAAAAAACAAAACCAAAACAAAACAAAAAAAACCTTCCGATCGGAGCTGTTTTTTAAAAGTCTCCTGTCCCTTAACGCGCACCCAAATAACAATGACAGTTGCGTAACTGTGGTGGCCCAAGAGGAACTTCAGTGTTTTCTTCATGGAAAACAGCTGGTAATATGCACTATGGGAACTGTAATGTGACCATTGGCCAACCAAGATGACTGAGGACTTACTAGGATCATTGCAAAGAATCATCGGAAAGGCGGCTAAATCCTAAGAGGTCCTGCCCTTCAGAATGGCAAGTGTGACAGTCCTGGGGTGTGGAGGCAGATCTGACGTCACGGTTTCTCCTAGGAAGTGCTCACGCCTTTATGTTTTGATTTATGTTTATGTCACAAACTGTTCTAACTTCAGCATCTTTGAAAAGCTACCTAGCCTCTGGGATGAATGCCACTGATCGCCTCTCTCATTTTTCTTTTTCTTTTTTTTTTTATTTTATAGGATCTAGCTACTTTCCCAAGCAACATGAAGATTTCATTTGTGGAACCTGCCATTCTCCTGAATGCGTTTGCTATGACTTTGACCATTCCCCTGACCACACAGTATGTGTACAGGAGAATCTGGGAAGAATCAGGCAACTACAGCTTTGTGTCCAAAGATAGCAATGTCTCTGAGTGCGACCAAAACAAAAGCAGCCCAATTTTTGCATTCCGGGAGGTAAGAAATTAAAATGCCCCTAAAATGCAGTAAAAAGGAGAATGTGAACCAGGTTTTAAATGAAAAAGGACACTACACCCACTATACATTGGCCTCTCAAGGATGACCATCAGACCCAAATCACATGACCTGTGCTCAGTTCTCACTGGGAGTTTCCTGACACCTTCTATTCCCTTCTTCTTGTTTGGCTCTTCTCCTTTCTGTTAGAAAATCTCAGCATAATTTCATTTCTTCTGGTGGTCTCTTTCCTCTGTCCCAAGAAAAGAGTGTCTAAAAATTGCACCAAGTTCTGCTGGAATGACTACGTGGGGGACATGGGTAGGGAGACAAGTTGTGTCTATCTCTCTCCCTTCCTCTCAGCAACCTTCTACTATATCTGCAAGTCCCAGCTTTCAAAGACTCCATCCAGAAAGTGGCCTGTCACTGAAGACTGTGAGCCAGTGTCTGTCCCTGGGTGGAGGTGGGGCAGCATTAGTCACTCCTCATTTGGAGGTGCATGATTTGGTGTGGGAGCCTTGGCTCCCACATGTTGTGCCCTGTGCAGACTTGTACAGTCGGGAGTACTCACTTTGCTCCCAGGACATAGAAAATGTTATGAGGAGCCCCTCCAGCCCCCAACCCCAATCTTGTATTTGTTTATGACAAGAGGTACTTCACTATTCTCATGGACTCTGTGAGGCAGTTTTTGACCAAAGTTGACCCATGTTCAAATGCAAAGAAGATAGACTCCAGATATAGAAATGTTTTTCTCTACAGTGCCTCAAAAACAAACTGCTTATAAACACAGCTCTTCTCCTTGGGGATATTTTGTGACAGCAAAGTGACACTGCCTTCCCAGTCACAGATAAAAAGTTTAGGGAATTAGGTTTCTTCCTCTGGCTCTGAGAGTCTCTGTGAAGGGACATGAGCCTGAGGTGAGGAAATGGCAGAGGGCCCAGGAGGGAAGTCCTTAGCCCTTCCCAAGGTGTCCCCCAGGTGTCAGATGGAAGCTGGCTAGAGTGAGACCCAGCTGCTTGGCAGAGCCCCTGGCCTTACTCATTTCCTTATTCCGTGGGAGTTTTCTTAGAACTGATTAATTCTGGGCAACTATGCAGACAACAAGGTCTGGCCTTGAGTAATGGCCAAGAGAAGGGCCAAGGACCTTACCAAGCAATTTATCTCCCTTCAAAAATGTCTCCACACACTAATCCCAGTACTTAGGAGGATGGGGAGTTCAAGGCCAGCCTGGGCTACATAGTAAGTTGGAGAACAGACCTTATCTCAAGGGGAAAAAAAAAAAGAATGTAACATTAAGCTGGGGGTGTAGCTCAGTAGTGGAACACGTCCCTAGCATGTGTAAAGCCTAAGGTTTGATACCCAGCACAGTGGGGGAGAACCAAAAAACCAGAAAGATTTCATTATGCATCCTTCCCAGGAGTGAGAAGACTCCAGTGCTCACCACTTCTGTGTTTGGCTCTGTGCATTCTTCACCTGTCCCCAGGAGCAGGCCCCCTTGTTCGCATGGGAGGACCTGAGAGGAGTGGACTTGAATGTCTGCTGTACCACCCTCCTGGACTAAGGCGAGACAGACCTTGGTTCATCCACCTTGGTGGCCTCTGTGACTGTGCAGGTGATGAGTGTTGGCCCCCTCCAGTCTGGTCCAGCTGCTGAGAGCTCCCTCCTGCCTGAGCAGCAGTCTCATTTCAAAGGTTTTGGCCAGATTTTCAAACTGATTGACTGATTTTTCATTTATTGTTTTTAGTTGTTTTAATATTTAAGAGACTTATTATAGCTCCCTTCCCTTATAGCTCAGAGTAGGGAACTAGAAACCACCCTACTCCACCCTGTCACCCACAGCTGGGAAAGGTAGAGGGCTTGGTGGCCCATGGCCATTCATGAAGTAACAGTTTTACAAGGAACCACAAGGCCTTTGTCACTTCCTTCTGCTCCCTTTCATGATCCTGTCCCTGATCAGCTTCCTTCTGAATCCAGGAGCCAACATTTCCTGTTCCCTGAGGAAATGTCTTTTATATCCAGTCCTACTGGGTGGGCTCTGGCCACTTGCTCTCCAAAAGGAGTTTAGGGGTTTATGGACTGTTCTCATAACCATCCTAAAAATAAGAGATGTCACAGCACAGGGTGAGTCCCAAATAAAACAATTAAATAGAGGATTTTTTTCAGCTCAAACTTCTGTCTTACCACCCCTTCCCAAAGATCAACTGTAGGTAAGAGGACAGTACATATGATGATCATGAACCAATTAGTGCTGTGTCTATCTTCCTACATAACAAATGCACATGTATGAGCTAATGTACAGTATGGGTACTATTTTGAGTTTCAGGGTATAAGGTGAAGAATAAACTGAGCTATCTCACATTTTGAAAGTATGTTTTTGAATGTCTTATTTTTCAACCCATTTTGTGTTAGTAGTATACATAAACACATCTACACACTCATATAAATAACAATGTTGATTTAACCAGCTTTACAAATCTCCCAATTTTCTTGAGCCCTGTGACTAGAAGGCAATGAGATTAATCTTGAAAGGACCCTTAACACAATGGCAGGGGAGCTCTTGGCCAAGGTGCAAAGAAGTAAAGACTTGTGTGACTTTTGTGGAAGAAGGAATTTTTGAACTCCCCTCTATTCCTTTCCTTGTTAAGTGATTGCATCTGAAGTGATGAATTGGCCACTGGTGTCTGTTCTTTGCAGGCAACAATTAGGATGGGGCTGTGATATTAAGAGGGGATTGTTTAGGGGAAACCCAACAGATCATGAAGTTCTTGCTCAAGATTTTCTTTTTAAGCCTTTTAATAACCTGCTATCTGTGGATTCTTACTTAGGATAAAAGACATGGAATTTTTTTTGGTAGTACTGGGTTTTGAACTCAAGGCCTCACACTTGCTAGTCAGATACTCTATTGCTTGATCCACTTCACCAGCCCCTTTTTGGGTTGGATATTTTTGATAGGGTCTTACAAACTATTTGCCCTGCTAGCTTTGAACCATGATCCTCCTGATCTCTGCCTTCTGAGTAGCCAGGATTATAAGCATGAGCCACTGGCACCTGCTGAATATTTTCTACTCAATTGGAATTAATTACATTTTACTCTAAGAAATTGTAACTTCTTTAAAATTGTTTTTCTTAATTTATCCCTATCTCAGTTCACTGTCATTCTGTTCGATCTTAGATATAAAATGGCAGTTTTTACATTTCTCCTGTCAATCCTTATATGATATGTAGCTAGGGTTCTCCAGAGTTTAAAACATACACAAACACCTATTTGTGTCTTGTGTTTCGATGATGACTCATGATGGAGCTGCACTTGCAGCTGTCCTTCCAATCTGAATTTTGAAACACACATTACACGTGAGGAGGTAGTCTGTGTACAGATGGGGTTGAGGATGGTAATAGGAGAGGAAGGCAGGGTGTGGGTGGAGGGGCAGAAATGAAACCCAAAGAAGAACTGGAACTTCTGGTTGGGAAGTTGATTAAGAGATACTTGCTATTTATTTATCTAATCACTATTTATTTGGCAGATGCAAAGTTGAGCTCAAGGAAATATGACCTAGTAGAAATTAAATAGGTAGAATTGACTGAGCACTGACTGTGGGTGAGGGCCTTGGGCCAGGCACCTTGTATTTCTTTTCAATTTTACCTTCCCAACAGCCTGTGAAATAGGGACTGTTTTATCCCCACTTGTCAGATGAAGAAGCCATGGAGATAATTTAGTCAGATCCTGTGCAGCTAGCAAGCCACAGAGGCCTTCTTTTATATCAGTATCTACAGAGTGCCTGCCCTGGGCCCAGCACTATTCTCAGAACTGCTGATAACCAGGTGAAAGAGACAAAATGCCCCCTGTAGGTCAGGTTGTAGTGGAGAAGAAAAACGTTTGATACTTTGTACCTCATCAGTTGTTTAGGCTGCTCTCTAGATAGAACTTGAATCCATCTTTTGTTTTTAAAGAACTTAGTGTTTCCTATTATAAAAATGGCACATACTTGGGGCTGGACATGGTGGCCCATACCTGGAAACCCAGTTACTTGGGAGGAGGAGGTAGGAGACGGCAGTTCAAGGTCAAGCTGGGCAAAAGTTAGCTCAACCCTATCTGAAAAAAACAAAACAAAAAGCAAACCAAAAGCAAAAGGACTGGGAGCATGACTCAAGTGGTAGAGCACTTGCCTAGGAAGCTCGAGACCCTGAGTTCAATTCCCAATACCAAAAAAAAAAAAAAGACACACACTTTTCTTTTTATGGGTTTAGATCCTCACTATGCATGGTACTTAGTGTCATGACTGAAGATGGGTGATTATGTCACTTTGACACCTGCTTGTGAACTGGATGAAGATTTGAACCCCCTCCCACCACGCACCAGACATTCCCCACACACATGCATGGTGCATCAGGAAGGTATGCCCTGGGCTGTTTTTATGCACATTGTATAACTCTCGGTAAACCGTTGTTTTTTTCTTTCTTTGCAGGAAGTTCAGAAAAAAGTGTCTCTTTTTAGTCTGCAGATGGACATAAGTGGGTTAATTCCTGGTCTGGTGTCTACATTCATGCTTTTATCTAGTAGTGACAACTATGGACGAAAACTCCCTATGGTTTTATCCTCTGTTGGCGCTCTTGTAACCAGCATTTGGCTGTGTTTGCTTTCCTATTTTGCCTTTCCAGTCCAGCTTTTGATTGCTTCTACCTTCATTGGTGCTCTTTGTGGCAATTACACCACATTTTGGGGAGCTTGCTTTGCATATATAGTGGATCAGTGTAAGGAACACAAACAAAAAACAATTCGAATAGCTATCATTGACTTTATGCTTGGAATTGTTACTGGACTAACAGGACTGTCATCTGGCTATTTTATTAGAGAATTAGGGTTTGTGTGGTCATTTTTCATTATTGCTGTAGTTCTTATTGTTAACTTGACCTATATTTTATTTTTTCTTAGTGATCCAATGAAAGAGTCTTTATCCCAGCCTATTACTATGTCATGTTGTGAAGGCTTTAAAGACCTATTTTACCGAACATACATGCTTTTTAAAAATCGTCCTGGTAAACAACGGTGTTTGCTCTGTTTGTTAATCTTTATAATAGTCATTTATTTTTTCGTGATAATTGGCATTTCCCCAGTTTTTACCCTTTATGAATTGGGTTCCCCGCTCTGCTGGAATGAAGTGCTTATAGGTTATGGATCAGCTCTGGGGAGTGTTTCTTTTTTGAGTAGTTTCCTAGGAATATGGCTTTTTTCTTTTTGCATGGAAGACATTCATATCACCTTCATTGGAATTTTTACCACCATGGTAGGAATGGCCATGGCTGCTTTTGCCAGAACTACGCTGCTGATGTTTTTAGGTGAGTTACAAATGTAGCCTCAGAACTAACTGTATATTTGATTTTATATAAGGTGAATTCAGTCTATTGGGGAAGAAAACTTAATATAAAGCTCTCTATTTAACCCATATTACTTCAATTAAAGGTAGAAAGCTAGTTTGCCAGAAGCCAATTTACTGGGGAAAAAAAAGAATTCACCAAATGACCATAATTTTCTAAATTTGCATACTTGCCAAAAATTGTTTTGATAGACATTCTTCCTATGATTCAGTTCTTCAATATTTCATAAGCTATTCCAATTATATGAGGTATACCCAAAAGATTTATGAGAAAAATTCATATTCATTGAGTATATTCAAGAAGAAAGCTTCTTTTTGTAAAATGTATTTTGATATTTGTCTTATTCTCTTTAAAAAAATATTCTGGACATGCTCCACCAAATTAATTTCACCATCCAGTAATAGGCCATGACCTGAATAGAAAATACTTGCATGAACTTTACATAAAATCATACATCATAAACACCATTGCTTCCAAAGAGATGAAGAAAGCAAGGGGTACTTGGGGTTTGCTCTGACAGTCCCGTCCCTTTCAGTTCTAGGAAGAGTGGCTCTTAGAAAATTCTGTGAGGCAGGTCTTGAAAACTGATCATTTGCAGAACGGTCAATACATGAATTGATTTTTAATGAATTACTATTTGGCAAATTATGGGGCTTGAGGGAGATCCTGATTGGAAAGCACTATGGCTGTGTGAAGTGGGATGTTGATGTAGTCTTTTCTGTAATGGAGTTGGTGACTCCTTACTATGTTGCATGGAAGCAGTGTGACCAAAGAAAAATGGGCTTAATTTCCACATGCAATACTAGGTGACCTTGACCAAATTACTAAATTCTTCATAGCCTTTGTTTTGTCATTTGTAGAATGGGTGTGGCAACACCTCATTCAGGGAGTTAAGTGAATATTAGATCACCAAGCACTTGACACAATGGCTATTGAATGCCAGTTTTCCTGTCTACCTTAGCTGCTAAGGACATGGAAGGTAATATTTGTGAGAATACCTTGAAAAAATGTAAAAACATTATGTGCAAAGGAAATATATTACTAGTTCATGACAAAACTAAAGAGGCTACTGACTATTAAAGCAGTATCACTTAAGAACAAAGGCAACTTGTGTTTTGAAGTTATCTGGCCACAAAAATGAACCAGCAAGATGATAAAAGAGCCAGTTTGCCAATAAAGGAATCCACAATGTAAAGAAATGCCAACACGAAGAAAGCCGAGTCCAAAAACTCAAGAACAAAAAAGACAAAAACTAGTAACAGTCGCAACTTGTTAAATAAGAGCTTGCTATATCATTAGAAAAATAGTCAGATCAGTTTCAATTGGAAGATTACAGAGCTCTGTACCAAAAATTTCCATGAATGCTATTGTTAGTGGAATTAAGAATTCTAGAGTAAAGTAACCTAAAACTGATCTGTCTGTAGTCTATTTTAATTCGTTAAGCAGAAGCCTAATTAATTAATTCACTCTTTGGATGCAGTGAGTCAGAATACTCGTAGGAAATGAAATGTTTGGACAGTATTTCCCATGTATGACTGGCCATTGGAGTTCTGACCTGGCCCTGTTTGATTATTTATCCAATCATTTCTCTCTCAGTCAGGGTGCCGTTGCTATTCGCAATTATGCCACTGTCTGTTCTGCGGTCCATGTTGTCAAAAGTGGTTCGTTCTACTGAACAAGGTGAGTTTAATTTGTCTAAGGAATATAATAAATGTGCCCACTCAAATCTCTGTACGATTGATGGTGACTGATGCTTCAGAATATTTTACAACCTCTTTGCTGCCTGGATCTCCTTTTGAATGAAGTGGTGATCTTTGTTAGGAAGAGGTTTACACTGGGGCAAAGGAGCCCCTGTCTAGATCCCATACTTACCAGAGCTGCTCTTCCTTGATTCTTTTCCTCTCATAAACTGTAGCTGTTTATGGTCTATGTGATGATGGTTACCTTGAAAAACACTAAGGAATATAAAATTTGTAACTATGCTATATAAAAATCTACCTGTTTCCTTGGATTATGTGGTGGCTTTTTAGATATGACACAAAAAGTACAACAAAAGAAAAAATAGATTAATTAGACTTCATTGAGTGACTTCATTCAAAGTTTGTTCTTTGAAAAACTTTTGTGTTGCAAAGGACACCATGAAGAAAGTGAAAAAGCAGCCCACAGAATGGGAGAAAATACTTGCAAATCGTAAGTTTGATAGGGACTTCCATCCAGCATTAGAAGAACTAGGTGTGCTGGTACACCTGTGCATCCCAGTTCTTGGGAGATGGAGACAAGGAGGATCAAGGTCCAAGGCTAGATAGGGAAAAACCATGAGACCCTACCTGACAAAGAAACTAAAGTGAAAAGGGCTTGAGGCATGGTTCAAGTGGTAGAGCCCTTACCTAGCAAGCACGAAGTCCTGAGTCCAAACCCCAGTATTGCTCCCCCACAAAAAAGTCACACTTAAAATTCAACAAGAAGAAGATAAACAACTCAATCAAAAATGGTTAAAGAAAGCTGGGAGCCAGTGGTCCATACCTGTATCCTATCTACTTAGGAGGCTGAGCTCAGGAGAATCACAGTTTGAGGTCAACCAGGGCAAAAAGTTTGCAAGACCCCATCTCAACTAATTGCTGGATGCAGTGCTGTACACCTATCATCCCAGCTTTGACAAGTAGCATACAACAGCAGGATCATTGTCCAAGTCATGTTGGACAAAAAGCAAGACCATCTCCAAAATAACCAGAGCAAAAAGGACTGGAGGTGTGGTTCAAGCAGTAGAAGGCCTGTTTTGCGAGCGTGAAGCCCTGAGTTCAAACCCCATACCGCCAAAAAAAAAAAATGGGCAAAGGATTTGAACAGACATTTCTCTAAAGAAGATATTCAAATGATTGATAATTATGTGAAAAATGCTGAATATCCCTAACCATCAGGGGAGCACAAATCAAAACCATACAAGGCTCACTAGAATGGCTAACATAAAAAAGACTGTAACACGGGCTGGTGATAATGGAGAGAAATTAGAACTTCATACATTGCTAGTGGGAATGTAAATTGGCACAGAATTATGAAACCAGAAATCCCATCCCTACATATACAGCAAAACGGTGCAAATGACTGTGAACTGATGAATGAACAAACAGAATGTGGTGTACCTACCCATGGGCTGTATGTTGACTAATGCTACAACATGAATGAACCAATGATTAAATGAAACAGCCTAGTCCTAAAGGGCCACATGTTATATAAATTTGATTCAGTTTTAGGAAATGTCTGCAATAGGCAAATCCAAAGAGAAAAACTAGAGTAGGGCTTGCCAGAGATTTGGGAAAGGGGGAGTTACTGCTACTGGGAACAGTGTTTCCTTTGGGGGTGATGAAAATATTCCATAGAGAGCCAATGGTGAGAGTTGTACAACTTTGTGAATGCACTAAAACTTAAATTGTATCCCTTAAAAGAGTGAGTTTTAGCCAGACATGATGGTGCCTGGGAGGCTAAGGCAGGAGGATTGCGAGTTTGAGACTATATGGTAAATTCCAGGCCAGCCTGGGCTGTATGGTAAGACCATATCTCAAAAAAGACAAAAAAGGGCTGGAGGTGTGGCTCAAGCAGTCTGCCTAGCAAGCGTGAGGCTCTGAGTTCAAACCCCAGTACCACCACAAAAAAAAAAAAAAAAAAGTTTTGTGATATGTGAATTATATCTCAATAAAGCTGTTAGGAAACAAATTTTACCTGCTTTGATTTAGAGTGGAAATGAACTTGTCAAGATGTATAGTTAATTTGTTTATATTTGCTTTAGTTTATAAAGGCTTTTAAAAAGTCATCTCATACAATTATATATAGCAACATTTTCAAATGTTCAATTTAGATTTTGGCATTTCTAGTTCTGAATTGCAGTAATTTAGTGAGCTGTGACTCCATCTTTTTAGGATAGTCTAATTGCCTTGTTCCTACTGCTCACTAAGAAGTACTTTAGATTGTATCAAAATTAGCAGCGTATTTGCATCCTTATTTGTTTTTTAAAAAATGGTCATTTTTGAAGGAGTAATTATTGAAGGAGAGGGGAAATAACTGCAGAGGCTTTTAGATGCCTGTCCCTATGTCTGTCATCTTAAATAAGAAAGGCGAGGGGCTGGGGAGTAATAAAGCATGTGCTGAATGTACACGATGCCTGGGTTCAATTCCCAGCACCTCCAAAAAAAGAAAGATGAGAAAGTGGCATTTTAGAAATTATTTTAAAATCTCTGTGCTCCATACAAATGTGAAACACACAGCTAAAGCAATCATAAAGTAACTATTTTGCCTTGTCATCACTCATGAACTCCTTGTGATTACAAACCAGGACCCAATGAAACAGACTTAATTTTTTGAGTTCTTTTAGATTAAAAAAAGTTTAGAAAATAAATTCAGATGCACTTATTCAATCCTGCTTATCTCTGCAACTCTTAAACAAGTTGAACTGCTCAGAGAAGTCCAGCTACTTCATAATAGTGTGTGGTGTCAGACAAGAGGATATCCATATGACCTGTGCCATTCCTGGCTGTCGCAAGGGATCACAGATAAAAGAAGTAATATTGTGATTAGGCAAACAGGAGAACTTCCTCCCACTTAAACTGATTTAGTATATTATCGTAAATCATGAAAGCAGTAAACCTATATGCTGCTTGGTGATTGATGAGTGGGGTCCTGAATTAAGCTTTTATTCATTTATTTAATAAATATTTATTAAATGTCTACCATGCACCAGGACTTTTGGACTCTGGGGACATGGCAGCAACCAAGGCAGATGTGCATTTGGACAAGTCACACATGCAGGAGTCTAGTAGCCACTGGACTTGGGGGGCACTTTGCAGGGAGGGTGAAATTCGTGTTGCAGAATGCATGATGAATTGCGTCTGTTTGCCTGTAGCTGTGACCCTTGCCATATCTGAGAGGCAGAGGGAAAGGATTTCTTAACCTTTCAGAAGGCTCTTGGGAGCTATCCTGCTGACAGTGTTTCACAGATGGGCACAAGGATGGGAAACAGCAGGGCTAGGTGTGGCCTGAGGCTGCGACAGGAGGAGGCACCAGTCAGCTGCTGGTGCCACTTCAGTTTTGTCCTGTGGATACAGGAACTTAGCGACTTTGGGTTTTCAGTATTTCTTGAATCAACTCTAAGGAGACCTCTTCACTTCCATTATTTCATCAGCAGAATGGGTTACAGACTTCTCAGGAATTCTGACGGAATACCTTTCATTCACCATGTCATGCTCCATGTTGGCTGTTTTCAATGAATGAGTTTTCCCCATTAGGTTTTGTTTCTGGTTTTGCAACTCAGCCTTTCCTTTTTCTCCCTCCATATCCCTACTCCAAACAGGTGCACTGTTTGCTTGCATTGCTTTCTTAGAGACACTCAGTGGAGTAACCGCAGTTTCTGCTTTTAATGGGATTTATTCAGTCACTGTTGCTTGGTATCCTGGCTTCACTTTTCTGCTGTCTGCTGGTCTGTTACTTGTTCCGGCCATCAGTCTATGGTATGTAATTATTTTTAATTATTTTGTAATTATTTTAATTATTTTGTCAAAACGCAAATGAATTCCCTAACCCACCAACACAATAACATAGATCTGTTGAAATTTTGCCTCAGAATGTGCTTTTCTCATGAGCTTTTGGACATGAATAATTTTGTCAATAATTTTGGAGACTGATGAAGAGAGAAAGTGTCATCCATGACTGATCACAACTAGGAGACCCTGAAAAGTTACCCCGACTCTTCAAATATAAACAACTGATTAAATTAGCATCTAACAATAAGGATATATATAATATATATTCACATTGTGATTTCACAGAGTGTAATATCCTCTGATGGGCGATGATTGCTGAATTAAGATTTACTACTTTAATGCAGATTCTTGGACAAATGACAGTAGTAGATAGAATGCACCAAATATTATTTCTCCCTCTCAAGTGTTGGCCTTTATATAATTCCCTTTTAAATGTAAGCATTCAAGTAAATACAAAGTACAAAATTCTATTTATGAATACTTCATGTGATAGATCAAAGGCATAAATTAAAAAAAATACTTATTTCTTCCTTTGCCGCATGTACCAACTAGCTAAGTAGTTGTTAAAACAACTAAGCAAATATCTTTGTGGAGCAAAGCAGTGAGCTAGGAACTCATTAACCTGACTCTGCTGTGTTCTGCCCATTTCACTTGGCTGCTGGTACAGCCTGGTGACAGGAATCAGGAAAAAGGGGTCCCAAGGAGCCAGGCCTTTGCTGCTTCTCCTAAGCACTCTGCAGGAGACCATAAGGGAGAAAAGTAGCTACAAGCACAGGCATTAAGCATTCTGCCAACACCAAGACTCCTTAAAGGCCAGCACAGATCTCATTCGCGCAGGCGCTTAGTACTCAGTGTCTCAGCTGAATTCTGATACCTAGATTTGTGTCAGACAAGGTGCAGCAATACTTGCAGTTTCTGTAATTTTGGTGAAAAGTGATTTTTATTGCATATCTTTCCTTAAGAGTCTATTAGCCCATTGAATTAGCAAAATTACAAATGTATGCTGTGCTAGCAAGTACACCATGCCTTGATCTTGTCTGATGGTGGTAGTGGCGTTTGATCATAAAGCAGTTCATGAACATTTATCAAAAGCTTTTTTGAAAGGCTCATAATGATTGGTCCAATGATTCCTTTTAAAAACTTATCCTAGGAAAATAATCAGTAATATTGTCCAAGATTGATATATAAAGAAGTTCTTGGGGCTTGGCTCAAGTGGTAGAGCACCTGCCTATCAAGTACAAGGCCCTGAATTCAAACTCATTACCCCCCACAAAGGTTTGGAGGAGGGAGTTCTTTACAGTGAAAAATTTTAAATGACAAAAATGTCCAATGATACAATGTTTAAATAAATGATATGGCCATATCATGAAAAATTACTTAACTAATAAAAATGGCATACACAGATCTATTGGATAATTTTAATTTTATTTTTATATATGTATAAATAGTCTTCTAAAGACAGATGGAAAAAAGGTAGTTATTCTTTTGAAAATGCTTTTAATAATAAGGTAAATGGAGATAGGCTTCTGAGATTTTTTTAAACCCCATAGTCTTGATACTTTAAACTTGATATTATTGACTTATTTCCAGTGTCCTTGCTTCCCAGTTGCAGTTCCAGTTACTGAACAGAAACATCAGTAGTAGCTGTAGTTGAGGCACAGCGACAGATGGGAGATCTTAGGGATCTAGACAATTAAAAATCTCATGTAGATCTCTTCTTTTCAGAACACTATGCATGAGTCCATTGGATTCAAATCACCAGGATGCTCCTGGTACGCATAGCTTGCATACTTTCTTAAAAGCCATGTAAACGTGGAAAACATAGACTATACATTACTTCCTTACATAATGCCTCAATCTCCATTTTACAGTGTCTCATTTGCTTTTGCAGTGTTGTCAAGTGCATCAACTGGGAGGAGGGAAGCTATGCAGTTCTCATACAGGAAGAGCCCAGTGACCACATGTCGGACAGATGACTGTGAACATGAAAGCACATATCATCTACCATGTCTTCTGAACCAACTCCACAATCAGCTCTTCATTAATGATCAGTGTTACATATCCTTTTTTCTCCTAAACTGAACAGGCAGAGAAACAGCGCCTAACTTTGCTCCTCTGGTACTATGCACTTTGAATGCTTTGTGCTCATCATGCAATATGTTTCCAATACTGAACAAGAAGTCTCAGGGCACTTCTCACTCTGGACTCAGAAAAGAAACTAAAACTAAAGAATAGCAGGAGTGATTAGGAAACTGATAAAGTCAAAAGCAATAGTCTCAGATATACTCTAGTCTCTCACACTGAAACCAATAAGAAGTCTTTACCTTGGTTTCTCATCTGCAAATGGATTTCTGATGTCTCTCAGGGATTTTGAAGGTGTAATGAAAAATTATTATGAATAACTTACATGAAAATAATGTTTCAAATATTTATCATTTTGCCTATACTGGAGAAATGCTTTGTTTTATAGAGCCCATCAAGGCACTATTGATAGTCAAAGCATTTAAAGGGTACAAAATCCTTAAAAGAGCAGCACTTTAAAAGAATACTATTTTTCAATTCTTAATATGTTTCATCAGTGACAAACATGATTTTTACATGTAATACATGTATGGCTGGGTAAAAATTAAGATTATAAATAAAATTGTTAAAGAAATTTAAAAACTGAGCAAACAGCTCATTATAGTGGAAAAGTAATATCATAAAGCCAGTATTCATTCTTTATGTCAATATAAGGATGCCCACGTTCCCCAAGTCCCAGCTGAGAATTCTACCTTTAATCCTTCTTATTTACCTCTTGCTCATCCTCCCCACCACACAGAGAAGACACTTCTGAAACAGACCCTGTACTCTCTAAGTTAGAATCCTCAACAGCTGTCACCTACAGGAAAGTGACCAATCACGCAAGCTATCATGATCTGACTTCTTCCTATCTCATGTCATACTGCTTTACACTCTTCTGGGAATCCACCCTAACCCCAGAAAACACCTCAGTCCCTCACACCTCCATGCCTTTTCACACACACTTCCATTTGCCCTTCTCCCATCTTACATTAAAGCTGATGTCTCAGCCAAAACATTGCTTCCCTTTGTCACCAATGTCCTTGACATTTGTCATCAATCCCCTAGCCCATTCAGGGCTCCCATAGCCCTTTGTGCTTTTAGCCTAACATTTCCCATTGTCCTGTCCCTGTAACTGTTTGTTTCTCCTACTTGACAGTCATCACCTTGAGAGCAGGGGCAATCTCTGAAATGAACTCAAATTTTTATTTATAAGAATCATTTAAAGCTACATATTTAATGCCTTATGAAAGTAACCACTGCTATTATTCCATAGTTTTAAGCCAGCCCTGCAAACAAATTTAAAAATATGCTAGCCCAGACACTTTCAAAGTTTATTTATGTATTTTCACAAGTCCTTCAACATCTTCCACTTTATAAGTTACCATATGTAATAACATAAAGGCCTTGAAATAGCAGGGTCTAGAGCAAGATGGAGGCTGGATAACATTTCCTGGCATTTCTCCTCACAGAAGCACTGACTTGAACAGCTTTTCTCACACCAAACTTCCTTCAGAATATTAAGGAAAGTAGGACTGCAGGCACACTAGATGTATTACATCAACATCTCACAAACATGCTGTTAGATGTGAAATAAGCACAGAATCCAGGGGCAGCCAAGGCAATCTAAAACCCCTATGAGTCTAAAGATAAAGTCCAGATGGCCAGCACAGGCCTGCCACTACCCCAGGTGCATCTCAAAAATCTTGGTATGGACCTAAGCAGCATGATCACAGAGATAGTCAGCAAACCCAGAGATGAGCACTATAGTCTCTGATTTGAGAACTGTGCCACTTTAAAGAACAGCCCCTTATCTCCTCCAGGAGTGAAGTAGAAGACAAACTCAGTGTTTTGAGCACAGTGGGTGAATTACTGATTCCTGAGTCACACCCCCAGCCCAGTGACAAAAAAATATGCCACAACTTGACCACTACCCAATCCTGTCTAAATACTGTGAAAACTGCAACTGAAAGGACACAGAAGATTAAAACCTCCACCCAAACACTTAGCCTCTGACACAAGCATAGGAACACAAGTAATATGAAGATACATGGCAGTATATCACCTCCAAAATTAGACAATTCTGTAATAAAAGACTTGAACAATAGTGAAGTAGTTAAAATCTCAAACAATGAACTCAAAGAATGATGATAGAAATGATGAAGGAAATTAAAGTATATATATATATAAACACTCAAAAGAATTAAAAGAGAATACAAATAAACAACTGAATGAACTCAAAGAGAATTTAAATGACTGAAAAAAATAAAGAAGACAATGTGGGTTATGAAAGAGGAATTCAGTAAAAAGATAGAAATCACACACAAAAAAATCACATTGACATTCTGGAAATGAAAAGCTCAATAACTCAAACAAGACCTTCAGCTGAAAGCCTCACTAATAGAGTGGAACAAGGTGAAAACAGGATATCAGAGCTTGAAGATAAACTAGAGGAATTAGAACACTCAGATAAAGAAAAAAATCTAAGAAAGTATGAATGAAACATGCAAAACCTATGGGGCACCATTAAAAGACCAAGCCTATAAATCATGAGTATAAAAGAAGAAGAGGTGCAAGCTAAAGCCAGGGATAATTTATTCAATAAAATAGCAGACAATTTTCCCAATTTTGAGAAAGAGTTTTATCCAGGTACAGGAGGCTTTTAGACACCAAACAGATAAGATCAAAGAAGAACCTCCCCAAACATATTATAGTTAAAACACTAAATATACAGGACAAAGAATATTTAAAGCTGCAAGACAGAAGTCCTAAGTCAACTTCAAAAGCAAACTCAGCAGAATAACAGCAGTTTTCTCAACAGAAACTCTAAAAGGAAGATGGAATGATACCTTCAAAGCCCTGAAAGAAAATAACTGTCAATTTAGATACTGTATCTAGCAAAGATGTTCTTCATAATTGAGGGAGAAATAAAAATCTTCCACTAAATGAAAACTAAAGGAATTCCTGACCACTAAACCAGCACTGCAGGAGATACTTAAAGGAATCCTACACACAGAAAAGGAAGATAAATGCAACCAGGAAAATATTGGAAAGAATAAATCCCATGAGACAAGTAGATAAGCAAATGAGGATTAGGAATGAAGCAAACATCACAAAAAATGATAGGAAATCCTACATATCTTTCAATAATAACATTGAATGTTGATTGTCTCAATTCTCCAAAAAAAAGACATAGAATGGTGAGTTGGATTAAAAAAACAAAACCTGACCATTTGTTGCCTACAAGAAATGCATCACACTGATGGTGACAAACAACAGTGTAGAATGAAAGCATGGAAAAAGATTTTCCAAGCAAATGGAGCCCAAAAGCAAACAGGAGTAGCTATATTCATATCTGACAAAACATCCACCAAACAAAAATTAGTCACAAGAGACAAAGAATGTCACTTCATACTGATGAAGGGACTAATCCATCAAGAGGAGATAATGTTGCAATGGTCCAGTCTTAAGAGTGCAGTAGTAGTTGCCGGGAACTTTGTCTTGTGCGATCAAAGTATGAAAGTCACAGACAACAAAGTTAGCAAAAAAGCTGAGTTTTATTTAAGCAGAAAGGAAGAGGAAAGAAGAAACACCCATAGAGGTGTGGTCTCAAAAGCTGAGCCCACAAGGCTCTTTGTCTAGTGGTTTTGATAAGAATTTTATTTCCTGGTTGAAGGGAAACTGGTTGTATCTCTGTTCTATTTCTCCATTTAAAGGATGTATGTCATCACCAGCCAATGTGTTTGATGGGGATACTGTGTATGCCCCTCTTTTCGTTCCAATACCCGTGAGGTCAGGCATATCAGCTGGGCATCCTATCAGGGTATGGCTATGTATCATTCACATTCCTCAGTAGTTTAAGGCCTGGGCAAGTGGTTTTAAAATTCCTCAGACTCCCCACACCTGTTTATCTCATCTCTGTGTCCTTGGTAAGTTTCCACTGAGCATCGCTGTCCCTGTTCTGTCAGACCATTTTCTATCTCCTAACTTTTAGTCTCAATAATAATTATAAAAATATATGCAACAGGTGTTAGCACAACCAGTTTCATAAAACAAACTGGTACTGAACATAAAAACACAGATTAGATTCCAACACAACAGTGGGTGACTTCAGTATCCCACTCTCACCAATAGATATGTCATCTAGACAAACAAATGAACAAAGAAACTTCTCAATTAAATGATACTGTAGACCAAATGAACTTAACAGACATATACAGAATAATTCATGCAATGGTTGCACAATACACATTCTTCTTATTAGGCCATAGAACTTCCTCCAAAATAGATATTTTAGGACATAAAGCAAGTCTTAGCAAACACAAGAAAATTTAAATAACCTGTGTATCTTATTAGACAATGGAATAAAGCTAGAAATTAACAAGAAAAGAAACTATGGGAAATATTCAAACACATGGAGACTAAACAATATACTGTTGAGTGAATATCATAAAGATATTGAAGTGGGAAATAAAAAATTCCTAGAATCAATTGAAACTAAAAACACAATTTACCAGAAACTTAGGGTTACAACAAAGGCAGTGTTAAGAAGAAAGTTTATAGTTATGAGCACCTATATTAAAAAAAAAAAAAACCATAGAGATCTCAAATAAACTACTAATGGACCACAAATTCTTAGAAAAGCAAGAACAAACCAAACCCCAAATTAAACTGAAAGAAATAAGATTAGGGCATGAATTAATAAATGGAGTCTAAAAAAAAATACAAAGAGTCAACGAGGAGGGCAACAGTTCCTCACACTTGTAATCTATCTACTTGGAAGATTGGGATCAGAAGGACCATGGTTCCAGGCCATCCCAGACAAAAATTTCACAAGACTCCATCTCAACCAATAGCTTGGTGTTGTGGTATGTATCTGACATCTCATCAGTGCAGGAGACTGAAATTGGGAGGATCACAGCTGTGACACTCAACAAAAAAAAAAAAACAAAACTGGGCATGGTGGCATGTGCCTGTCATCCCAGTGATAACAGGAAGTATAAAATAGGAGAATCACAGTCCAATCTGGCAAAAAGTGAGACCCTATCCCTAAAATAAGTAGAGTAAAAAGGGCTGGAGGTGTGTTTCAAGAGGTAGAGTGCCAAATGTGAAGACCTAAATTCAAATCTCAGTACTGGAAAAAAAAACTATTATAGTCTGATAAACTGGAAAATCTAAAAGAAACTGATAAATTTCCAGATGCATATGCCCTTTTGAAACTGAACCAAGAGGATATAAACCACTCAAACAGATCTATAACAAGCAATGAGATTTTGTCTCCCAACAAAGAAAAACCCAGACCAGATGGATCCTACTAGATCTTTAAAGAAGAACTAACAATGATTCTCAAATATTCCACTAAAAAAATGAAGGAATGCTACTTAATTCATTATATGAAGTATTGCCCTGATACTAAAACTGGATAAGGACATAAATTAAAAAAAGAAAACTGACCAATTTCCCTGATGAGCAGACAAAAAATTCTCAAAAATACTTGCAAACTGTACTCAACAGCACATTAAAAAATCATACACCATGATCAAGTTGGGTTCATTCCAGGGATGCAAGGATGGTTCAACATATCCAAGTTGATAAATATAATACTGCAAATAAACACAATCAAGGACAAAAACCACATGATCATCTAAATACATGTAGAAAAAGTCTTTGGTAAATTCAAGATCTTTTACAATTAAAGGTTCAAAGAAATTAGAAATAGAAGGAACATACCTCAACATAATAAAAACTATATGACAAACCTACAGGCATCATATTAAATGAGGAAAACCCGAAATCATTTCCTATAAAGTGAGGAATGAGGGTGCTCACTCTTCCCACCCTTATTCAATATAGTGCTTAAGGTCCCAGTCAGAGCAGTAAGACAAGAGAAAGAAAGGGATCCAAATAGGAAAGAAAGAAATCAAATTATCCCTATTTGTAGGTGATACTATCCTATACTTAAAAGACCCAAAAAATTCCACCAAAAAGTTCTAATACCTAATGAACACTTTTGGTAAAGTAACAGAACACAAAATCAACATACAAAAATCAGTAGCTTTTCCATATACCAATAATGAACAAGCTTGAGAAAGAAATCAGGAAAATAATCCCATTTACAGTAGTCTCAAAAAAAAAAAAAAGAACAAATTAGGAATCACTTAATTAAAAAGATGAAAAACCTCTACAATGAAAACTATAAATCACTGAAGGAAGAAATTGAAGAGGCTAGAAGATGGAAAGACCTCCCATGTTCATGGATTGGCAGAATTAATATTGAGAAAATGGCTATACTACTGAAAGCTACCTACATATTCAATGCAATTTCCATTAAAATCCCAATGTCATTCTTCACAGAAATAGAAAAATCAATCCTAAAATTCATGTGGAAACAGAAAAGACCTCAAATGGCAAAAGTACTCCTGAGCAAAAAGAGCAATACTAAAGATATCTCATAACCAGATTTCAAATTATGCTACAGAACTATAGTTAAAAACAAACAAAAACCATGATACTGACACAAAAACAAAGACCAATGGAATATAATAGAAGACCCAGAAATAAAATCACATAGCTATAGTCATTTAATCTTTGACAAAGTAGCCAAAAACATACACTGGAGAAAAGACAGCCTCTCCAATAAATGGTGCTGGGAAAACTGGATATTTAACGTAGTAAATTGAAACTAGACCCCTATCTCTCACCCTGTACAAAATACAAATTTTAAAATGGATCAAAAATCTTAATGTAAGACCTGAAACCTTGAAACTACTGTGGGAAAACACCTGAGGATATTGGCATAGGCAATTTTTTTCTGACTAGGACTCCAACTCCTCAGGAAATAAGAGCAAGAGTTGAGAAATGGGATTGCATCCAACTCAGAATGCTTCTGCACATCAAAGGAAATAATTACTAGGCTGAAGAGACAACCCACAGAATAGAGAAAACCTCTGCAAGCTCTTTGTCAGATAAAGGATTAACAGCCAAAATAAACAAAGAGCTTAAAAAATTAAACACCAAAAGAACAAATAATCCAATTAATAAATGAGAAAATGAATTTGACAGTTCTCAAAAGTACAAATGGCTATAACCAAACACAGGAGGAAATGTTTGATATCTTTTGTCAAATCAAAATGACATTAAGATTCTATTTTACCCCAGTCAGAATGGCAATCATCAAGAAATCATACGACAAATGCTGGTGAGCATGGGGGAGGGAGGAACATTTGTTGGTGGGGATTTAAATTGTGGAATCACTATGGAAATCAGTATGGAGGTTCCTCAAAAAGCTAGACCTATCATATGATCCTGCTATACCACTCTTGGGCATATAACCAAAGGAGTGTAAGTCAACATACACTAGAGATACCTGCAAACTCATGTTTATCACAGCACTGTTCACAATAGCTAAGCGATGGAATCAGCATTGTTGTTCATTATACAATGAGTGGATACTGTGGTATACATACACAATGGAATATTACTAAGCCACAAAGAAGAACTCAATTGGCTGGGCACTGTGGCTCATGCCTGTAATCTAGCTACTCGGGAGGAAAAGATCAGGAGGGTCATAGTTCAAGGCCACTTAGAAACATTTGAAAAAAGGGGAAGAGGACTTGAGATATACTTCAGTAGGAGGGTGCTTAAGTAGCATGTTTAAGGCCCTGGTTTGATTCTCAACACTGTAAGAAAACAAAAACAAAAATATCAGGGAGAAGGAGGGAGGGGGTTAAGAGAGTATATTAGAGGGGGTAAATTTGATCAAAGTATATTGTATCAATCTATGGAAATATCACAATTATACAATCAATTACACCAATTTAAATTTTAAAAGGCTTTGAAATGCCTTTTAAAATGGTTAACTTCTTTGTACTCTTCTGAAAGAAGATATAGTCAATCTGTTTATACTTTTATTTTTTGGTGGGACTAGAGTTTGAACTCAGGGCTTCACACTTGCAAAGCAGGTGCTGTACTGCTTGAACCACACCTCCAGTCCATTTTGCTCTGGTTTTTTTAGAGATGAGGTATTTCGAACTATTTGCCTGGGCCAGCCTCAAACTGCAATCCTCTCCATATCTGCCTCCCAAGTATCTAGGATTATAGGCGTGAGCCACTGACATCAGCCTGCTTGATTTTATTAATTACAGTTTTTTTTCCATTAAGGCAATCCATGAATGCTTGAGTAGTGACTAACACTCATAATTTAATATGCTAGAAATTGTAATTTCTAGGACCATTCGTTTTAGATTTAGCTAATGTCTTCTGAGTTGAGGGCCCTGTAATAACTGAGTGATTCTCAGATTAATTGATGTTTCCATTCTGTTCTATGTTCTCCCCAAACTAGAGGAAAAAGTACTTTATGATTTGTAAAGTACATTTTCTACTAATTGTTCTTTTAATAACCCTGTAAAATGGATCTTCATTTTCCACACTTTGAGATGAGGAAGTGTCAGGGAGATTTGGCTATGACCATGCAATGACATATAACACATGAATGGACTGGGCACTGCTGAAGGCCTTCACTGCTAGAAAGCAAGAACTGTATCATGTACAGGATGAAGTGCCCACTAAAAACACTACCCGTGCTCAAGTAAATGGTCTATACCTACTGCCTCTTTTGAAGTGAGACAAGATGGCCTACAAATTTTCTTCTAGCTCACAGTTCACCTGAACAGGGCACAGATATACAATTAAGGATCAATAGATGATTTCTCATTTAAGAAAACCCCTAAGATGTAGTATTTTGAGAGACTGGATTGAGGTGGTCCAGGGTAAAAACAGTATGAATAAGTATAGCCATCTCCAAAGCATGTATCTGAAGAGCCCTTAGTAAATGTGATGCTAAAGAGACTAGGGAACCACAGAGCTAGATGGGCCTGGGGAGTACACTTAAAACAGACACAAGTGGGAAAGCTATCTGATCTAATCTCCATAATGTAACCTGATTATCTGAAGAAAGAATATTAAGGAGGGCTGATCTTTATGTGGTTGATAAAGGAAACCAAGAAGGAAAAACATGTTCCTTTTCATCCAGCAGTGTACAGAAGAGGTTAGATAGACCATAGCACCTAGAAAGAATATTTTCATCAGTAGAGAGGATATTTTTATTTCTATGAGGATCACCCACAGCCTGCATGGCACAGTCTCAAAACTACCCAAGTGGTCTCCACTTATCTTCAGTTTTGCATTCCATGGTCTCAGTTACCTGTGTTCAAAGTCCAAAAATATTAATATGTCTTGACTCTTTCAAGAGACCACATTCACATAACTTTTATTATAGTATACTATAATTATTCCATTGGCAGTTGTTGCTGGTAATCTTTTACTTTGCCTTATCAGTATCTAAAATCTTGATAATGGGAATAAGGCACTGTGGGTTCAGTAGTCTAAAGAAATGCCTTCATATCAGAACCACTAGAGGAATCGAGAGACAGAGAGAGAGAGAGAGAGGGAGAAAGAATTCCCTGGCCGCATTCCCTGGAGACTGGAATTCAGTAGGTCTGCAGTGGGGTCTTGGAATCTATTTTAAAAACCTCCCCCAGGTGACTGATAACATACCCAGATCTGGAAACTACTGCCTAGCTAAGTGCTTCTTAACCTAAATGCATGTTAGGATAATCAGTGTGGCAGTAAAATAAACACGAAGGCTTTATTCAAGGCCAGTAGTTCTCAACATTGTCACTAAGTCAGAGCACCTGGGAGCTTTTAAAACCTTCAATGGTTTTTTTTTTTTTTTTTTTCTGAGCCCAAGTCAACTAAATCAGTATATCTGGGAGTGAGATCTAGATGGTATTTTTTTCCAAACCTTTAGGAGATTCCAGTGTGTGACAGGATTGAGAATCAGTATGCTCGCTAGGTCAGGGGTCAGCAAACTTCGTGAAAGGCCTAGAGTAGATATTTTAGGCTTTGTTGGTTATGCAGTCTGTCATGCTATCTGACTCTGCATTATAACACAAAGCAATCAAAGACCAAATGTAAATAAATAAATGGACAAAGCTGTGCTCCAGTAAAACTTTATACAACAAGCAGTAAACGGAATTTGACACATGGACAGTAGTTTGCCAAACCTCTTCTCTGGGTAGAGGACACATCTTCTGGTTACCAGAAAGTATGTTTATTGTAAACACTGACATTAAAATAGTGTAAACACAAAACTCTAAGTATAGTGTCCAGCTCAGTGGGAGCTCAAGAGTCAGCCTCTTTGCTCAACTCTGGACAGTCCCTGGTGATTGTTCTGACTGAAGACAGTTGGTTGACCTCATGTCAAGTCGCTGCTTCGTGACTGTTTTCTTGGGGGTGATACATAGAGAGTGATCAAGGTGGGACCCAGCCCAATCGGTTTCATTGCCAAACATTTAAGTAAGAAACAAATCAATTCTGCACAAGCTTTTCCAGAAAAAAGTAGGAAACACTTCCCAACTGATTTAATGAGGTCACTATAATCCCAATGCAAAACCAGACAAATAAACTACAAGAAAACTACAGATTACCAACCAGACAAAGAAACTACAAGAAAACTACAGATTACCATCCCTTATGGACATAAATAAAAAATTCACAACAAAATATAAACAGATCAAGCAATTGTAAAAAGGGTAATACGTCCTGACCTGTGGGGTCTAACCAGAAAATACAAGGCTGCTCAACGTTTGAAAATCACTTAATGCAATACACTGTATTAATAGGAAAAAGGAAAAAAAAAAAGCACATGATCATATACAGGCTGTAGAAAAAATAATAGTTTAATGTCCACAATTTTAAGAATTTCTCAAGAAACTAGAACTCAAGCAGATAAAGAGTGCTTATTAAAAAAAATTACAGTTCATGATACTTACAGTAAATAGACTGTCTCAAGAGCAGGAAATAGAAGCCATGCAGATTTGGGAAGGAAGGAAAAAAGATGTTTATCTGCATATGATATGACATAGAAAATTCTAGAGAACATTCATTAAAAAAAAAAAACCTACTAGAACTAGGAGCTTTTACTCCCATTTTATGCATGGGGAGTAGGAAATGCTTCTTTTTTTTCCCCATTTCTCCTTCCCTTATCTTGTTATATTAAAATAAATCTTGTTAAAACTTCAAATAAAACCTGCTAGAATTAATAAATGAATTCATTAAGATCATAAAATATAAAGGCATTATGTACAAATCTATTGTGTCTCAATATACTAGCAACAAATGAAAAATTAAAATTAAAGATTCACTTAATAGGATCAAACCATAAAATGTAAAATAAAATAGGAATAAGTTTGCTGAAATCAAAGATCTAAATAAATGGAAAGGTATACCATGTTCACGGATTAGAATGCTCAACATTGATAAGATATCCAAGTTAATATAAAGTCCTAGAAGAAAGCACACAAGAAAATCTTTGTAAGCTGGGTTTAGGAAAAAAAATATTTAGAACCCCAAAGGTACAAAACACACATATACAAATAGACTGACTAGATTTCATCTAAGTTATAATTTTTCTGCTTCTGAAATACACATTAAGAAAATGAAAATGCAGCAAAGTCTCCTTACAAAACATGTATCTGACAAATGTTTTACATTCAGAATATATGGCTTTTACAACTCAAATGAGACAAACCAATTTAAAAGGTGTGCTTAGGAGCAAGGTTTGAGACAAGTCACACACACACAGAGTAATGTTCAACACCATCGGTCATCAAGGAAATGCAAATTAAAACCATAATGGAAACAATCACATACTCATTAGGACGGATAAAGTTAAAAAGTGTGACAATGCCAAGTGCTGGTGACAATGTCAAGTAAGGAATGCTCATACCACATTACTCAGCAACTTCAGGTAATTTGCTTGAGACAAATGAAAACACATGCTCACACAAAGGCTTGTAAATAATCAAAGGAGATTCATCCATAATAACCCAAAGCTGGAAATGGCCCACGTATCCTTCAGTAGATGAACTGATAAACAAAATGTGGATACATTTATATACGTATAATACTGCTACTGCGAGTCTGGGGGTTGCTGCAGGCGCTTGTCTGGAGACTTGTTCAGAGAGACAAGTGCATGGCAAAGCAGCAGTTTACTGAAAGTGCAAGTAACACTGCCAAGGGATAAATGGCCTGCTCCACCTGCGCAGCTCAAGAGCGCTGTTGTCTAGGATCTATCTGGCTTTTATGTGGTTGAGTCAGGCTGGTAGGAGAAATTTGGATATTTCTGCAGGTGGGGTTAGTGTGATTCGCAGATTTGATTGACAGATGTTCTATAAAACTGATTTCCAACAGTGCAAGTTCCTCCCCATAATTCACTCTGTTATAATTGCATGCATGAGATACAAGTGATGTTCATGAAGTTTTAAGTAGGGAAAAACACCTAAAAGGTTACTAAAGGTGACAGGTGGACTACACTGCCCATGTCTTCAGAACTGGTTATCATGTTTCTGGGCAGTCCAGGGGAGGTTTGGACAGTCTTCACAGTAACCTTGTATGCCCTGGACCCCTACATCAACACTACTGAGCAATAAAAAAGAAAAATTACTGATATAGTCAACAACATAAAATTTAAAAACATTGTACAAAGCTAAAGAAACAAGACACAAAAAATACATACCTTGTGGTTCTTTTTACATGAAATTCTCAAAAACAAAACAAAACAAAACCCAAAACCATCAGTGTCAGAAAGCAGATGAGGGGTTACCTGGGGTTTGGGGCAGGAAAGGCAGGGATAAAAAGGGTCATGAGAAGTAGAGTCCTGGTGCCTAGCGTCACTGACTGACTCTGGCGGGATTCAGAGTTGCCTGCCCATCTGGTTCAGGAGGAGCATCTGGGCCACACCCATACTCCTGGAGCTGGCAGGACAGAGCCTGGAAAAGGCTTTGGCCATCTCTGCTGTGGAGTTCTTTCCTCCACTGTTCATGGAGGCCTTTGCTGGAAGCACTGAGATCCCAAAGGTGATGGCGCAGGCCTGGCCCTTCCCCTGCCTCCTCTAGGGTCCTGATAATGATGCAAGACTTGGAAACCCTAGAAGCTGTGCTAAATGGGCCCCAGATATAAAAAACTGAGGTTTCTGGATTTGTGGACTGTGCTGGAATGTGGTCTGGAACCATGCTGATGCCCATTCATCAAGGATATGAGTGTATGTATGAAATACCCCTTGAACGCCCTCTCATTAACTTATTTTTGGAATTAGACCTGAGCATTTGTCCCAGTGCCCAAGTACCAATCAGTTAAAGCACTTAAAACTTGGTGGCATCAGAACAATCCATTTAAACCCTCTGCTTCTCTAAGTTCTGCTACAGAAAGTTACAGCCACTCTCCAGACCTTGAACTTAAGTTGTTGTAGGATCAGAGACTCCCAGCTCAATGCCATCCTGCCTTCCCCAAGCCAGCTGCTGTTCCCAGCTCACCACATTGTTGCTATGGAAGCCACATCTCCATGGCTATCTTGAAGAACCTGCTGTGCCACTCTGCCAGGCTGAGCCAGCGAAGCCTGGAGCTGTACTCTGTCCCTCTCATCAACCACCAGTGGCTTAATGTGTACAGCAGTTTTGCCCAGGTTTGGGCTGAGCTGATGAAGATCCTGAGGGACAGAAGGCCCCAAGAAAGCATGGATCTGTATCTCCCCCTGAGCTTACTGTGGTCTGCTGTCCTATGACTTGGAGCCCAGTTACCACTGGGTGTTCTATAACCTGGGTAGGTGACTGTCAGAAAGCAGAACTCTGCCACAATTGTGTGCTTGCCCAGCGTGCATATGTCATGTGCTTTCTTCTGGGCACTTGGAAATTAAACCCTAGGATGTGGGAGCATCACAAAGGGAACAGAGAACCCATGGTGTCAGTGTGGATGGGAAAAGAATGGAGAGAGGATGCCTCAAGGGACAGGCATGGAGGGGAAATGTGGCCTGGTGAGTTGATGGGAATTTAGGGGACAGTGTCCTATGGACTCACAAATAGGAATCTGAGTTTCTATAGAAGCAGCGAGCCTTGGCACCTTATGTGAGGGAGCTGCCTATCTATGGATGGCTATAATGAAATAGAAATTAAGGGGACCTTAATGTTAGTCTTCTGGCATTCTTCATGATCAGTTAAGATGCTTTCCAGCTCAAATCTCAGGAATCTCCTCTGACTGATGGGAGATTAAAAAAAAAAAAAGGAACTGATCAATGAGATTTAGCCTCAAGAATTCACAGTATCAAAACAAAACGGAGCCAAAGGGATCAGGGGAATATGGGAAAAGTTTTGGGCATGGAACCCTGTATTTTCATTGTAAAGGTGGTTTCATAAGTTGTATACATTTGTCAAAACAGCTAAGTGTACACTTTTGAGTATAGTGGATTGGTTTATGTAAATTATACCTCAATAAGATAAAATGTAAAAGATGATATTGGTACTTCTGGGAAGGAATCACTCAACATTCCTCTCTCTCAAAGTTATTTGATTTCTTCCATTCACCCCAGTGGTTCTCAAAGCATGGTTCCTGGGTTTGTAACATCACTATAACCCAAGAACTTGTTAGTAATGCAAATTCTCAGGCTTCAACTCACTCACTAAGTCCAGGGGTAAGTCTCAGTCATCTGTGTTTTGAAAAAAGCCTTCCAGTGATTTTCATGAACAGGAAAGTTTGCAAACCACTGTGCACGCTATGCTAAGGATTTCTAGTATCTCAGATTCATTTAGCATGCACCTGTGTTTAATTCAATTTTGCAAACTGTTAAGTCACATCTGTCTTCTTATTTGAGCCTAGAATAATCATTTGTAAGGGTACAATGCTGATGTTCTAAAAGCATATTCATAATCTATTCATTCCTGTTGTTGGGTCTAGAGGCCTAAGGCAGATGAGTGAGTATCTGCATCCCACATGGAGAGCAGTATCATTTCTGCATCCCGAGGAGATGGAGGCCTGCATTCCTTCATCCTAAAGGAGAGATACAGATCTGCCACAGGGCTGATGAGCAAAATGCTCTCAAGATTGTTCCCTTCCCCCAGTAAAGGTGCAAACCACACCAGTTCACTTGAGAAAGCCCGTGAATCCAGAGTTAAAACATCCATAAACCCCAGCTTTCACCTGAGCAGTGCGCTACCAGCTTCTGGGCTCCACTGCAGTTCTCTAGCTGTAGCCTTTCCTTTCTCTCTAATAAATCCTACTTTATATACCAGCTTTGGTTCATCAATCAGCTGCCTCACAAGCCAGTTCTCTGGCCTGTGAAGGCAAGGACCCTCGACTCCAGCCTGCAACACTTCAACACCAGCACGTAACACAAGGAGACATTTCTTCTGAACCAAGGTTGGTACAGGTTGTGCCAAACTGGGAAAGGCTGCCTAGGAACGTGACCATGACTGTCCAGCACTCCAATGGAGTCTGTTCTCCAGGAGCGTCCCATCACCACGGCCCAGCTATGGTGGACCTCTCAGGCCAAACTTCTCTCTCTCTCTCTCTCTGTCCTGTTAAGGAGGGTTTCTCCCTTGGGAACCTGAGGAAAAGCTCCAAGCCCATTACAGCTGTAAGGCAGGCAACCCAAGAGAACTCGGGGCCGGCCAGGGGCTTATACCAGACCGCCAAGGCCATGTGGGTGCAGCCAGACTTCAGTGCACAGAGGCTTTTTTTCTCCTCTCCTTAAACTCTCTCTCTCTCTTTCAAGAACTGTCCCACTTAAGAGGTCTGAAAACAGCCAGAGGAAAGGAAAGTTTCTCTTCAAGCTATAAAGGTGGTCTGGCAGGGGCTGGAGATGCAACTTCCTGACCCGCCCTGAGGCTCCAAAGGCAGCTAAGTCTCAGACCCCTCCAGCTAGGTCCGTGGCATACAGACAATCAGATTTCTTATGCTTCCTTTATGGTTTCTGTGGCCTGAGAGTGGAGGTCACCCCTCGCTTCCAGTGCTGCAGTATTGCCCTTGGGCAGGATTGACCTGGACAGCAGTAGTGACCAATAATCCCTCATGTGTTGAGCCTGGAAATTCTCTTTTCCCCCAATCCTCAGCCTCTCCTTTCTTTCCCAAGCAGTTCAGGATGATGTGGTCTCCTCCTTTTGTTCTAAACAGCAGTGGGCTTCCTTCTTGAGTTTGGAAAAAAATACCCTTACACCTGTTCTGCTCTCTCCCTGGTCCCACCTCGCCCTTTATCTCTGTCTGCCTTCCCCTCCCTGGGCTTACTGGGACCCTGGCCTCCCATGGAAAGCTTATAGCATGGTACCTTATGACTTTCTTAAGTTATTCCCACAACTAGTTTGTCAGGCTCCTTTGTCCAAAGCGTCTTTAAATCAGCTGCTAGGCACTGGCAGAGGCAGAGGCACTAACAAAAACTGCAGCTGCCACACTCACGCCCTAACTCTGCCCCCACAAGGGGTGGAGGAAAAACAAACAGGCACATTCATGCACAGGGATGCTGGCCCCTGGGCACAAAGGGGAATGCCTGCCATAGCTAAGAGAATCCATAGAAAGGGCCTGGCACACATCCAAAGCTGCCATTCCCCCAAAAGGGATGAGAGGAAAAATAAATGCATGCAAGTGCACGTACATGCGGGGGGACAGGCCGCAGGATCAGGCCTAAGCAGACAGGGTCACTTATCCTGGGTGTGTGTTGGGGGACAGTGGTGCATTGCACAAGCCCCACTCCCCAGCCCCACCTCACACCTCAGGCCACTGGACCCAGCCCTTGTAAGTTAATTGTTATCTCAAGGTTATAGTCCCAGAAACAGCAAAATGGGAGTTACTATGGCCTCTAAACTTCTCATTTACAATTTTCTATGCTTTTGGCCTTAGCATAAAGTTTTCCCTCCAAATATTAGCACTAATCATCCCTTGTGGTACTGTTATTGCCCCAGGATGCCCTCTGAATGCCCTTCTCTAACTTTACAGATGATGTATTCCTCTGTTAAAAAGGCTGCCTTTATAAAAGAGGCTGCTTGCTGTTAGCTAAAAGGCAGGATCCTAGCGTTTTGTTTTTTTTCTTTTCTCACTGCATCAGTCAGGTGGCCTAATCTGACCAGTTCATTTTCCTCCATTCTGGCCATGGATGGCAAGAGAAAGTTATGAGACAGGGATGCCTGTTCCCATTAACTGGGTCAATCCCCAGTCAGGATGCCGATAAAAGGGGAGTCTGACAAGTTCATGTAGATGAGACCTGCCCCTTCCAGTCTTCTGACCTCGGTACCCAAGTGGTCTCTGCTGGCCTATTGGAACATTGAAAGGAAATGTTAGAAGCTTTGTATTGAGGTTTGGCCTCAGTATCCCTTAAATGACCAAGAGAAGTGGCCTTCACAGAATTCCTTAAATTAAAATACCATACTCCAATTTGACCTTTTCTGCAAAAGTGAACCAAGGTCCCTTATACAAATTTTCTTTTATTTCTGAGACCACCCAGATTGGCTCCATAATTGCTATCTAGATACTCAAACACTGGCCATTCTTTGTAAGCCACAGGATAAACATGGGGAAGGAGGACCAGAAAAGCCCCTTATCAATGACAAGGCCCCACCCCTACTGCTCCACCCTCAGCCCTACCTTCTAAGCCACCCCAATATTCAGAACCTCCTAATGGATGTTTTCCCCTTTGACAGGCAATGGTAGGAAGAGTAGGAGTCTATGTCCCCTTCCAGTTATCAGATCTAAGGGAAATTAAAAAACATCTGGGCAGCTATACTGATGCCCCAGACCAATACATCCAAGCCTTTATCTCTGTGATCCAAACCTTTGAATTGGCATGGAAGGATATTATGCTTCTACTAGACCAGACTCTTTCCTCATTAGAAAAGCAACAGGTTCTGGCCCAGGCCACTCAGGTTGGAAATGATTACCATTTACAATAAGCCCCAATACCCATGGCACCAGAAAATGAGGAAATAAATGTGCCTATACCTACAGGAGCATAAGCAGTCCCCTTGGCAGGTTAACACTGGAATCAAAATGGTGAGGAAGATGAGTGGTGTCAACACCACTTTATCCATCTCATAGTGGAAGGGCTTAAAAAGGGCCAAAGTCAAACCTCTAAACTATTCCCAGGTGACTGTAGACAGCAAGGTCCTGAAGAAAACCCCCTTACCTTTCTATAGCATCTTAAGGACACTATCAGAAAGCATACCACAGTGGAACCAGGGTCACAGGTGGAAGAGGTTCTCCTCAAAGATAAATTTCTAATACAGTCAGCCCCAGATATTCATAGAAAACTCAAAGTCTGTGGCTGAAGGGAAAAAAATCACTGGACCAACTAATACAGATATCCATGTGTGTATACTATAACCAGGACACTACTAAAAGGAGAGAAAAAGATAAGAGACATCATGACCTCACTACTGCTCTCAGAGAGCATCCCAAACTTGCTACCATTGTGGACAGGAGGGGCACTTCTGCAGAGAATACCCAAAAGGAGGGCAACCCAGGACACAGCCCCACCCCCTCCAGGACCCTAGCCTCTCTGCAAAGGTAACCACTGGAGGTCTAAGTGCCCCCGTCTCCAGATGGAAGGCGGGGTGCCACCTCCTATGGATCAGCATCAATGTTGAGGAGCCTCGGGTAGCCATAAAGGTAGAGAAGCAAAAGGTCATTTTCCTGCTAGACATTGGAGCCCGTTTCTCTGTCTTACTCTTCTCTTCCAGTCCCCAGTCCAATAACAAGGTTATCATTCAGGCCGTATCTGGCCAGCCCCTAGAGCGCTATTTTACCCCGCCTCTGGCCTGCTCTTGGGGAGACTTCCTCTTCTGTCATTCTTTTCTCATAGTTCCTGAAACTCCAGTGCCCCTGCTGAGACAGGATTTACTATCTCAATTAAAAGCTCAAATTCTACTCCCCCCAGGTGACTATTTCTGCTGCCCCCTCCTTCGGGAACAAATAGATCCCACAGTGTGGACTGATGGGATGACTGTAGGGTGAGCCAAAATGGCCCTCCCTAATCAAATAAAACTCAAATATCCCTCACAGTTTCCACACCAAAAACAATATCCCCTCAAGTCTGAGGGGAAGATGAGGCCTCTTACCTACCATAAATTCCTAAAAAAAACAAGGGCTGCTAATTAGTTGCTCCAGCCCCTATAATACTCCTATTCTTGCTATCCGCAAGGGGCCAAACAAGTGGAGATTGATTCAAGACCTCCAGCTCATTAATGAAGCAGTCATTCCCCTCCACCCAAGTGTTCCCAATCCCTATACTCTATTGGCTCAAATACCCTCAAAAGCCCAATATTACTCTGTACTAGATTTAAAGGACGCTGCCTTTTCATTCCTCAATCTAAAGTTTTCAATATCCAAGACTGCACTTGAAATTAATGTAATTGTTTTGTGTTTCATTGTGTAAGTTTTGTGTATGTCTATGATCTGATTAATTAGAGACAAAAATCTAATAGCTATAAGAGTCTTATTAAAAACTGAGACTGACTCAAAACACTTTTCCTAAAATTGACTCTTACTTCAGCTAAAGAACTGAGTCCTAAGAGTCCAAAATGAGTCCTAAAAGAACAGAATGGGACACTTTCAATCTGCTCCTAAAAATTTAAAAAAAAAAAAAATCAATGTACTTGTAGCCACTTAATTTTTACATGTTCTTGAGCTTTTGAATCTACGTGCGTGGTGCTCCAGTGAGTGGTGCAATCAGTTAGTGCGTGGTACTTGTGTGAATCTATGCATTGCTTAAATTGACATTTATGGCATGACTAATTTAAAACTTTTTTTACATATACATATATTTAGACATCTTTAGGATGATTCTTATTATAGAATTAATGTAAAGAAATACAAGGCTTCTGTTCTCTTCTCTCCCCCACCTCTTCTGCTGCTACTTTTAAGAAAAACCAGTTTTTTTAAGGTTATGTCAATCAGGTCTAACTAAATTATAGGCATTATTTTATGGACAGCAACCTTAGTCTGTTTCATTTCGTCATAAGTAATTTACATTCAATTCTTTTATAATTATATCTATTAATAAATGGTGTCCTTATATGTTACTTATTGTATAAAACAGTTTAAAACTGCCTTTCTGTATGGGTCTGTATAATAAAAATAAGACTAATTGGAAAAACAATTTTATTTAAATTTAAAGTTCTTATGAAAGTTATTTTAAAATATAAGTTACAAGGTGAATGAGTAGAAAGGATATAAATAGGTGTTGAGTGTATTTTTTGGGAAGGTTAAAGAAAATAAGAAATGTTTTTAGATGAGAAGGCATTTTGTAAAGAAGGGTTTGTCCTAAAGATTGTTCCAAATATAGAGGGGAGGGACAAGGACAAGCCATCAGAAAGTTCAGAATATTATATAAAGGTCTGAGTAAGTCTTAAAAGTGTATAATAAAAGCTTTGGTGTGTGATAAAGTTAAAGTTGACTATAATCTAAGAGTTGCCTATAAGATTTTTTTAGGGTCATGTCAAACTAAAATCTAATTCTCTATGTCCATAAAAATAACAAAGCTATCTTAATATTATTCTGCTTTGAGTAACATCTGCAAAAAACTGTTATAGGGAAACATTTTACCAAAGAAATTACTTGTATTTTCTGTTGATCTTATCAAGCTTTAAGTATTACTAAATCAGAGTTCCTGTACATATTTGCTCATGTGTCTTAAATGACCACCTTATAACTGTGTTGTGTCTATACTTTATCTAAATATGGTACAAATATTTACAAAGTTAAAAGTGTCAATTTATGTAAAATGGTGAGCTAAGTTCTTTTATCCAAAAGCATTACATTTAACCTACATTCTGACAGTCAGCCCATTTGCCTTTGAAGATCCCACAACCCTTCACAGCACCTAACTTGGACAGTTTTGCACAAGGGTTTAGAGACAGCCCTCATCTTTGTGGACAGGCCCTAACCAGAGACTTCTTAGATTGGCACTACCCAGAGGCCACCCTTCTTCAATATGTTGATGACTTACTCCTGTGCTGAGCCACAGACCCCCTCATCTCCAGGATGAATGAGTCCTTTTTAAAACTTTCTGGCCTCCCTGGGATACAGTCTTTAAGGAGAAGGCCCAATTATGCCTCCCACAGGTCACCTACCTAGGTGTGGTATTAAAGGAACAGACTCACTCCCTGAGTCATGAGGGTACTGACCCAATCATCTGTTTCCCATTCCCACAGACCATAAAGCAGCTTAGAGCTTTCTTGGGAGTTACAGGATTTTGCAGAATCTGGATCTCTAGATATACAGCCTTTGCCAGACACCTTTTTTATGCTCCTCCTAATACTCCTATTTGGGCCTTACATAATAACTGCTCTCTCCAGCAGATCAAACTCCAGCTTTTAGTCAAGAAATGCTCACCTCTGCCTATGCATGAGCCCTCCATCCTGTTCTACTGGGGGGCCCCTAGAGACTAGTACCCTACACAGGTCAACCCTTGAGACAAGTACCCTTTCCCCTATCCCACTGCCCCATTATCAGCACAAAGCAGCTAGATGAGTCATTGCCCCTCTCCCCAACAGCAGTAGGGTGCTTGTCTCAGATGGGGGATTTGTTGGGCCTGATAACCTAAAACATACGAGTGAGTTCCCCATTCCCACCCCCTGGAGAACAATAGCATTCCTGCATCCTGAGGTGATGGAGGCCTGCATTCCTGCATCCTAAAGGACAGATAGAGTCTGATAGATCTGCCATAGGGCTGATGAGCAAAATGCTCTCAAGATTGTTCCCTTCCCCCAGTAAAGGTGCTAACTATACCAGTTAACCCGAGAAAACCTGCAAATCCATGGCCAATGAGAAAACCCACCTAACCCAGAGTTAAAACATCCATAAAAGCCCCAGCCTTCACCTAAGCAGCAAGCTACTGGTTTCTGGGCGCCACTGCACTTCTCTAGCTATAGCCTTTCCTTTCTCTCTAATAAGTCCTACTTTATATACTGCCTTTGGCTCACCATTCAGCTGCCTCTCGAGCCTGTTCTCTGGCCTGTGAAGGCAAGGATCCTCGACCCCAGCTGGCAACACTTTGACACTGGCATGTAACACTGTGATCCTGAACTTGACAAAGTTCCTCAGATTCTTTCTACATGTTAGGTTTCTTTGGAGTTGGCCTTCCAGGAAGTATGCTGTGCTCTTATCACTAGCTATGAGGTTGGAAACCAAGAGGGCTGTGGAAAGATGGGAACTGGAACTCTGATACAATGACCCCCTTGGGGGAAGAATGTCTTAATGGAGAAAGGAACATCCTCCTTCCTCAGCCACATTTCCCGAGATCAATCCTCAGGATACTACTGATCCTAATCAGTGTTCCAGTTTTCACAGAATGGAGGTGGGGACAGTGACTTCAACAGCTGTGCTGACTCTGGAGCTTCAGATCTTGTTTTCTGAGTATTTCGTTTGTAATAAATAAGATTCTTTAGTTGCTGTAGCTTGATTTGGGGATTTGAATTTGTTATTCACTTGCTTTAAATCCCTCAATGCTATCAGAAGCAGCTACCCCAGAATTCTAACTTTTTCTTAGTGATTGCCCTGAACCTTGTTTTAAAATAAGTCTGTAGATTCATATGACAGATAAGATAGCTACTTAACAATTGCCTGCCAGAAGCAGTCAGATTTCTTACCTAGAGTCACTGGCTGACCCATATTAGTAGGTAATGAAACTCCCAATATTTCTGGGGATTGTTCCTTGTAACACCAACTGCCTAGTGACAATTACTCATTCAGAGATTCTGAGTACAAGCCACAAAATGCACTTCTATTTTAAGCATAAAGGGCTTTACTAGAGCAACACTAGAAGCTCACAGCTTCAGGAAAAAAACCAAGCCATGGGCTAAGGAAATAGGAACTAACCGAGCTCTACAGATAAAGTTGCAGGAACCACAGCAATGATGATGTGGCAGAAGGCTGGTGATGGAGCATTTCACTGGTCTTCTGCTGCCTCCCCCAGGCCCAGGAGCACAAAGGGAAGTCAATGTGCCCTCTTAGCATCCTAGAGAGGGAAGCAGGTGCTCTCTCCCCATGACCACAAAGGAGTTTCAGCTATGGCCTTTTAGAATCCAGGGTGCTGCTAGGAAATAAGGCTGGTCCCAGACAGACAAAAGTGGGAAGTGATGAATTCCACAAAGTGGGAAGTGAAACAGAGGATAGTGAAATCAGGTGGCTCCCCTTGCCTATCATTCTCTCAAACCTAAACCTGGGAGGTATTTAGATAAAAAGGGAACAGAAACCCTTTAAAATGGTCAGGTTTAGAATTACCATTTTGCAACCTACTGTAAATGGGTCTGTGTATTGCATGTCAACATCCACAAACACCACAAAATGAGATGGTTTAGCATCATTGTCTTATGAAGAACACACACCATCTGTCCTTTCCTAACACAATGAACTTCACCTGATCAAACCTGTAGATTCCACTAGCAATTTATAGGAAATACAGGAGAGGAACATGCTCAACGGTATCATAAATCATACAAACAGAAAAATCTAGACTTTAGGAAACTATAGAAACAAATAATTTGGTTTCTTCAACAAGAAAAAATAAAGAAATGGAGGTGGAACCCAAATGTGTGTGGAATTCACAGTTGGCACAAAGATCAATCACAATGTGTGGACATTACACGAATCTTGATTCAAATGACACACAAACACACACACACACTAGACAAATCAGAAATGTGAACACTGGGTATACGATTATAAGAAATCATTATTCATTTAGATACAAATATAAATAAAGCATTAAATAAGAATATTGAATCCAAAAAAATACTTTACAGAGGAAATGTGAGAAACCGCTTTACAAAATGTGTCAGCCAATAAAAGCAGAAGTAATAAATTATCATGATTTTGCAGCCCTATCTTGAGCCCCATGACCATATTATAAGGATTCAGCAAAGATTTTTCAGAGATCGATAAAAGTTGTTAGCAAACAGGAATAGACAAAGTCTCCAATTATTTTTTTACAGATTATTCACTGATTACAAAAGGAAAACTATTTTTACAATGAAGAGCTGTCTATGGGGAACCTGACACAGTAAGAAGCGCATATTGTTGCCTTTATGGACTTTTTGTCAACAATGCCGACGTTGAATCTACTCATGAGGAAATAAGACAGTATGTTAATAATTAGAAAATCCATATGAACATTACAGGCATGTTCTTTGTATTGCACTTTCACATTTTCTCTGAGTTTGGAATTTTTAAAATAAGGTCGGTGAAAAATATTGTTTCAAGTTTTGCAAGATTTCTACATTACAGAAAACAAGTAAGTAAAAAGGCCAAGGTAAGTCTTGTGTTAAAATCAATTCATCAAAGCAAGTATAGCAAAAGTTAAAGTAGAATTCTACCTGATCTTCCCCTGACCCAAAGCCATATCCTCTGTGTGACCTCTATTTTGTTACAGCAATGAACAATGTAGTTCTTTCCTGACTCCATTAGGTCATGACACGAAAAAGAAGCAAAAAGACAAAGCTGACAAAGCACATTTACTGGCTCCAGAAATAAATTCAAGATCTGGAGGCAAATTCTAAACTTTCAAAACTTGATTTTCATCTTTATGAGAAGAGTTTTATAATCCCTTATACTTTTTAATCTAGAGGGAAAAAAAGAACCTGTGGAAATTCTATTTGAAAAACAGCATGTTCTCTTCTTTAATATTTAGGAACCCAGAACAAAACAAGTTAAAAGTACATTTTCTTAATTAATAATTTATCATACATGAAGAAACTGAATTTAAAAATTTGACATCATGAACTAAATCCAATGAAGCATCATAGCATTTTTTGGTTTTATTAAAAATAGCCAAATATTTCATGCATTTGAAAAACACAATGAGCCAATTATGGATTTAAGTGAAAGATTATATACCACATAATCCTTCCACTTTTCTGTAAGTACTCTACTGGTTCAGATCACCTTTTGCATTCTTGGGTGTCTGCTTCACAGAATGTACAAGAGCACTGGACTGCACTATCTACCCTCTTGAGAAGGGTTAACGCCCACAGCAAACTATGAAATGAATGAAGAGTGTAAAGCCTATTATCTGTATTTGTACAGTGGCAGCAGAGAAGTGATGTTTGGTGAAACAGACATCCCATGGAGAGTCGATCTCCCAAAACTTCCACACGGTAAAACCCACCCATTCCTTTATTTTGATATGTAAGGTTGTACTCCCATTAGGTATGGTTCTCTTATTTTAATGTTAATAAATTTTAGTCAAGCCCTGATATTGTGATAAGCTTAGAACTTTTATCCTGCCCCACTCCATCCTTCAAGAAGAGGCTGGAAATTGAGTTAATAAAATCCCTAAAAGACAGGGTTCAGAACTTCGGCTTGCTGAACACATGGCAGGTGCCATACCTGGAAAGCCTCTTCTCACATTCTTTGCTCTATACATCTCTTCCATCTGGTTGTTCATCTGTGTGCTTTGTAATACCCTTCATAAGTGCTAACTGGGTTTCCCTTGGTTTTGGGAGGGAACCAAGTTATTGAACCTGAGGAGGATCATGCAAACTCAAGTAGATAGCTGGTTACCATTAGCACAAGTCAGAACCTGGGACTTCTGATTAATGCCTGAAGTGGGGGCAGTCTGTAGGACAGAGCCCTGAACCTCTGGGATCTGACTTCAATGCTAGACAGACAGGGTCAAAGAATGAAATTATAGGACACATGTCAGTGTTTGCCAAAACTGCATGCATATTTAGTGTCAGAAGTCTAGTACTGAGAATGAGTGTGAGTACAGTAGGAGAAAACTATCAGTTTTTCCATTAGGTCAGGCACCAACCTGTGAAGAAGCCTGAACCCAAAGCAGAATAGTGGAAAGAAAAATATTAAACCAATTCTTCAGCAAAATCATAGCATCTAAAAAAAAAAAAAAAATGGGAATGGGGGCATAGTTCATGGCTCAGTGGTACAGTACTTGCCTACCAAGCTCAAGGCCATTCAATCCCCAGTTTGGAGGTTGGAGGGAGCCCACCTTTTGAAGAAAACTGAGTAACTTCCTACCTCCAGACAAGCACTGCAGACTGAACATTAAGGACAATTAACAAACTTTTCAGCACTCAGGGGCACCAGCAGAGTAACTGCTGCAAGAGGAATGCTAATAAAGTCAAAGCAAGCATGTAAGTCAAAGGTTCTCAACCCGAGGGAGCTGTATGAAAACACACTTCCTGGGATCTACTCCAGACTAGTCCTATTGGAATTTCGGACCCTGACAAAGAAATTGCTTCAAGACTCCTAGCCAATTCTTATATGCATCCAGAGATGAAGACCACTGATACAACTTAAAAGAAAAAGGATCCTAGCATTCGGGAGACAGAGGTAGGAGGATTGTGAGTTTGAAGCCAGTTTGGGTTTCGTAAGAAGACTCTGCCCCAATTTAAAAAAAAAAAAGGCGGGGGGATTGGGAGGGGGGAAGGAGTGAAATAACAAAAAGACCATTGGAAAGTAAGCACTATCTAAGATTACCAGTTTCAAAATTTTTAACATCGTAATCTTCCATTTAGCTGTACTCACTAATTTTGTAATACTGCCTACTGGTCAGGAAGGAAATCTATTACTCCTAGAACCAAGTACAGAAGAAATCTCCAACTTTGATTACAAGCAAATATATTTAGAAACAATTAGTGAATCTCTGTAATTTCTATATTCCTCATTGTTTAAGTATAAAGTGGGTTGGCAAAGACAACTATTAATGAAGCAAGAGATTTTTTAAAAACGTGTTTATCAAAGTTTATCAACCCTGTTGCTACTGACATTTTGAACTAGATAATTTACTTTAAGATATTCCTTAGTAACTGTTTTCAAGACATAAAAGGCTACTGTTTGTGAATTTAGTGTCTTCGGGGGTCACATGAGCACAAATGGGTGTCCTGTGTGTCTTGGATGCTTAGCTGCATTCCTGGCTTTCACCCACTAGATGCCAGCAGCAACCTGCCCCTAATGGTGACACCAAAAACATCTCTAGACATTGCCAAATGTTTTAGATCACAAACTTAGCTAGTAAAGATGGTCCTGAAAGAATGATAATCTAAATATATTTTAGGATTAAGGAAAGATGACCCATTTACCAAAGTTCTAAAAATCTTTTAATTTTTATATACCAGGTCCATAAACCTTTATAAGAAAGTGAGTTAGTAGTACTTGCCTGTAATCCTAGCACTCAGGAGAAGGCAGGAAGACAGCAAGTTCTAGAACAGACTGGACCACCCAGTTAAACACTGATTAAAAAAAAAAAAAAAAAGAAAACTATGGCAAAATTCATTTAAACAAACTAATTGTTTGTTTGTACTTTGTTCATGGATGCATAGTATGAATGTAAGCACCTTGTGACACATAACAAGGGAAAGTGAATTTTACTGTTCTTTAATAGAATACTGCTTGGTTGTATATTAAATACAAATTAAGTCTATGATGTACAACAGTTTAATCTATATCTGCTGGTTGCCTTAGTTTTTCATTTTACAGACCAGACCAAAATAAAACTTTTGAATTTAAAGTTTTCAACATGAAAGAACCAAAGAATAACTTTAATTGTAAAATAGCATCAATACAGCAAACATTCTAAAAGACTACATTAAAACATAGCATCTTCTGTACTCAATTTGAAGTGCTGTCACCAAAATCAGTAACAAATGTTTATTCTGCTTCTAAAAACTGTGTAGATTCAAATACTAATAATGGTTATTTAAGGGCCGGCTGAGTGGCTCAACTGGTAAAGCACCTGCTTAAGAAGCACAAGTCCTGAGTTTAAGCCCCATAATAAAACAAACAACAAATCACTGTTATTTAAAATTAAATTTATGGAATAACTAGGAAGGAGGCTGAATGGGAATCTGTGGACAGTTTTATGATACTTTAGACATAGAAAGCTACTGTTTTACTATAAATGAACTTTAAAATCATCTCCCTTTAGTACTTTCACCTGTCACATGGACATCAACCAAAGACTCAAACAGTTTGAAATGATCACTGACACAGATTCTCATGTGTCAGTACTTTAATGTGTACACACCAAATCACAAAAAAAGACATTCTATCACAAGGATGCAGCCCCTCTGAGTCATGACCAGCACACTATGTATTACAGTAAACCGAGTTTATATTCCACCATCAAGTGTGGTTCTCCCATTAGTTCACTTTGTGATGGATCTGAAAACAAACAAAAACAAAAATTTTAAGAGACTCAAAAAAGGAAACATTCAGTGATTCCACAGGGTGATGAAGTTCACTGAGGAGACCCACCTATGCATTTTTTAAAACTCACAGAATGATACACCTAGTAATGAATGCCTCAGATGTCATATTAGTTATATCTCAATATAGTTGATTTAAAAAGAAAAAAACAGATTGAAAAGGTTCTTCTTTATCAGAGTTTGCTTCACAGATAACTCTGGGGAACAAACTCTTAATCTAATTTGTGAAAACATTTTATCTGTATCATTTTCCTCACCATTGCATATACACAAACATAAATAGAATTCAAATTAAGAAACCCTTAAAGTCTTCACTCACTCATGTTTACAGATAAGATAAAAGTATTATTTTGCCTGTGGTAAGTACACCTAACAGAGTTTTTAAAACTAACAGAAAGCTCCCTGAGGACTTTGCTTTGTCCTCTCCAATGTTGGTCTAGAAACAGAATAAAACCTAATAAACTAAACTGTAAAATTAAGTTTGTAAAAATGAGTACCATTCATATTACCATGACAACACCAAAGGTAACAGTGCAGTATTAACCATGTGGCTGCTTCTTCACTCGAACTCGTAGGAGGCTGGAATTTATTGTCACAATAGTCCCTCCTCTCTACAGGTGTCACACCACAAAGTAGCCTTAGTAACTGTTATTAGTAACGGTTATTAGTAATTAACTGCTATTTATATAATAGCCATTCATCATCTAAACTTTTTTTAAAAAGATGACTGTACATGAATAAAAGAAACTGTTTTGTGTTAATAGGAAAAAAATAAGATCCATCAATATATATGGCATATCATAAATATTTTAAGATACTAATTGTGTTAAAAGGAAAAACACAAAGCAATGCCAAGTATTTTCTGACTACATGTATTTGTATGAAGACACAGAAAAATGCCTGGAATGAGGGAACAAAATGGGAAGTGTGAGACCCTGAGTTCATCCCCTAGTACTGCCAAAAAAAAAAAGTTCAGTAATATGGGCCTTCTTAAAGTGCTCTTATGTGTGAAGACAATTCTCAATTGGTCTCTCACAATTCTGCAACTTCTAGGAAAAGACACAGTGACTTTATCTTTTTAAGGCTGTTTCTAAAGTGAACAGCCACAGAAGACAGAGGACAGACAGATGTACTTCCCATCAGAAGATTCAGGAGCACTGAAGATGGGGCTCCTCTACTGGCATCACCTGAACTTTTTTCATGCTGTCTTGTGGGAAGTAGGGCTCAGGGGACCAACCAGAATGCTGATAATTTGGGCATCTGCTATTGCTATGAGTAATACACTGTCTTCTGCCAGCATCCATAAAATTATGGTAAGTCAACTTCTTAGCTTATAAGTAGGATCAGATCACAAACTCTTCAGAGTTCTTTAGCTGCTAGGATAGAGACAGACTCTAGACATACTGTTTCTTCTGCCTGAAACAGTCCTCCTCTTACTTTTATCTCAACTAATTCATGTACCTTTCACCAATCAACTTATGTGTCATATTCCCAGAGGTGCTTGCCTTTCCCAACCCAATACCATCCTTTTTATCACTGTAATTTGTTTTTTTCCCCCTGTTTAATGTTTGTCTCCTCCACTAGAAAGCACAAATAACTATCTTCTTCATTCTTTTATATCCAAAGTCTAGCTCAATACTTGCATACAATGAATATTCCAGACTATTTTGAATAAATATGCAAAAAGTCAAAGAATTTGTCCTTTCTTTATACAGAATTGCAGAAGATTCTGAAATTAGTTCATTTTTATAAGTAGATAAAAGTTAAGAATACAGACCTAAACTAATTTTAAACAAGCTTAGGAATCCCAGGTTTTCCTGCACTCAAAAAGTTCTCTCTGAGAAGATTCTCAAAGAGGAGGCTCTCTAGACTTCTGTTGTGTCCACGGCATTTCCTTACCGGACATCAGCAGCCAAGCAAAACTAATAAAACTTAATCCGGTTGGGTTTTTCTGTTTCTCCTGCCCTGCTGGAGTGTTACAAGCAGAGGCAATACTGGACAGGATTATATTTGTTTATCTTCCTGAGAACCAGAAGAAACAGAGGATGCTGCATTGCATTGTTCTTACTTAAAAGTCATTTATCTGATACATAATACAATTATTCAGAGAATTTTGTTAAGAATGACAGACTCTTCTTTCCTATTCACCACATATAGAAGCACAAAATTACTGGGGGGGGGAGGCTGTTACTATTTTTTAAGGAAGCTTTTATCTTATTCATGCTAGTCATTATAAAAATTAGTCCCATAAATGCTGTGAATACTGTAACAACAATCACTGTTTAAGTCACCCAAGAAATACTGTATTAGACGAATACATCAGCCTCAATATTCAGGACATGAAATAACAACCACTGTAACTTGACTGAAATGACTATAACTTCAGGTTTTCAAACATAATCTTTAGTCTGAAAAAGTTAAACAACAGTTATCACCATTAAAATTTACCTTACTGCTATAAATCAATACAAGTGAATCCGACTGGCTGTAGCTCCGTGGGAATAAGCATTCCGTTTTGTTTGCTAATACCTTGTATAAAAGAGAGCTCCAAAAAGGTACTGAATGACACTTACCGTTAAGAATATCTTCAAATCCAATAGTTTCATCATTACCCCTCAAAATATCCAGTGAAAGGTTTGAGCTTGAAAGAAATGGAAGACGCTGAACCTTTGGTAAAAGTATAAAAGGAAAGTTTAGAAAAACCAAGGGGGGAAAACCAGAACATGTAATCTAATTTCATGTTCTTCACTCTTTTATTTGAAAAATCCATGAAACTAAGGAAACAGCAATTGAGCCACTGGGAAAGAATGACTCACATTTTAAATACAGACCAAGTTTTAAAATATGTTGACAGTAAAATTGCAGTTTTTATTAACAGGTTTGCATGTTTTTGAAACTTTGCTCCGTCCAGGAAAACTACAACACATACCCCAAGATGAAATGCAAAACCCAGAGCCTAACATCATGCTTTGTTCCAGATACACATGGAATAATCAAATTCCTGAAGAAATCCCAACTTGGTGAGAACATTATACTACTTAGTAAACAAATACTCCATTTGTACATCGTTTTGTACTGCTCACAGTACAAACATAAGGTATAACACTTTCAAACAGTAGTAGCAACCAGAAATGCGAACCAGTCACTTCTGAAGCCTTTAAAAACACAATGTCACTCCAAACTAATGGGATCTCTTTTTTTCTAGTATTAAATATACAGACAGCTAAAGACAGAGATACATATTGTATTGTAGACTGTACCTAAGTGCAGTTTAGTGGAGAAAGCACAGGCTGTGGAAGCAGAGTGATGGAGATTCAGTCTCTGACTCATTATGTAGCCAGTCATACAGCCTTGTGCATGATTTCCTGACTCACTGCAGCCCCAGCCGCTTCATCTATGAAACTGGAGAATGCAATCTTCCTCCCAAAGCTATGGTATGGTGTTGCAAGGCACATATTTAGTATAGTCACTGACACATGGCTGGTACTCAACAACCTTTAAAGTAACCAAGCCAAATTTCAGTCTTTCTTTTCTTTGTCACTTGTCCAGAAGTTATAATCAGAAGTCAATGTGATAATTTTAGATACTGCCAAAAGAGTAATAGGTGGTCAGTGACTAAGGACTCTAAAAATAATCATACCTTCATAATCTAAGGAGGCAGTTATGACTCCAAAATGTGTCTGGAATAAAGATATTATTTTTTAATTACTAATGGCCTTTGGAATTATTTAAATCTTTACGGTGTGGAAAATTTTCTCTAGATTTTTCAACCAAAAAACAAAAAACAACAAAAAAAGAATGAGAAGAAAAGAGGATGAATGGGAAGAAAGAGAAACAGGAGCCTGTAAATTAAACCAAACAGCAAAGGGTCTGGCAGGTAGTTAGAGCCAAGATACCATTCTGATAAGGCATCAAAAGCAGGGATTGCAAAAGTATAGGGATCAAAAGGAAAGAGTCAAAGTTCCGGGCAGAGATTTTGAATTAAATGTTAAAACTCAGGCCCAAAATATGAGCAATAATGCAGTTGAAATCTGAGTATAGACAAGAAAATAAAAAAGGAAGCTAACAATTCTGTGCCAAACATATATTTCATTTAATCTTCAGAACAACCCTATGCTATTCTAACTGCTCTTCTATTTCACATTAAAAACAAACAAAAAAGACCTGAGGTTCAAAATAGTCTATAACTTAAATTTTAAAAACTAAAGATTCAGACCCAAGTTATTCTCACATAAAGCCATGTTCTTTTTAGAGCTCCTTTAAGTAGCTTCCAGAATGATTAAGACACAATTTTATAGCTAGATCAGAGGAAAAAAAATCCCCATGGGTAGGAAAAACATGTGCAAAAGCTAAAAGCTGAAAGTAATTAGGAAATTGCAGGTAGTTTAGGAGGGTGTGAGATTATGGTAGGAAACAAGAAGCCAACTGATAAACAGAGCAATGTTAAGAAGTTGGGTGCTATTTTGAGAGCAAAGTAAGGAGAGTAACAAGATCAAATGTTTTACAGAGGCTATTCCAGCTATAGTGTCAATAATGGGCTGGAGGGACAGCAGGGGTGAGTGGTGCAAAAATACAAATGAAGTATGGCAGGGGTGAGAAACAACGTAGTAGAGATGGAAAAGAGATCAAGTAATGGGCTAGATGTTTTAGGGGTAGGGAAGGAGTTGAGGACGAAGTGCTGAGAGAGATAACCAAGGCTAATACCCCAATTTTTGCCTTAGGCAGAAACCTATTCATACACGATAAAAAGTGTGTGAGGAACAAAGACTTATTCTGTATGTGTACATGTGAAATTTGAGGTACCCAGGAACTTCCAATTGCTATAGCCTGTGGGTTTACAGCTCATGAGAATTGTAATTTGAGGATCAACAGAATATAAATCCTAACTGAAGAAACAGGAACAGGTAGAAAATAAGGTGAGGAGAGTACCAAAGAATGGTACTAAGACAACTGGTATTTCAGGTTAACACATTAAACAAAAGGAACCTACAATGAGAAACCTGAGACATTAAGTAAGTATGTGTTCTAAGAGTCAAGGGAAAAAGATAAGAGGCCATGAGTGTCAAATACTACACAGAGTTCGAGTAAAATAAGGATAAGAAAAAGACTGCATTGTTTCAGAGCAGATTCAGGAGGTAAAGGACTATAGGTAATAGAAAGCATAGACAACTTTTTTAAGAAGCTCAATTTGCAGCAGCACACTTAGTGTGAGAGAGGAGTGTAAAGAAATTCAGGATTGATACAATTTTTGTTTTATTTTAAAAGACAAAGGAATCGATATGTGTAAATGCTGCTGATGAGACAGAGCAAGAGGAGAGGCTAACCTTGTCAGCTAAAAGCTAGGCATGGAAGCTCATGCCTACAAACCCAGCTACTAGGGAGACAAAGATTGGGGGGATTACACTTTGAGGACAGCCTGGGCAAAGTTAGCAAGAACCCCAGCTCAACCAATAACGGCTGATTACAGTAGTGTGTACCTATCATCCCAGCTATGCAGGAGGTGTAAATAGGAGGATTGTGGTCCAGGCCTATCAGGCAAAAATGCAAGACCCTATTCAGAAAATAACTAAAGCAAAAGTGGCTGGGGTGTGACTCAAATGGTAGACCATTTGCCTAGCAAGCACAAGACCCTGAGTTCACACCCTAGAGCCACCAGAAAAAAAAAAAAGAAAAAAGTCAGCTGCAGACAGGACCCCGATCAAGGGAATTCCTTTAAGTAGTATGATGTAACAGAATCTAGAGCATAGTCAGGGAGACAGTTTTTACATGCCTGGAAGGACATCTTCCAAGTATTTATTTCTTAGTAACAAATGTAATGTACTCAGCTATACACATACTGAATACTCAATACCACCACCTGAGTTCTCCTAGAGCATCTCAAATTAACAGAAATCAAAAAAGCAGAAAACCACAAAAGCTGATACAGATAAGCGTTCAGATGCCATGCACATAATTTGAAGAAGTTTTCTATTTAGTGATTTCTTTTTCTTCTATGAAGTAGAAACCAAGGTCTATGTTATAAAAAGAGAAGTAGAATGGGTCTTAAGGGAGCAGAGAAAGTAAGGTTAGAATAGCTGTCAGCAAACAGAATTCCTTATGACTAACATAAACACAGGTGGGACATAAGAGATCCATAAGCTTACCTGCTGCACTGCCTTGAATTCCATTTGTAATTTCAGGGGAGCAAACAGACCCTGGATGTTCCTCAGTGTGGAAAAATTCATTTTATCTTGGTTGAGCTGAAACTACAAAAGATAATGTAATTGTAAATGTTATGCTCAACATTCTGCTTTCAAAACAGCATTGGTACATACAAAACTCAATACTTAGATGAAGGATTTTAACATCCATAACTGAAACAAAGTGCTTTTATTAATTCCTTTGATAAATTTTAGAATATTTATCTATATTTTATCCAGCCTGCAGGTATAGTTTACCAATGTAAATTTGTTACCTAAATTTGTAAGACTAATAAATTAGGGAATGTGTTTCACATTGCAAATGTATATTTATAATGGATAATCCTATACATTTATAATGCATAATCCACTGAGATAGTGAATCTTTAAGTACAAAGTCATAAATTTCAAAGGAATTCATAAAAGAGATAGCTAAATCATCATAGTATCTTGTTAATTAAACTGCAATATTTAAACTTCACTTTTCTGGGGAGTTAATTCAGGGAAAACAAATTGTGAAAAGCCTAATCAATTTGCATTAGGCACAAATCAGTAGGTTCTTTTCTGGAATCGTAGTCTTACTAAGCTCCAACAGTACTTCTACAAAATTTCGATCCTAATCTAATGTACTTCAGGCAAAATGATTCAACTTGTCTTGATTCTAAAACATAAGTTGCCCAAATTGGTTCTCAAGGCAGTGAATATAATATGCAAACAGACAGCTATAAAGATCTGTGTGAACCAAGGTAATTATAATGAAGTAAAATGACTTTTTGTTATTTTTTATTACACTATACTCCCTCTGTAAAATTTGCTTCTAACAGTCATCAAAAAAATCATTTTCCTACAAAACCTATTAAGAGATCAGTGCCGCTTGGGATATGACTGGGGCAACACATAAGAAATTTGAAAAAATAAGGGGTCTAGCAATATAGTTTTTAATCACTTTAGCATGATATAACAAAATTTTAATAGATGATCCTCAGGGAAGTTTTAAGGGAAGAATTTTCTTTAGTTACCCTTATGATAAGTAAATATAATGTGATGTAGGAAAATTTAATTTATATAAACTTTGATGAATACACCCAACTTGTAATGTTACCTTTATCACCACATGAATTAGCAAACATGTAAAAACTGGGCTCTGTGGTGATACATAAAACAGAGCAGTCTACCCTAAAGTTGCTCAGAATCTAGTTGGGAAGACAATACAAACAGATCGAGGGTTCTCAACTGTTGGAACTACCGATATCTTGGGCCAGGTAATTCTGTCCTGTGCACTGCAGTAATGTTTAGCAGAGTCCCTGGGCTTACCAATATTAACAACCTCCTCCTGTCCCCAGTCATGCCAGTTGTAAGAATCAAAAACATATTCAGACATTGCCGTCTGAACTGTGCAAACTCCCACCCCTACTTGAGAATCACTGGTGCAGATGCTAAAGGTCACCTTCCATCACTGTCACCACTGCAGCTCTTAATAATGGAGAGCAACAAAGGCCAGCAATATGCCAAGGGATAGGCTACTACCAACTCCACTTTACAGAAGAGAAGACCAACATTTGAGGGATATTAAGCAATTTGCTCAAATCTGCTTAGTTAATAAGCCTAGTGCCTATGTAGTTCAATTATACCACTCAGGCTAAAGAAATTCAAGAAACAGTAAGTGCCCCAAAATTTCAAGAAAGAGAGGTTGCCATTAGCTGGTTTAAGTGATTAAGAAACACAGAGAGAGTAGACCTAAGCCAGAGTCTCCAAGATAAAAGAAGTTTTAGACTCTTTTACCATCCTGGCCAGTCTCATTCAGATTTTTCAGTTTCTCTTAACATAACATACTGCTCAAATAGAACCAATACTCCAGATCTAATGGCCACTCTCACATAGGAAAGTAAGAATATAATTCTCCTTGATTTGAGCCCTGTCTTATTATTAATAAAGGCCAAGATCGTATTAACTGTTCTTTAAAAGCTAACATAATCTGCTGGCATGTACTGTCAAGTTTTATGCAAGTCAGGTTTTCTCCACCTAAATGTGTGTACCTCATTTTTTTCAACCAAAAGTGAAACTTCGGACTCACCTCAGCAAATACCTTTTTTTAAAGTTATAGCCTACCCTAAGGTTTATTTTGCTTCTGTGACATAGTATAATTATTTATCAAAATAAACTATCCTTTCCAGCTTTTTCTTCCAAAAACCAAACTTATACTTTTGTGTATAAATTTACACTCAAGTCTTTATAAGACACCCAGCCTTCCTAAGTGCTTGCTCTCACTACCTAAGATACAGGAAGAGGTGAAGATCCCTATCAAAGTATCCCTCTGAATTGACAATTCCTTAATCACTGCTGTCTGGGCAGTTATCAACCATAAACAACTCACACTGCATTATTCTCACTCAGTCCATAATTTACCATCTTATCCTTGAATTTAAGATTAACTGTGTACTAGCTCATTCACTTGCTGTTGATCACTGCTTACTTTACTAAATGCTTATAGCCATCTACTTAACAGTCTACTCTTCGATTAGATCCCTTTTAGAAAAGTGAAGTATTTATCCATCTTCAGTCTATAGGTAATTTTTGTTCCATTATTTCTCAAAGATGATAGATTAGTTTTATAATCATGCTCATATACTTTTAAGTCTACTCTGGGCTGTCAACTTCTGAGCCTTAAACCTGAATGCACTTAAAGCAAGGAGCTCTATTCTCATTTTATATGAACGTCAATTTCATAATTCCAGCTTTGTGTAGTGGCAGTATCATAGCCAATGAGGTTTATCCCAGGCACAATTATTGTTACTTGAAAACTTTTCCCAATTTCTTAATTTCATTATTTGTTCTACCCTTTCTTATAGTAGTCTTTCCCTTTGCTAAAGAGAGAAGGAAAAATAAAAACAAAAACAGGAAAAGCTGAGCCTTTACCCTGTTACCTGAGTGACACGGCACACTGTACCTTTCTTATTATAAAACCATTAAAGCTGTCTTTAAAACATATGTGCATGCTATTCCCTCTATGTGAACAACCTTTCCTTACCCTGATGAATACTGAGCTAACTGTTCAAATGTCCTCACCTCTACAAAACTTTCCAAAGCCCTAATCAGAAACAGATGCAGCATCCTTGCTCCCTTCTAATGCTTTATGAATCCTCCCCATTAAAATGTAAGTTTCTTAAGGTTGAGTATTATGTCATATTAATATGTGTATCTACTGTGTCTGATAGATATGTACCTCAGTAACTCAGAAATTGAAGGTCTGAGAAACACGTTAAAGCTGGGATATGGACTTGGATGTCTGCAGCAAAACTGGCAAAGGAAGATTTAGTTTATCAAATGAGAAAATTATTGTGAGACGAATGGAGTGACAATTTTCTGAAATATCTATGAAAAAGACAGAAAATGATACATAAAAAGGGAGTTTTAGTAAAGTTACCATTTCACTATAAATTGATAATTTGAAAGCTTATTGTACAGGAGATTAAATAAGGCCTCCAGGTCAAATCCTGAATACCAGAATTGGTTTAGTAAAATCAAACAGAAAAAGCATTGCTGAAAGTATTTTTGTACTGGAGAATAAAAATAAACACACAGGTAATACACTTACATTTTTTTCTGATAATTCAAGAGGATGACTGGGCAAAAGCTCATTTTTCACACAAGAAAAACTAGAGAGAAGAGGGGGAAAAAATAACATTTAAAAGGGAGATTACATATCATTCAATACCCACAGCTCAATTCTATTAAGGATTTGATCATAAAGTACTGCACAGGGGCTAGGGTATAGCTCAGTGGTATAGCATATGATTAGCATGCACAAGGCCTAGGGTTTGATCCCCAGTACCAAAAAGAGAAGGAATTTGGAATTTTTAAGGATAATAAATTTTGACTATGGTGATAATAACAGGAATTGATATGTGTATTAAAATTCATAGAACTATATGCCCAAACAAAAAACAAACATTTTGTGACCTAAAACTAGAAAAGAAAAATAGCAACAGCCAACACTTACTGAGTGCTTACAAATGGCAGGTATCACTCTAAGTATTTTTCAGGTATTAATTCATATATTCCTCAAAATAAGAAATATACTATTATTAACCCTATTTCATAGCTGAGCACACTGAGACTCAGAGCAATTAAGTAACTTGTCCAAAGGCATACATCTGACAAATAGCAGAGCCAGGATCTAAATCCAGGGAGCCTGAGCCCATAGTCATCCTCTTAAGTGCTATGTTCTAGTCCTCCAGAGAAAAGGAAAATACTCCAGTAACTAACTTGGAGAGCCATTTTCTCTTTATTCTATTGTCAGTAGGAAAAAGAAGAATCCTACCAAATCATGCTACTGGGTAACATCTACTAGGAAGATGCACTATCCTGGGACTCTAGTACTTTGATAAGTGCTTCTTCTACTACAGAAAACATGTAAACCCGTCCACTTCTACACACCATGCAGGGATCATTTCTTGCTACTTCCTGCATTAAATATATTTGTAGCCTATCAAAATATTTAAAGAATATTCCCCACAGCAACATTTTATTACAACAAAGTCGAAACCATGACTCCCATATACCCTTTCCGAAGAAGATCGTGATTTTCAAAAGGCCCACTTGCTGAAAGTTCAGTAACTGGAATACTGTCCTTTAGCTGAGATCCAAGTCCTCTGGCATTCTACAACACAAATTAAAAGAATTTACACACATACACACACCCTATGTAAAAATCACTGATCAGGAGAGAGAAAAGATAAAGACTGCACTCTTAATGTTCCCACCATCTAGACAATTAGATATGCTAGATGGATAAGCAAGGTAGCAAGGGTAATACCAAATTTGGGTGTGAAAAGATTCCTGGGCTGAACTTTGAATGCTGCCAGATAGAAAAGCATTTCAGCAAAAAAGAAATAGGTATGAAAGTATAAATGAACAAGCTACAAGTAGTTGAAATGATTAAATACATGTATGAGATAGAAGTAAAGGCTGGCAAAATTAAAAAATGGAAAGTTTACATTCTAAAATGATAGAGAGCCCCTGAAGTGTTTTAGTATGATGTATCAGATTTGCTTTCACTGAAAAAATCTCCTCCCCCTTAGGTTGAAATGTTTAACAGAATGGAAAAGTTGAAGACAGCATCCTTAAGGACAAGGAAGAATATTAAAGAAATGGAATTAAGAACAGACAGGATAACTAGAAAAGGTAACAAACTAAGAAAAGGGGAATTTCAGAGGGTTTGGTTTAGTGTAAGAGGAGGGTCTTACCTATAAAAGTGTATCCAATCAGGATAGTGTAAATCAAAAAATTGAAAAGAAACAAAAAAAGTGTATTTGGAATTGAAATATTATCATCCTAGATATCTGTACCATGAAACTTTCAAATCACCAAATACTTATTAGATACCTATTATGTGTCAGGTGCTCTGCTAGGTGCTGAAGATACATGCCTACTTCCTAAAGCTTAATTTAATGAAGACATATCAACAAGCAAATAAGACATAGTAAAATAACAGAGCGCAAGATGCGGACTTTCAACTACTGAATGATCAAATATAATATCCCTGCAGTTCAGCAGAAAAATGCAAAACAGCTACAAGTAGTATGGTATTTAATCTTACTATTCTAGGAGAAACTATTCTGGAACACTAGCTTGTTAACTGATTTCTTAATTTATTTGTATATTTTATTTGGTAAGGCTCTTTATCATCCTGTCCAGGTTCTCACACTGGGATAATTTCAACAGTACTCCCCTGGGTCTTCTTGATTTAAACTCATCTATTTTCCAATTTTGCACATCGAGCTTTTTTCCCTAAACCACGCAACCTCTCCTACCAAAACTGCTAATAAATAAACAAAAACCTTTCAGTGATTTATCAAAGAATAAAATCCAGGGTCCTTAGCCTGCAACTCCAAGAATCTGCATAGCAGGTTCCTACTTCCCTACATACAAGAAGTCTCGGTGGATAAGGAAAAAATCCTGGAGTCTATTTAGGCTGTCACTTTGTGACTGCAAGCCAGGCATGCACCTCTCCGAACCTTTTTACTCATGTGCACCAGGTACTAACCTCCTTCCAGGACTAGAGCTATGTGGTTGTGGCTTTCCAAATTTTATCTTACACTACTATCCTACACTGACATTCTCCTCCTGCCAGGATGCTTTACTGTAAAGTGACAACAGAGAAGTTCTTCCTTGTATGCACAAAGAATGGGGGAATTCTGATCCCTGGGTTCTACTGTTATCTTTCCAATTGCCTTCTATAAACTATCAGGATTAGTACTTAAGTTTTCTAATACAATAGCAGAAACAAATCTATGAACACCTAATAAACAGTTACATTTGACAATGCTTACCACACTTCTCTACAACGATTGGCAATATTTACCAACAGAAGTTTTTTAGGATGGCCTACCAGCAGTGCTGATAGGAAGCAACGGTGACTCAGAAGTCTTCCCAAATATCACAACTTTTAAGTAAAAGAGAAAGAGAAAGTGGGGAGAGAGAAGAGGGAGCAAGAGAGGCAGGAGAGAGAGGAAAGCGGAGAGATACACTAACATGACAAACGGAGTAATAACTGATTTTCCCTTCCAACACACGGCATAATACAGACTGAAAAACGTTTGTAACGTGAGGCCGAATTGCATAAATACGACCTATAGTTGTGGGTTGGTTATCAACCAGTGACAAGAGCCGGGGGTGGCGGGAAGGTTGAGGGCTTTGGGGGGAGGAGAAGTTACCCCTGGGAAAGTGGTCGGTAACCCCACAGACGTCGCTTTTCGGGTTCGCCCTTCCCAGCTCCACGCCAATTATGGGGAAGGGGCCCGGCCCTGCCCTGGCCTGCAGAGGGACTCGGGGACAGGAACACGTAAGCCACCCGGAGAGGACAACGAGGAAGAGGCTAAAACCGAATCGCCGCTCGCGGGAACGGAGCCTGGGCTGGACCCTCGAGCCAGCCACGAGCCGCCCGACCCCGTGACTAGACAGATTATGGCGCGCGAGGCCGGCCTCCATCCCCATGCTGCAGCGTCAGCCGGAGGGAGTTGGGAGGTGGCAGCTTGTGCCCGCCGGGCCTCGGTGCCCAGCCCGCCTGAATTCGGGCGGTCGGGGAGACTCACCATCTTCAGCCCGCTCTGGGAACAGCCTCTCAACCTGGTTACCGTCAGCCGGCCCGCCGCTCACTTCCGTTTCCGGGAGCCGCTCCCCCCACATCCGCCGGAAGTGCGTCCGTCCGGGCGAGGAAGGAAGGAGGGCGCGGGTCGCCGGCAGGGAGCTGCGCGGGGCCGGGGCTCCCACGGCCGCAGTCCCGAGGGACCCAGGGCCAAGGGCGCAGTAAGGGTGTGGGCTGGAGAAGGGCGGGCTCTGGACGAGACGTGCTACCGGGGAGGGAAGATGGGACCCCGCTGTCTTCATAAATGTCTACCGTTAGTACGGCGTTTTAAGACGTGCCGCGTGCTTTTGTAGGTACATCCGGCTCCTTACCACAAAACTCCCTCAGGTAGGCGGTAGGCGGTACAGTTTACAGAGAGGCAAACCAGGTCCAGGTGGGTTGTGCTTTCCTTAAAGTTGTTCAGCTAGTAAGGTAGAACTTGAATACGACTTGGCTTTTGAAAACTTACTTGTATATTTTTTAAATCCTTGCTATGGTTAGAGGAGAAAGGGACTCCAAGGGTTGGAGGGGGTGGGACTGACACCTAAGTAAAGATCATCTTGACTGACATATATTTGGGCTCTTAGAACTACATATCAACACAGTTCTAAATGCTTTATGTGAATTATCCTTAAATCTTCCCAATAGCCTTATGAGGAAGGACCTCCTGTTACCCCAGTTTTACAGGTGAGGAAAACAAGACATAAAAGTGGACTAAATATATATGCCCAATGAACCTGTCTGAGGCAATAAGCCATGGTCTTAACAGTACTCTGTATTGCTTTTCAAATAAGTGATGAACAGCTTATGCTCTACCACTATGTTACCTAGATGACCTAAGGAATGGTTGGGCAGATAGCCAAAGGATAAGAGCTAACTAGTTTGGTAGTAGGGTATATACTGCATGTGACTAACAGATCTGCCTGTGCAAAAGACAAACCAAGAAAGAAGTTGTGTCTGGCTAAAATAAGGTAGAGTAGTGCAAGATGAAACATGATGGATAGAGACACATTTTTTATGAAGGCTTTTGTGGCCCTGATTAAAGATGAGGCCTTGTCTTTTAAAAACCACTGAAGGATTTTAGAGAGTGAGGCATAGGTCATGTTATGTATATCCACTGCTGTGGTCATAGAGCTGAAGTTCAGATTTATGCAGCCACTAAGTATTCTTCACTGGTGTCCTTATGTGTCTTCTGGTCTTTCAAAGTATCCATGGTTACCTTGAGATTTGAACTTGAGTGTTTCAGTTGTATCTTTTTCTTTTCGGTCAGTTCCACCTAAGAAGTAAGTCATTTTAATGTTTGTTGGTTGCTCATAATTCAATCCATAAATGTTTGTTGGACATTTTTTGGTACTACATAATGGAACTGCAGAGAAGAAAAGGGTATTTCCCTGTAAGGAGATGGCTAGTATTTTCCTGGAGGAATGGACTTGTAAATAGATATTTACAATGCAGTGTGGTAAATGATTAATAAAGGACCTGGGTCAGGAAATATCCTGGAACAGGGGAAAGGGCATTCAAGGAAGAACTTGGGAAAAGAGGGGTTTGTGAAAGCACATGTTGTAATCTGAGCAATGGAGAACATTTCCATGTGGTTGGTGTTCTAGGTGAGCTAGAAGAACAAGATAGGAAGAGGCTGAAGGGATTAGTCAGGGCCAAAATTGAGGGCCATGAATATTGTGCTGAAGTTTGGGACTTTTTCTTGTAGGCACACATTTGACTTTAAAACAAAACACTTGTTCTAGTGGCAGCATGAAGGATAGCCTGGGAAAGGGAAAAAGTAAGAGCAGGAATTCTGTTTACATTGTTGGTATAGTCTAAGCTAGAGATGATAAAGGTGTAAGGTAAGGTAGTATAGTGTAGTGTATTTAGAAAGCTTTGGAAGCAAGAAAAAGTGGAGATGAACCTGAGAAATATTTAAACTCAAAAGGCAGCAAGAAGAAAGGGAGCCTGCCCTAGGATCAGAAGAAATAGGCAAGAAGAAAACCAAACTAAAGTGATAGCTTAGAATCCAGAGGTCAAAAAAGTATCTAGAGGTTGGAAGTAATTCAACAGAGAGGTTAGGGAATAGATCCAAATTAGTAAAAAGATAATGAAGTCCTAAAAAATAGACTGTTAATGACCATGTGAAAACAGTTGTTTTATTAGTGCAGCAAGGAGAAAAACCATCTTATTTTGAGTACATACCTACATTTATGATCTATTTTAAAAGATTTGTTTGATACAAGGCCACGCACAGTGACTCACATCTGTAATCCTAACTACTTGGGAGGCAGAGAGCAGGTGGATTGCAGACCAAGGCCAGCCCAGGCAAAATGTTAGCGAGACCTCATCTCAGTCAGGTCTACCATGGTGGCTCATGCCTGTTATCCCAGCTCTGTGGGAGGCTTAGATAGGGAGACTGTGGTCCAGGGCCATCCCAACGCAAAAACACTAGGCCATATCAGAAAACACAAAGCAAGAAGGATTGGGGTGTGGTTGATGTGGTAGAGTGCCTGCCTAGCAAGCACGAGATCCTGTATTCAAACCTGAGTACCACCAAAAAAAGATTGTCACAGGATTAACTAATACAGGGCCTTTCTGAGTATGCTAAATAGCTGAAAATTAAAGGTGTTTTAATTAATCCTTAAGCACAGTTTGAGGTGAGTAGTACTCTCATTTCACAGAAGAAACTGAGACTTGTGTGCTGTGAATGAGAACAAGTACCCTATTCTGTTTTAATACTTGTCTTCCTTGGCTTTACTGTGAAGCCAGTCTGATGACCTATATAGGCCAGCTGAGGACAGTTTCAGCTTTCACAACATCTATCAAGAATGCTCCTCCCTTGTTCTAGCTCCCTCCCCATTTGTTAGGTTTTACTGTCTCTTGCTTGAGTCCTATTCCTATAATTGATCTTGTCCACTGACTTGGTTCTCCTGCCTTAAATTTAAGTCTTCTCTAAAGACCTGAAGTTATACTTACCCTTTTGCTCACCTAAGGGTGCTCACCCTTAGGCACCCAAACTACCACAGCCTGCTTGGTTAGGCCTCTCCTATGGTACAGTGCTTTGCATAATAGACAGGCACTCAGAAAGGCTTTAAAATCTAATAGGCAGTGAATGTCTCTTTCTAGAACTTGGGCTAAGTTAGATGAGGAATGGAGGAGACAGGTAGGAAAATGTCTCAGTTAAGGAATGCTCAAGAGCCAGTGTCAAGATAAAGAAATGACCAGTGAAGACAAGTGTCATGATTGTGGGAACATCAGTGAGTTTAGCAAATGGGATGTCATTTGGATGGTCTTGTGATGAGCAATTTAACTAAAATGGTGGAAGCAGAAACCGTACTGCCAGGAATGCTGTTATAGCAGACCCCTAAGCCACAGGCAAATCCCCCATATCCTGTATTTTTCCAATGTATAAATACTATGATAAAGTTTAATTTCTACATTAGGTTTGGCAAAAGACTAACAATAAATAACAAAATGAACAATTATATCAGTATATAGTAAAAAATGTTATATGGATGCAGTAGGTCTTGCAACTTTAGCATATGATTTTTTTCCTTTCCTCATTAAGATGAGAACTTTTACCTTTTCACTTTAAAGGAAGCACTTTATGGCTTCTCTTAGGCATATTCAAATTGCATCATTCTTCTTGTACCTGTGGCCATTAGTAGCAAGGGTTATGTGAACACAGCACCAAGACAGTAGATCCAGTAAGTGTGAAGGCTGCTGAGTGGCTAACAAACAGTAGGTATATGTTGGACCAAGGGATAATTCATGTCCTGGGCAGTATGGAATGGAAAGACTTGGGATTTCATCATGCTACTCAGAACGGTGGCTATTTAAAACGTAGCAATTGTTTATTTCTAGAGTGTTTCATTTAATATTTTTGGACCATCGTTGAATAAAGGTAATGAACTATGAAAGCAAAACTGGATGGCGGGGGGGACACTGTAATAATAAGAAAATGGAGGCACTGAAGTTTTGTAGATTAATCTTTTCGGAAAGTTAACAGTCTCAGAAGTAGGATTTGAGTTTGAATCAAAATTGAGTTTTGTTTCATATGCATGGTGGGAGAGACCAAAGTTTATTAAACAAAAAGTTTATTAGACCAAAGTTTGTTATTAGAGTTAGTGAAAGGGCAAGAGTGACAATAACAGGGAAGGAGAAGCAGCCAGAAGGAACTATTGAGGTGATGACTTCTCAGATGACTAGAGCAGATGTGAGGGGGAAGCTGAGTCAGAGATAGAATCCTTACAAAATGGGCAAAGAGATGGAAAACATGGTAAAGAAATCCTTGTCTGTGGAGGAGGAATTCTGTGAGAACTGAAATCTGATCACCACTGTTAATAGAGATGGGGTAAGGGAGGGTTAGTGATGGCTTTACAAAAGGAGAAAAGCTGAAAAGTCACTATGTACAATATACTAGTGAATCAGTAATATGAATTAGAAAACTACCCAGAACCATGAAGACATAAAGGAGGGTGAGTGACATCAATTTGTGATTGGCTACACCAACAGTTTTCAGTGTTCTCTGCAGCAGTTCTTAGCAGTTAAGTGATGAGGGATCACAAAGTAGACCACAGGAGGAGTAAGCAGGTTAGGGATTCTGGGTGAGCATGTGGTAGAAGGGGGTCAGAAAGGCAAAGGGAGTGATTAGAAAAGAGTGGCATTCAGTGACAGCCCCTCCTACCACTGCTTCCTTTATTTTGGAAGTACTTTCATTTGCTTATTTCTCTGGACTACAAGCTCTTTGAGGGTGGCGACTGCGATGTGTCTAACTTTAAACACCTGCTCCTTGGCCCAAATTTTTCTTGATGGTGTGTTGTTGAACACCTCCAGAGCAGAGGCTGGCAATGAAACATGGGTGAGAAGCAGGTGAATGCATACAGCCAGTTAAGAACTGAGGATGGTAATGAAGAGGTGTAAAAGCATGCTGAGTTGAGAAATTGCCATGGCTTAGGTGGCATCCTCATCCCTCCAAGCTTTGAGAAAGGGTGGTGTAAAGTCCGTGGCATATACTTTGAAGAAGCAGTGGCTGAGTGGTGAGGATCAAGCAGTAATATTGGAAGAAGAGGTTGAGTTAGCATTGTCTTTTCCTGCGAGTCAGGGAAGATAGAAGAGTGGACACCACTGGATTTGGAGGAAAGTGGCTTCATTTATGAGAAAGCCAGGTTCAGTGAGGGCCAAAAGATCGAAAAAGAACTTGTGGCCATTTAAAAAAAAAAAAAAGCCAGAAATTCTACTTGAAAGCTCCAAGGGGCATAATGTGAGGAGTTACTGAAAAAGACAAGTGAGGCCTGGCATGGTGGTACATGCCTGTTGTCCCAGCTACTCAGGAGGCAGAGGTAGGAGGATTGTGTTCCGAGGCCAGCCCTGGGAAAAGCTGGAGATGCTATCTAAAAATAAAAGAGCTTGGGGTATGACTCAAGTGGTAGAGCACTTGCCCAGCAAGCATGAGGTCCTAAGTTCAAACACCAATACCACTACCAAAAAAAGAATGACAAATAAGTAGAGGTTTCAGAGGCTGGACAGATAACAGTAGCAGAGGAATTCAGGGGTAGAGAAGTCAAGGTTCCTTTATGCTCCCAACGAACCCTATACACACTATGCCTTAACATTAGTGTACACAAATAATAGAAGTCACTCAACAAATAATTATTTAATGAAGAGTGTGGGAATAAAAGGGTCCATGGCAGTGTGACTAATCTGGTTGAGAAATTGCTGATCCAAGATAATGTGCTTGGGGTCCTTTGCAGAAGAAGCCCCTGGCCTGGAACTCAACCCTGTATGTCAGGGTCTTGACTCCTTGCCTGGGTCCAGGTATTTCTCCTTTCCCCTAGGTCTAGACTCAATCAAAAGTGGCATCCCACCAACCAGCCTACAATTCTAATGCTATCATCAGGACCCACAGAAGTGAGTGATTGGCTGAAAAGTATTACTGCATGAATGTGCCCAGCCTCTTCCTGGCTGCCAGTTCTCACCAGACACACGGCATCTTTTTCCCTTCCAGTTTCTGTACAGTTTTGCTCAGCTGAATGGATTCTCCTGAGCTTTGAAAGCCGAGTGGGGATGTGAAGAGGGAGTGGTAACAGGGACCAATGCCGATGGTAGAGTTTAGGTCAGGAGAAGCATGAGAACTCCATTGTTAGAAAGATATGGGTGGGACAAATAATTAGCATTAAAAAAGTCTGTAAAACTCCTCTCCAGGACACCTTGGAGAGAACCAAGAATGTTACCTAGTGGTGTTAAGTTTCAGAATTGTGCTCACTGCAAAGCTAAGGAAGGGCGTTCATGTGTGCAGGGTGATACAAATCTTAGTCGATAAGATCGTACTGTGTTTCAGAGGACCTGAAAAGAATCTACAAATTATAAATATGTCCTGATCTTTAAACAATCTAAATTCTTGTAGAGTTAGGAAAGGTTCAGTGAGCTTAATTTAAGATCGATCATATTTACACATCTTTATTTGCAAGTTTGTACGTGTTAAGAGATGGAGAAATACTTCACATCAAGTTTATCTGACTCTTTTCCTTAACCCGAGAGATGAGCGTTTCATATTTCTCCTGAAATACTTTACTGACCATGGTTTAGATGGAGCTGGTTTTAAAAGAGTGTCCTCTGATTATGGAAATCTGGGTTTCAAGAATAGGACCAGAGTGGACTATTCTAAATCCAGGTGTTCTGCTTTATTGTTTCACCTTTTCAGTGCCTCAGACACCATGAAGGTTAGCATTCTGTTCTCCATGCTTCATGAGGCTGTATTTCAAGTCTGTGCCTAAAGAGTGGTTTATAGTTTTACTGTAGAGAGGCTTTATTCATTCACCTGTTGAGCATACTGTTCATAAATTATGTTCAATTTTTAAATTCTACACCTGTTTTCTTTCTCACTTTCTATATTTCTCATTCTCTCTGCCTTCCTCTCCCTTCCTTCCCCTCTCTTCCTCCCTTCCTACCTTCCTTCCTTCCTCTCTGTTTTTTTCCTCCCCCTTTTTCTTTATCTTTCTCTGCTTCTTTCATTAGGGTCTTGCTCTGTTGTCCAGGCTGTTCTTGAACTTAACAACTCAAGTGATCCTCCCAGCTCAGCCTCCCAAGTAGCTGGGACTACAAGTATGTACCTTCACACTGACTTAGACCTGTTTCTTTTACCATGGCCGCCTTCTCGCTTCATTTGCCAAAGAAAATTTTATTTGAGAATGCAGTCTGCCAAGCACCATGTGCAGTGCATACAAAGCCTAATATCACATGTGTGTTCATAGCGTGTTCAATTCCCTCCTGTTTGCAGAAACTAGGGTCGGTGTCCCTCCGCTGGCATGAACAATGGAAATTTTTGTTCTTTTCTAAAATTTAAAAATTTAACTCCTGAAGAAATTTTGCCCATATTCAAAGCACACTGAAAGGTTGCCTCAAAACTACCTCTGAGTAAGTTTTCAGTAGTGTTACTCTGAATCATCAAACTTCAGAATCAGCTGAAAACGAGAACCTGTGGCATGCTGATTGTACACGTAGTCTATTTGACTTCTTTGTCTTCTAGAAGCAATGCAGGCTCATTGTAGAAAATCAGACCGTGGCAAAAGACAGAAAGTGCTTACAATTCATCACCCAAAGATGACCACTATGAGCACAGTAGTAGGTATCCTTGCAGACGTTTTACTTTATATGGCAATATAACTATTTACCAGAGAGAGAGAGAGAGAGAGCGCGAGTACGCATTTTCTAAGTGAAACACCCTTCTTTTTCTTCTTAAGGAATGGGGAGTTACACGTAGGCTATTTGCTCAACATTCTTCATTCTGTCAGCATGGTTGGCTGCCAAGTGGCTGTTCTGGATAATTGTTGAAGGTATATTTTTTGATACTTTGTCAGAGAAATTCTAACTCAAAATTCTCCACAACCCTAACCAGACATTTATGGATAGATGGTATGTCCATGTTTGATTTTATCACTGTTTTAGTGTGTGGGCTTGAGAACAAAGGCTCAAGAGCCTTACTCCGTGTATTTTAATTACAGTGTGCAACTAAGTTTGAATTGAAGAAAAATGACCCTGCATCTTTGCATCAGTGAGAAAGAAAGGTATTGTTTTTAGAATACCTCTTTGAGCCCACCTTCCAGAAAAACAGCCTGGTGCTCACACCACAAGCAGGGGTCTCGCCTGATTCTAAGCCCTCTTCCATAGTGCTGCCTGTCTGCTTCCCTCTGCACAGCTCTTCCAAAGTCACTCATTGCCTGCCCTTGGGGTTAACTTTAGACTCTCAGGGGGGAACAGGCTTTCATTCTTAAACCCTTCCCTCCAGTCATAAGAAAGTATTTGGAAATCTCTGTAAATGTCATTGGTGCTGTGCCATATATTTGTACTCCTGTCCTCCCCTTTGCTGGAATGCTCAGTTGCCCTCCCAGGCCAAGCACCTCTTCCTCTATGAAGCCTTTCCTGACCCTCTGGCCCTGGTGCTGGCTGCATGTGTTTTCACAGCAGCTGAAACACTGTTACACTTCTTGTTTTCACCAGAGCTTCTCCTGTCATACTCTTAGCTCTTTTCACATCTTTTTGGAGCTGATTGTTATCTTTTAGGAGCTCTCATTGTTCATTAGGAACATTTTTTTAGCCTTTTAGCTAGCCTGCCTGCCTCTCTTCCTACTCACCTGACCCCCAGTTTGTTCTTCATGTTCTCAATTTCTTTGTAATTTAAACATACTTTGTTTAATTTTCCCTGTTTTTAACCTTTAAAAAATCATAGCATATAGTCACTAGTGACTATTTCTTACGCAACAATATTTTTTCAGTGCATCTGTACTGATACTCGGTTCATTTATACTGTTGCATAATATAATACTTCATTGTATTTTAAGTCATTCTACTGAGTTCTTTAGGTTGTTTCCTATTTTTGTCAATATAGATACTGTTAACACAAATAATTTTGTGTGTTTGTAGGTGTCAGAATTTCTCTTCTGGGGGTGGGAATTTCTGCACTTTAGAGTGTACACGTGTCTGCTAAGATAATACCTAAATGCTAACCACACTGATTGAAGCAATTTACACTTCAACTAATAAGAGTTCCTATTTCTCTGCATTCTTGATAATACTTGATCTTATTCAACTTTTAACATTTTTGTTCATCTGTCAAATCAAATTACATCATTATGATTTATTTAGTTTCATAATTACTTTTGCAACTGAGTATGTTTTCACATTGTTCACCAACATGTTTTTTTTGCTGTGAGATATCTAGTCATATCCTTCGTTTATCTGTCTGTTGATTTCTCTTTTGTTGTTGGCAGATCATTGATAGTTTTGGGTTTTGCATTGGTGCTGGGGATGGAACCCAGGGTCTCCTGCATGCGACGCATGTCCTGCACCACTGAGCCCCAGCCCCAGCCCCTCAATGATAGGTTTTGATAAAGAAGTATTTCAAATTTACCAGTATTTTTCTTCAGAACTTTCAGAGGTTTGTCTTTTGTATATATGGCCCTACTGTAACAGTAACTACATAACTATAACTGTAAATGCGTAAGTATCCACTAACACCTTGAATGAGGTAGGGATCCAGTTTCTTTTATTCTTTTTTGTATGGATTATTCTGGCTGTGCTTATGTTGAGAAACTTATTGTTTTCTCCACTCATCTGCAATTCCAGCTCTGCCAAATACTTGTTTCTGGGTTCTCTTTTCTGTTCCATTGATCAGTTTGCCAGTTTCTTTGAAAACTTGATGTTATCTTAATTAATATAGTTTTATAATGTCTCCTGCTATCTGGTAGGAGAAGGCTCTTTACTTTCTTCCTCAAAAGTATCTTGGCTATCTTTGGCATTTTGTTCTTTCAAATAAACTTAACAGTCAGGGCTGGGGACATGGCTCAAGTGGTAGAGTGCCTGCCTAGCAAGTGCAAGGGCCTGAGTTCAAACCCTAGTACTGCTCCCCCCCAAAAAAGTGTCAGTTAAAAATGTTGTTTTGGTTTGTATTGAACTATAGAGTTATGTTTTATGCTATTGTAAATGATGCAGTTTTAAAGTTAAAATTTGCATCTGTTTTTTGCTGGTATATTGAAGTGCATTAACCTTTGCCCTTTGATCTAACTAAAATTTCTTGTGTCTTATCATTTATGGTAGATTCTTTGAATTATTTACAAATAATGATAATTTTCTTTTTTCCTTTCAAATTCTTGCAACTTTATTTTTGTGGTTTTTGATGTTCTGCAATGACTAGAGCTTCAGCATGAAGTTATTAGGAGTGGTGACAGTTTATCTCCTTGTCTTATATCTTGTTTTTAAAGGCAATGCTTTTAACTATTTTACTGTGGAGTATTATGTGTGCCAGAGATTTTTTTTGAAGATACTTTTTATTATGTAAGCTAAGGACCTATCCCTTTCTAAGACTTTTTTCCTTTTTTTTTTTTGTTTTTGTTGTTATAAACAGCTTGTAGAGTTTTCTCAAATTTTTTTTTCTACTGAATTGAATTTCTACTGAGTTGACATAGTTTTTCTCTTAATCTGTCAATATAAATTATATTAATAAATTCTCTAATGCTACAATAACCTTCCATTAATGAAATAAACCCTATTGATCACTATCTTTATATGAATACATGTATACACACACACAGATAAAGCTGCTAATATTTTAAGATTTTTGTATCCATGATCAAGAATGGAACTAGAGTCCCCTTTTCTCTTGTCTGGATTTAGTATGAAGTTATACCACCCTTATAAAGTGGGTTATATGATGTTCCACTGTTTTTACTCTTGAAAAGAGATTAGCATTGGAATTACCTCCTTGAATCTCGAGAGACTTTCCCATAAAACAGCTGGATCTGTGGATTTTTTTGGAGGGGGGAAGGAGGGAGAGATTAACTACTGATAATATCTCATTGATGATTATAGTCTGGTTATAAACTATTTTAAACCAGTTAGGATGGTTACAGCAGTCTTTCAGAACAGACCCTATATAAGTAGTGTGGCTGTGCAGTTGTATATGGGCTCAACATCAAGTTCAGATTTTAAATTTCTTAAGTCAGTTTTGTTATATGCTTCCGTGAATTTGTCCACTTTCCTTAAATCTTAAAATTTATTAATAAATTGCTTATAATGTTTTCATTTGTGTGATTTCTATTGTATTTACCATGTTTCCTTTTTTAATTCTTAAACTTATTTGTATCTCTCTCTTTTTTGTTTTTTGGCAGTCCTGGGGTTAGAACTTAGCCTTGCTAAGCAGGCACTGTACCACTTGATCCTTGCTGCCAGCCTTTTTTGCTTTAGTTTTCAAGTAGGGTCTCTCGGTCAGCCTGGACCTCAGTCCTCCTATTTAAGCTTCCCACATAGATGGGATGACAGGTGCAACCTCTGCTTTTCTTCTTCATCAATTTGCCAAAAATTTGTCAATTTTATTAATTTCTTTCAGTGAACCAACTTCAGTTTTATTGATCCTTTCTATTGAAAGTTATTTTCTGCTTTATTAATTTCTGCTTTTATTTTTACTGTTTCCTTTATTCTGCTCTATTTAGGTTTTTGTTCTTTTCATAATGTCAACTTTTCTTTTTTTTTTTTTTTGTTATTCCAAGTATTATAAGGCTATTCATTTCCCCATTTACCACTTTAGCTGTGTCTTGAAAGACATCCTATATAAGCATTATTGTTTGTTCATATAATTGGTTTATAGAATCATTATAATTGGTCATATATCATTGTTGGTTCAAAGTATTTTCTAATTTCCCTTATACTTCCTTTGTGACCTTACTTAGAATTCTATTTTTAAATTCCCAAGCTTTTGTTATTAATTACATTGTGGTCTACATGATAGTGATTCTTTGACATTGTTAAGATGGGCCAGTATAATATATTGTCAGTTCTTAAGGATTGCTCCTTCTTAAGAAAGTGTATCTCCAGTTATTCTGGACAAGACTCTTAACACAGATTCATTAGACTTGTGGTCAGACATTCAGTTGTAACCAGAAGCAATCTTAATCAGAACACGATGCTTATTTCTCCCATGAAATAATGGGAGAAATAATGACTGAACGTTGCAAGGGACTGAGCTCTCAGCAGTGCTTCTAAGTGATGACTGCTCATTTTGAAATCTCAGTGTCCTTGAATGTATGTCTAAATTAGCAACTAGTAATTAATCATTGATTAAAGACAACTTTATGATATAAGATTTCCCCCTCAGCTGAAGATTTATTTGGAAAACTTGGAATTACTTTTGAAATCTAGTATTGTGGCTCATGTTGTCATTTTTACAAAAGTCAGGCCTTCAAAGTGAAAGAAGCACCATTCTCCCATTTCTTTTGCTAGCACTCTTACGCCATGCCATTAGCTCTCAGAAGATTTTTTTTTAAGTAGACACTGTGAGAATGTATTTATCTTATTAGGACAGAGTTATTCAAATACAGGAAAAGAATTAATTCTGGTAGTTAACAGCTCTGGAGAGTCTGGTTTATGTGTGTGTATAAAAGGTCCTCTTTTGTTTGAATGCCTGGATAAAGCCATTAAAAGGTCATCAGTCCTGCTAAAGGGTCCAAGGTGCTTGGCTCCGTATGCTCATTTGCATTTTGTCTCAGTAATCTGCCCACTGTATTCAAGTGATCTGCACTTGACGTTTGAAAAACAACATCCCAATTAATCACTCCAAGCAGAGCTTAGTAATTTACCACCAGTTTAGATTGATATACGTAACCATGTTATTTTTATGGCATTTATCAATGGTCCTCACTCCTTTGCTAGTGAGTAATTGTTCATTGGTTTTACCAAGTATTTATTGATGAGAGTGTCTGCTGTATCAGCTTCTGGAGGCTCAGTGCTTGCCAGCCATGGTTCCTGTCCTCATGGAGTTTCAGCCTTGGCGTGAGCACCCATCCATCGATAATCAAATAAACAAAAAGAAAACTGCAGCTCCAGCAGTGGCCTTCATAAAGAAGTCAGTGGGGACAGAAAGGTTTCTGTGGTCTGATGAGTGGAAGGTAAGTGGTAAGTGAGCGAAAAGGGCAGGAAGTGAGATCAGACATCTTCAAAGGTCCTAGGATGATGGTAATGGTGGGTGTCTCATGACTCCAAAAGAATAGAATAGGGCCAGTATGTCTGGAGCCAAAAGACTAGGTTGTTGGTATAGGACCAGAGGATGCAGTTCTTGTAAGTAGAGGGTAAGAATGGGATGTGACATAGAACAGTCAGAGGCTGAAGCAGAGGGAGCAGCTTGAGCATGGATTCCAGTGCTTTTTAGAAGTGATGATGACAAGATTTGGCTATAGGGGCTAAAAGGAAGATGTCAAGGATCACTCTTACATTTCTAATTTGTGCCATTTAATGGATGTAATGGCGCTTACTCAGATACAGATCACTGGAAAGGTACCAGGCTTTGGGGGAACAATCATGAATTCTATGTTAGACATATTGGCTTTGCACCTTTGAGAGAACCAGAAGGAAATCCTAGGCAGGCAGTTGTATGTACACATCTGGCATACAGGAAATCCATAAGTGAATCATCTGCTTAGAGATGGTGATTTAAGCTCTAGATGTGGAGGGCTCCCCCAAAGAGAGAGTGCTATAAAAGTAGGAAAGAAGCAGGAGATAACAGGGATGGCTACCCCCTAACATGCTCCTCAGAGTTCTCCACGGGAAAAACACTAAAAGCAGAAAGTGAACATGAGCCAGAGTGAGGATGCAGGGCAGCATGTGGGATGCAAGCCCAAAATTAACATGCATTTTATAACTCAGGAGTACCTGTGGATCCTTGTTTGAGCTCATAAACCAAGAGAAAGCACAACTTGGAGGTTACTTACCCTCAAAAGAAATGGATACTCTAAGAAGATGTTTATCTTCTAGCTACACACTCTCTGACATAATCCTGAACTCTTTGATCTAGGGGTATGAATATGCCATTTTAAGAATCAGGGAAGTACAAGTTCATTTTAGAAAGCCAGGAAATTGTAAACCCACAAAGACTAGGAAACTGCCCAAAATTGCACACCAGATTAGTAGTAGAATGCTGACAGAGCCTGGTTCTCATGATTCCTTCCCAGTGTTCAGTCCATCAGCAAACATCAAATGTCAAACCCAAGTTGATAAATATTTATCAGACACCTACCAGAGATCCAGATAGTGCCACCACATGATAATCTTGCCAGATTTCACTGGAGTTTATGACCCGTTTCTTCGGCTAAACTGTGGGAAAGACAAGACTGCTGTTACAGTCTGGTTTGTACTCATCCAGACACACCATTCACTCTTAGACAAAAGAAGGGAAAAACACAAAAATCAAGAGGAATTAGAAATCCGCTCCAGATGTAAATGGGAAGAGAGAAGAAGAGGGGAAGGGAGAGAGAGACAGAATGAGAAAGAGATGAAATAACCAGACCCCTTTATTCCCCTTGTCTCCCAGTAGGCCTGTCTTGAAAAGGAGCTCTCTGCAAGTGAGCTTGGAGGCAGAAGTGCAATTGATTGATTGCGGAAACCTCTCACACCCACTGCTAACTGCAAGTGGGACTATAGAATCATTACTAAGGTGAGGTTGCTGAGACAGAATCTGATTGTATCCCCCACTAGGATACACAGTGACACAGTGCCAGGGACACTCCAATCATGCATTCGCTCCTCTTCCCAAATCACATGGATGCACTTTACACAGTACTGCAGGGGCTTTCAAAAACCCAAATAGAGGCTGGGGTGTATCTCAGTGTTAAAGTGGACGTGTGCGTGCAGACGCACACTCACACACACACAAATAGACTTGAAAGGCAAGTTAATCTCATTGACCACTGCTGGGTTTTCCCCTTGTTTTGTGTAGGGAATCCCACTTCAAGTTTTAGGTGTGGGAAATACAAGACTCCTGTATTGTTAGGGAATTGGAGAAGTTCCTGTAACTGTAGCAGCCTCACTGTATTCTATAATGAAGGTACAGTGATTCCAAACCCCTCAGTGTAGCTTGTAGTTCAAGAGCTTGCTCTCCAGTTGCCTAGATTCCTCCCTGTGCCCATGACTTATGCCTAAGCCAAAGGACCACCCACTTCCCTCTGGTTCATTCACCTCCCAATACATGACTCACAAACTGGACCATGTTAAACAATTAATGTAATCATGTCTTAAAACAGGCAAAGTAGAGGCCCAAAGAGCATCCCCCAGCAGTCACTTCTGTCGTGGCAAGGGCTACAGCTTGTCCTCTGGTGAGGAGAATGGCTGCGAGTGGGGTGTTTGGATTTCACTCTACTTCCACTGAGTTTCTGGTCATTAAAATGGGGGATCTCCACAGAGTTAAAGGTTATTTCACACAGGAAGCACATTCAGTATTAGTACAACAAATGTTTTCCTTTCTCCAGCCACAGAAGAACTCTACTCACAGGGAGTGGTGATAAATCCCAGTATCAGCCCTTTCCGCTAGGATATCAATAAGTCCTGCACTTCAAAATTGCTGACCTCAAAAGGATACTCAGAAAGGAGCCTGTCTTTTTTTTTTTTTTTTTTTTTAAGAAAGCCACACCAGAAGTAGTCTGATTTCCTTGTATACTTAGATACATATGAAAAAGTGAGTCACTCCAAGTTTCTATCTTTAGTTCATAGAAACAAAGCACTGAATCAAAGAACTTGTCAGGGAAGACCTAGATATAGTTTGATCTAGATAACGGGCATATTAAAAGAACCCTAAATTCTATTTTTGTGGTAGAGTTTGGGATAGGCACTACAACTGTCTACCCACTAATACTTTGACAGGTCAGGATGTGACTAAAGATCCTTCCAACAGAGATTTGGTGTGGCCATCTCAGCCACATTCTAAGTGAGGGAGCTCAGCCTGCCTCACTCAGAATCAGCCACACCTTGAGTCACCCTGTCCAGAGCTGAGAAAACGAGGTCAACGTTGGGAAGAAGAGTCACAAGACTTAGTGGAAATAATAATGTTAACATACTGTGGGGGAAATGGAGCCCCTTAGAAGCCAAATGAAAACCTATACATAAGACATAATCCAGTTTTTTAAATTAAGAGTTTTAGAATAGTCTCTTTGCTGACTCAAAGTCGTATTTCTTCAAACCAAAACAATTCTTTTAGAAGCCTGATACATCAGAGTTCATCCATACAAAATAACCAGTCCTATTTCTGAATCCTCCCTTCTGAGATAGTATTCTCCTACTCTGTTTTTGATACTTTGAAACTTTCTTTTTTTATGGCTGTGGAGTGTAACTCAGTGGTAGAGCACCTGCCTAGGGTGCTCAAGGCCCTGGGCTTTGTCCCCAGCACTGAAAAAATAAATGCAAAACCCTTTTATTATCTCATACATACAGCCTACCTTCCCTGCAACTATAGAAAGTCAAGACAATGACTACAAGCAGTTATCAATGGAAATAATTTTTAAGGTAAAGGTAACAACCAAACTCACTTCACCACTCTGCCATTCTGCCTCCCACTGAAGTAAATTAAGCAGTTATTTGCTGATTCAGTGCATTCCAATGCATTGATTTGTGGGGTTATCTGGTTTTTAAAAATCTTTTTATTATTGCTTAACCAACCATGAGAGATTTGTAGGGTCTTGAGGGATCTTGTTTTAGGGGAGACAGTACTAGGGTTTGAACTCAGGGCTTAGTGCTTGCTAGGCAGGTGCTCTACCACTTGTGCAATGCCCTTTTTTTTACTCTAATTTTCTTGGGGCCACCCTCAGACCACCATCCTCCTACCTATAGCTTCCTGAGTAGCTGGGATTATATGTGTGAACCATCATGCTTGTCATGTTTGTTGAGATGGGGAACTCACTAACTTTCTGCCCAGGCTGGCCTTGAACCTCGATCCTCCTGATCTCTGCTTCCTGAGTAACTGAGATCACAGGCATGAGCCTGGCCTATTGAGGGGATTTTTTTGTTTGTTTTGGGCAAGATGTCCTGAAGTCATTGGACATCACATATCACATACTGCAATTATGTCCAGTCCTGTGTAGAGTCTTAAAGAGTAATAGGTTCAACAAAACCCTCTTCAGCATGAATGTTTTGTCAGGTCTATACTTATGAGAGTCACTCTCTCTGCTTCTGATCTCCTTCCCCTCACAGTATAAGCCTGCAAACTGCCTACATATGTGCATTCTAGTGAGAACTTGCACATGATTCCATGAGACTGTAATAGAAAGGAAACAAGTTGAACAGAGAGGTAGTAGTATTTCCTTACACTACTGCCTAAAAGTCTACGGCTGTTTGTGAAGGATCTCGAGGATGTGGGTGCACATCCTTGTTGTAATGCAGTTACAATGTAGTGGTCTCTAGGTGCTGGTCTTGGTGCTGAGATTCGTACATGCATTCATGGGAGGACATTAACATGTACTATCTTTCAAATGAACAGATGAGGGCTGAGCAAGCCTCATTGACCTGGTCACATCACACAAACTAGAGTCAGCTTGTTTGTTTTTGGAAGTGAAGCTCTGAACCACTTAACTAGACTGCCTGGGAGGACATCCAGAAGCCATGCAGTAAAAACCAGAAGTCACACTCCAGCCACGTGCATAGTAAATGTTTTTTAAAGCTTTTATGAAAACTAGCAACATTTCAAAACTGTTTTGAGGTGAGACAGTACAAGATAAAAAGAACCATTGTTTGTTTTGGAACGGTATTTTTGCAGGACTAGATAGGCCCACGTGACCACTACAGATGGAAATGACCAACCATCACATCGTCCAGTGTTGCTCTGCCTGATTAAAATGACCCAGTAAAGTAAGGGAGCATTGTTGCAGAAAGCCATCTTTTATCAGGCCCTATAGACTGGACTGAGAGCATTTGCATCTTGTCTTCTGACATGTCATCCCTACCTGACAACCAATATTGCTACTTAAAGAAATCCCAAACCTGTGGGTATTTCATGGGAAAGAGGCTTTCATTCTTAAAAAAGCCTATTTCTTCCCTTCTTCACCAAGGGTGGAGTTAAACCAGCTCATGTGTGAGTGGGTGGAGATGGGAGGCATTTACAGTCAGCAATGGCAGCTGCCCATGCAGTTGTGGTCTATTCTACCCATGCACAAAATAAGACAAAGCCCAGGATGTTATACCCTTCCCCATCATTTAGAATAAGACTGAAATCCATGCTCAAGAATACCATTGGCTTCAATTATATGCTATCTTCAAAGAATCACATCTCAGCATTCTCTTTTTTTCTAAACACATAGTAGAGCAAATTTCCTAGCAAATTTTTGGGGATGGGGCAGTGAAAACTTCTAGTCTCCTTCAATAGCCATGTGAATCCCTTAAAGTGAAAGTACTTGTTATTTGTCTTTAGCAAATAAAACAAATAACCATCGTTTGATCTTTAGGAAGCCCTTTCTTGTTAAGGTAACATTCTGTCTGACTTTTATGTTTCAGCATTCATTGTATATTTAATTATTTTAAAAAGTTTTGTTTTAAACTATTAAATTTTTTCAGCATTTAAGATAAACATGGGCAGACTTTGTTAAAGATTCAAAATAAATTTCATGCAAAACATGGCAAAGATAATACTACATGGGCTTGGTATGTTCCCAAACACTGATCTCAGGGGGCCCTCTGAGCACACCATTTCATTAGAATTCTTGTTCTGCAGTTTCAGGAAGCCCCTGACTCTAACCCACCTTTCCTGAAAGTGGCGAAAGTATGAAGGAAAAAAATACCACTAAAGTGAAGAAGAATCTGAACACATCAGAGAAGGAGGTTTTGTCTGTCATTAGACTGCCTGTGTTTTCAAAAACACATACATGATGTAATGGCTTTCAAACAGGGAATGTGCTGAGATAACTATTATAAGAACAAATACACTGGCACCCCTCCATCATGCTGTCAAATGATGTTTTCAATTCTGTGAGAACAATCCAGTAGACCTTGTTATTATGCTGAAAACATCTCATTTCATGCTACAGGACTATGGTGATATTTTCTAAATAAGGCTTCTCTTAGAAATATTAAAAGAGAGGCAGAAACATGGCTTTCCTGTGGTGACTCATTTTCCAGCCTTATTCCTTAAAATCTGTGAATGCTCATTTGCTCTTCCATTTTCTTTTTTCTTCTATTTCAATGCATTTACTCTTTCAGAACTTCTCCTGGTGGGTTTGGGATTGGGATGGCTGAAATGCTCATGCAGTGCTCAGAGCAGGCAGTAGGTGGCGATAAAAGCCATGCTGCTACACTAGCTGTCATTTCTGGAAGTACTGTCAGAAGTGTTAACTGGATGGGAAGAGAAGACAGAGCACATGAGTATCTATTCTCCCCTTAGACACCCAAGTTTATGACTAGAATCTAGCTTCCTATTTTCAAATGGAAAATACCCCAATTCAGGAATTTTACTGTAATTAAATATTTAGGCCCATTGGACACTTTGCCAAAAGATTTTATATACTCAATGTCAATGATGTCACAACATTAATATACTAGTGTTGTTTGCTAAAATAAAACAAAGATGTGGAATGTGAACTCAATAAAGTATAAGCAATTTAGAATTACATGAATTGTATGTACAAGAGTCCTAGCCTCAGATTCCTGGAAGGAAATATTTTCCAAAGGGAATAATGAAGTAGAAAGGTTTTCTAGGTTTGCTCTACAAGAACAGTTAAAGAATGGATTGCCCAAAGATGGAGCTGTAGCTGTGGTCCTGAGCTCAGGGGGCACTAATGGATGGAGGGAATGCCATCAGGTCGTGCAGGAATGAAGTAGGGAATATGCTTTCCCAGGACCAAAACTTGACAACTGCTTAGCTAGATGAAATTATTGCTGTTTGGACAAGGTTGTGGGAATAAATCTTAGAAAGCTACAAGTTTGAGCACATTATTGTTCTGGCTTTGGGCCACTGTATAGTTTGTGGGCAAGCAGAGTTAAAAGCAAATTAGCTCAGGGCTAAATCTTCATAAAAACTGGACTGAAATTACATAATCTTGGAATTAAAGATCATAATATCTTCTGACCTCTCTCCAAAAGCAAAACTCCCCAGAAGAACATCTTGAAGGCTAACCTTCCAGGCATGATCTGGAACACTGAAGAAAGAGGCTCAGACAACTTTACAGAGTGCCTCACACTATTCTTGGTCCCTGGGTTTCAACATTTCCTACACTGTGGGGAGGACCCTGGGAGGTCCAAGAAGGTGCCACAAAATCTATAAATGTTTTATTGTTTGGACAGTGATCCTAAAGGAACTAATATGTAAGAATGTTATGGTGACCCAAGAGAAATTGAACAGAAAACACAGTTCTCATAGACCCCCTGAGACTATGTAGCCTGTGCTGGCCTGGAACTTACAACCTTCCTGCCTCAGTCTCAGATGTGCACCACCACACCTGGTGCCCAATTTCCGTGGTTGTTTTTTTATCTAACATTGTATATCAGAGTAGTACATTTGTTGCAATTGATGAGCCAATACTAATGTATTAACTAAAGTTCATACTTCTTGAAGGTTCACTCTTTGTGTTGTATATTTTATATATTATGTATATTTTTTTTTTAGAGCACTGGGGTTTGAACTCAGAGCCTCACACTTGGTAGGCAGGCCACTCCACCAGTCCTTTTTTGTGATGGTTTTTTTTTTTTCAAGATGGAGCCTCTCAAAGAACTCTGCCCAGATCTGGCTTCAAACAGCCATCTCCTGATCTCTGTCTCCTGAGTAGGTTCATAGGCATGAACCATGGGCACCTGGCTCTCTCATTTTTTAAAGGGCTGAAACAGACTAATATAGATTGCATATATGTGTTAATTCCTGGAGGTTGGTTACAACTCTGACCACCTTTTCCATTGGCTCTCACATACCAGGGTATTGAAGGCCAAGGTTAAGATTTGCTTTTCTGATTTACCAACTGCTATAGTTTGTATCTGAAATGTGTTAAAGGCTTGGTCCCCAGCATGTGACACTATTAGGACGTGGCCTTTAGGAAGTAGTGCCTAGTGGGAAGAAGTTAGGTCACTGAGGGCATACCCTGGAAGGGGACATTGGGTCTCAGCCCCCTTTCTCTCTTCTCTCTCTCTCTTTTTTTTTTTTTGGCAGTACTGGGGGTTTGAACTCAGGGCCTCATGCCTGCTAGGCAGGTACTCTGTCACTTGAACCACTCTGCCAGCCCTCTCTATTTTTGCTTCCCAGCTTTCATGAGGTAAACCTGCCTGTCTGCCACTTGTTCCCACCATGATGTACTGTGCCACCAGAAGCCCAAAGAGCCAAGATAAACTTTTCTTTCTTATAGTTGTTTCTCTCAGGTGTTTTGTCACACAGACAAAAAGTTGACTAACACACTAGCCTTCCCCAAATGAAAATGGGGTCAACCTGTTCCTGACTAGTTCACAGTGAATAAACATTGGGTTTCTTAATGTCATATGACCTCCCCCTCTCATTTGAAAACTGGGTCCCTTGTACCCAGTGTTTTGGAAATTTATTCTGCATGATTTCTCAAAAAGAACTAGGACTGGTTCCTCAAGCAAGTCCTAAGTGATTTGTTCCAAGTGCCTGGACTTCACATGAAAGATGAGCAGTATGGCTGGAGATAAAGAGTTAAGGACTTACTGTGCATTCTCTGCCACCAAGTCAAAGCCATGAGTGTCCTCGGGCTTTGGAAGACACTTGCCTCCAGTGTCCTCTGCTGTGACCCAAAGACCTGTGGGACCCTAACAAGACCAACACAGTCCCTGATACCAGCTCCCATCAGCAAATACAGAAGTTGACCAAAGATGAACCAATCCTCCCAAGCCTATAATTGCCCATTCCCAGGTTCTATGCAAAAGAGGTAAGCTGGGTGAAGAGGATGTAGATTGTGTACAGGCTGAAGATACAGGAATCAGACTGGCTGCTAGGCATATCATAGCCATACCTAAAAGTGGACGGGAAAAGGGGAAGGGAGATTCTCATGGAACATACCCACAGCTGAAAGCAGACAAGGACCACAAGGAGCTCCTAGCTGACCAGGTTGAGGCCACAGGTGTATGATCCAGGAAGCACGTGAGCTGGTTAACAGGCCTCCAAGCCGGGAAGGCAGAGGTCATCAGGGCTGTCCCAGCAGGAGGAAGAGACCAGGAAATAAAGCTCCTGCTCTTGTGTCTGTACACAATGACCTTGGGATTACAAAGGTCAATCATTGAGTAAAATGAGACTATCTGCTTAAACCAGAAAAGGAGAAAGAAGAAGAAAAGGAGGAAGAGGAGAAGAATTATTGCCTAAAACCCCTGAAGATCCTGTTGAGTCAAGTCAAAGTAGGTGGGACCCAAAGGCCCCATGGAATTGGGAGAGGTGTTAGCTGGTGGCCAAAAGAAATAAGAACTTCTAACCTGAAAGATCATAGTATGTCTTAGCCCAAGAAGTGAAAGTCAAAGATGAAGAAATGTAAGTCAATGGTTTAAGAGTACAGAGTAGTCTGGGATGAGGTTGAGGCAAAAGTTTCTCCAACTAAGATGTTGAGGACTGAGCCTAGAGTAGGGAGTGTGTCATGGAGCACCATTTATGTGAGGTCCCCAGTATAGATATGAGTACAGGTTTGTGTATGTGTGACAGAATGGGAGGCACTTATGCACACAGGATGGCCCTATGCAGTATTTAAAAGAGTAAGAAAAAGACGGGATTAAACATTCTTACCTGCTGTCTTTTCACCAGTGTGATTTTGACTTACAGAAATTACTTTTTCATTATTCAAAGCCAGGAGGTAACTGCTGTGTGGCCACTAGTGATGAGTAAGGCTCTGTGGGAAAGGCATTACCTCCTGAGCAGTCTGCTGTTGGTTACATGAACACCAGCCTGGATAGTCTGTTATTTACACAAGGTCATGAATTTTGGAGCCAGTCAATCCTGGATAAAAGTCTTTGTTCCAATATCTTACCAACCACGTACCTTGAGAAAGTTGCTTACCTTCTCTATTGCAGTTTCTTCCTTGGGAAAATGGGGTAATAATAGTACACTTAGGCCCAGTATGGTAGTACACACCTGGAATCCTAGCACTCAGGAGGCTAAGCTAAGAGAATCATGAGTTCAAAGCCAGCCTGAGCTACATAGTGAGACCCTGTCTTAGAACAAAACAAAACAACAAAAATAGTACGCTTAGCTCATGGGGAGGTGTGGGAATTAAATGAGTTAATATGTACATAAAATACTTAAAGAGGGGCACATGGAAAGTATTGTATTGTGTAAGGATTATTGTTTGTTTTTTTAAACCATGGCTGCCCCTAATGACAAAGGAGACTGGCTGGGCATGAATCTGTGACAAAGGAGAATGAATTATTGCAAGATTGCACTGTTATCTCCTGGGTGTCTCAGGACTGATTCCCTGGGCATGGGGACTCCCCACCCAACATCTACATAAGATTATGTCAGCAAGGAAGAAGGGGGTGGGTGCCCATGGCTGTAAGAGAAGCTGCAAACTGTCTAACACACTCCTTGATTTACAGGTGCAGCATAGAAATGCACAGGCCTCCCCAAGCTGACAGAGCTGCTTGATAGCTAACAATAACAAAATCCAGGGCTCTTGTTTCAGTATTACTTTTTGGCACATGATTCAATAGTTATTGTCTTGGTCTGTTTTCTGTTGCTATAACAGGATTGTTGAGACTGGATGATTTATAAAGGAAACAGGTTTATTTGACCCATGGTTCTGGAGGCTGAGAAGTCCAAGATCAGGCAGCTGCCTGTGATGAGGACCACAGGCTGCTCTGATTCATTGTGGAAAGTGGAAGGGGATGGGTTCCTGGGGAAGAGAGAAAAGGGGGCTGAACTCCATAATAACTAACCCATTCTCACAAGAAAGGCATTAATCCATTCACGAGGGTTCTATTCCCATAACCCAAATACTCCCCACCAGTCCCACATGTCAGAACTACCACAATGGGAATTAAATCTCAACATGAGTTTTGGCGATGCAAGCCATATCCAACCATAGCAGGTACCTATATAATTCTTAATTCATATGGCCCCGGCACAATTTCTAAAATACAAAGTGCAACTATCATGCAAAGTGCAACTATTGCATGATCGCATACCAGCAATTAAAGTATCACCCTAAATACGGAGCATGTGTTGCAGGCTACTTGCTCATGAGTCTCAGGGTTCATGAGTCTCACTCACCTACAGTTTCTGTTTGGGTCGTTTGACTATAGAGCTCGAATTTTTAAGAACAGGTAACATTTTTATTCCCTGGTATACAGCTCCTGTTTTTAGAGTTGAGATGGCAATGAGTTAGATATTTGTTGCCAAAGCACTCATTCCATTTGAACCAACCTAAATATCCAATATTAAAGGGTTAGTTAAATTATGATTCTATTGTGAAATACGCAGAAATTAATCTCCCAAGTGTAAAGACTGTGTGGCAACCAGGAAGTGTTTGTATTGTAATTAGTGTTAAGTGAACAAAACAGAATAGCAGACACTCTGGGTCCGCCCATGTCACTTAGGGTTCTTGGTGTGTTCCAGACAAGTTCCAGCTAACCACCCCAACTGTGGACACCCACACAGCTGAGGAATTAGCTCCCCCTTCCCTGCCCCCAGCATCCCTCAATAATGATTGTGGGTAATTGATGCATAAGTGCTCCAGCTCCATCAGCCCCCAGAGTAGAATAATTTTGAGGTGAGATTTGCACCATGTCCCTAAATTTCCTGGGGGATTAAGTTTCTATTACTCAGCAAGAGTGCTCTATTGGTTGCCTTCCCTTCCCTGTGTGGCTTTCCTAATGAACTGCCTTGTCATGGATCCTTTTTTCAGGGTCTGCTTCTGGAAAAGGCCAGGCTAAGACATGCTGAATAGGGAATGTAGACATTTCTCAGTATGCCACCATACAGCTTGATGGCTATGAAAAGGAATGCACGGTAGTGGTGGAAGTTAAGTGAAGATGGTGAGAATGCATACATTTCTCCACTCTATTTCTTAAACTTCCTATACAGCTATATGGTCTTAAAATATTTTGTTTGACATTTTTAAACAGCAATAAAAACTCTGTGCACTCCATATCCATATGCATAGAAGGCTAGAAAGAGGAGTAAGAAAGAGCTTTTAGAGAAATGGGAAGCTGCCAGGACAGTCTGTGACAAGGAAGAGAGGGGAAAGTAAGGAGCAGAGGCACTGAAATTCTTGGAGCCAGGCTGGGATGGGAGACATACTTTGTAGAAATAAGACCTCAATCTAGTCCACATGAAAAGTCCATATAAATTCAAAGTATACATTGCTTAGTACCTCAAAGTACCAAAACACCTATTTTTTAAGAGCACAAACTATATAAATGCAAACATATGCATTCATTCTCATTATTTTTCTAGATTCCAAATACCTAAGCATTTTCTTTGGAAAATTCCTTTATACATAAGTAAAATCATTTATGTTTTAAAATTGTGATTTATAGTTTATGTGCTCAGACTCTTTTTTGTTTTGCTGATCTGCTTTCTATAGAAAAGCTTTTTTTTTTTTACCCTGATGCTGGAAATCAAACCCAGAGCCTTGCACTGGTCCTTGCACCTAGTCCTCATTTAAAACCTATTTTTTAATAAAAAGAAACAAGTTTAGTTATCTTGCTTCTAGGAAAATTATAGAAGGCTATAGAAGTTGACATGTCACTTTATTGTTCCATCAGTTTTTCGCTAACTTTTGGCTAAAAAGAAAATACATAAACACACAGTTAATCCCATTGCAACAGGAATTTAAGCACAAAACCAAGAGTTAAACAGATTCTAGATGTAAAACCAAACTATTTGAGTATATGGCCTCAGAGATAAAGTATTGTACCCACAATGCTACTTTTTGAAATGGAAGTGGATAGTTACTGTATCCAAGGAGATAAGTAATTTTATTTGAAAGGCTAATTAACTCAACCTACAAGTTTTTCCTCTTCTGTAAGGCAAAGAGTCAGTGAAGTAACATCCCACCAATAAAATGAGGGGAAAATGTGTTTCTTACCATCTCCCATCTTTTCCTCGTTGAGAAGACTGATAATGTAGTGGTGAGAGAACCTGTGTTTTAGAGCTAGAGAGATCTGGGTTCAAATCTTGTTTCAGCCAGAAGCAAGAGATCTTGGGTCTCTTGGCTGGGCGATCTTGGGTGAGTTACTTAACTTCCCTGTGCCTCACTTTGCTCTTCTGTGAAATGGATAGCATACCCAAGAGGAATAGTCTTTCCTAATATCAAAGATGGTCAACATGCCCATCAATAGACTGTATGGAAAAATCACACAGCAGAGAAAGTAAATGAACTGCAGCTACCTGTGACAGCATTCCAGGATGAATCTAAAGAATGTGATGCTGAATAGATAATCTAAATAAGAACATAAATTTCCAAAATAAAACTGAAAAATAGGTATGTAGGTAAATGATAGAAAAAACATGGAGATAGAAAATTCTGGATCGTGGTGACATTTGGGGAGAGCCAGAGAATGGGATGGGAGGAGCCCTAAGTGTGTACAGGCTCCTGCTCACGTTCTAGTTCTTGAGTATGGTGGCCAGTTTACTTTATTATTGAAAATATGAGTCGATAAATACAAGATGAATCAAAAAGAGCCATGCTTGAAACAATGAGCTGGGTCAAGGATTATGATTAACCCATGCTAGTGAATCTGAGGTTGGGGACGAAAAGTGAAGTAGGCAATGTATTTCCTACCTTATGGAGCTGTCTCAAGAATTAAATAAGAAATGCATGCAAAGTACTTAGCATAGTAATGTAGAGGGTTTTTTTGTTTTTGTTTTTTTTCTTTATGGTACGGGAGTTTGAACTCAGGGCCTACACCTTGAGCCACTCTACTAGCCCTTTTTTGTGATAGGTATTTTTGAGATAGGGTCTCATGAACTATTTGCCCAGGCTGGTTTCGAACCATGATCCTGATAGTAGTATAGGTGTGAGCCACTGCTGCCCAGCTCAGGGCATTTAAAAAAAATATTTGTGTTCTAATTGCTCTCAACTTAATAGAAATTATCTCCATGACTGTTTTGCAAAACTATAATTTTCAAAATGTCTCATTTACTTAGCATGTATCAATTTCACAGAAACAAGCCTAATTATAAAGCAGTTTGTACTGTCAGCTCAGTTCTACATATATTGCAGATCACTAGAACAGGTCTTGAATCCAACCATTCGTTTTGGAGAGGCTCCAGTGTGTCAGGTGTTATACTGAGTCCTCGGGACCATGTATCTGGTCTTTACCATTGTGGAGTACACAGAGTGGTGAAGGAGTAGATCATCAATTCACAGTCCCATGTGGCTTGCCAGAAGGACATGTTCTGAGAAACATGTCATTAGGCAATTTTGTCATTGGGCAAACATGTTCTTACGCAAACTAAGAAGGCTACAACATCATCAGACAATCTTATGGACCAACGTTATCTGTGTAGTCCATCATTGTAGGTACTTATCAAGGCCATTAGAGCTACGAAGGAGAGGAACAGAATGCAGATGTGACCATGAGTCACCAATCCACAGAAAAACAGCACAGCATGGTGGAAGGTAGGGTATATGTGGCACTGGCCACGAAAAGGCCACAGTCCTAGGTAAGTGGCCAGCTCAGAATTATGACAAGTAAATGAATTAGCACAAATGAGGCATCAGAGAGCCTGGCACGTTATGTGAGGGTGATAAATACAACAAGCATGAGTTTGTAGAAGAAGCCAGTCCCCACTTCATTTTTCCACACACACAAGGGGCCATCACCCTTCTTCCTGTGGTGCTGAGAAGTGCTGAATGAAACTGTGTGAAATGAGGAACAATGTTAACAAGGTCATCGTCACTACTGTTACCTGCAGGACAATCTCAGACAATGATCAGCTATTCAATATTCAAATCAAGGAAATGGTACTGGATACCCTCACTGTGTAGATGTCACATCAAGGGGAGTGTCAGCAGAAGTACTAAAAGCCTCTGTCTTTGCTCCCTCATCCCCAGCCTCATGCTGAAGCCTATGACACTACTTACTATAGAGTGCAGACCCCTTCCCAGTTCTCAGGGCCTGACCTGTGGCAGGACAGTTGAAAACTCATTTTGGGCCAGTTTTGATGGACACAGGCATAAGTATATGATCACAGCCAAAGGCCCCAATAGTCTTCACTGCCCTCTTTTCTCTGCTTACCTCAACTTCCATTCCTGAAAGGCCAAAAAGGAACAATGTGACTGGGTGAATTGGGTTCACAAACTTGAAAGTATGGCCTTACAATGTCAGAACAGCAAAATACTGGATATAAATGACAGATGTGATAAACGTAATAAGCCCCAAATTATTTTATTCAATAGAATTGTTCAAGACGTTTGGTTGTAATCACTGAGGCACTTTTCATTCAGTGAATGCTCCTTAAACATTCTGGTACTTATCCAGACCCCATATAAAGAGGCACTTGCTTTCACTTATCTGGAATAAATGCATGCCTCATAAGCTTATGAAATGACTCATAATAAGTTTTTCACTACATTCCCCTGCTTCTCTGCCAATGTAGTTGATTCTGTGGGGGGAATGAAGCATTTGGAAGGTGGATCCTTAGCCACCATGGGATGATGGTCCGAGACTTCTTAATTTAACACAGACATAGTAATTTATTCTTGGCTCAGAAACTGAAAAGGAGTTTGGCCAGGACTGTACCTCAAATAAGCGAAAAATGTGTTGGGTTTGTGTCTTCTCTGTTACTGTGCAAGCATTAAATAATTGTGCAAATGTCAGGTATTTTTTACAAATAAGTCTTGTGTAAAAGACAAGCAAATGTTTGTTGGGTGAGAAATAGTTGCAGTTTTTCCTTTTAGCTCCAGAAGTACCTAGCAAGGGCTCTGCTATTTCATGGCTGTCAGGGTGGTGGCTCCAGGTGTCCCCTGTACACCTCCAAGTCACCCAGACCCTGGGCATACAAAAGCCAGGAAGCTGACTTTACTACCAGCCCCACTCTGCCCCACCTTGATTTTGATGTAAAGAAGAAATGAATAATGGATTCTCCTCCCCTACATCCCCAACACCACTTTCCCAGTTCTGATGTGCACACTGGCACTATACTATTTGGAAGTATTGACCCCTTTAATAGAAAGCTGGGCTGTACTATCATGCCCCATCGTGCTTCCCTCTCAGTGTGACATCTCCTGCCTGCAAGCAAATGAGGTGGAACAGGTAGTGCAGCATGGTGGAAAGCAGGGGAGTAGATTTGGTGGTGTCCCCAGCCCCCCATCAGCTGCAGCCTGGTCCCACCTAGGTCACCTCTATAGTCCCTGCAAGAGTCCAGAGTACAAGTCATCTATGCCAGATGTGGGCTGCATGCATGATTTATACAGAGGAGAGGAATTCCACAGGCATGGTAACAAAGGCAGCTCTGCTGCTCTGCTCACAGGTCTCTTCCTCCACGGTGGAGAAGGAGGGTCATGAAGTACACCTGACTCAGTCACTCCCAACTTCAACTATTGTTTCAGAATAACCCCTCTGCCATTTTCCTTCTCCTAGTAGGATCTGGGTGGAGGGACGCCTCTTTACTGTGTTGCTGCATCTGTGGCAGGTGTGGAAGACAAGAGGAGGTTGTGTCTATTCTGTGGTTGCCATTGGTCTCCAATGAGAAGAGAGCTGCCCCATGGGTCCATAGTGCTGCCTTAGGTCCCTGCTGATGAGAGGCATCCCCATGCTTGTGATGTCCTGCTCATGATCTCTTTGGTCAGCCTCTCAGCCACTTCTATGCAGCCTGAACTGAGATCAGAGACACTGGAAACTCCAGAGTGTTCCCGTGGTACTGTGTTCAAGTGTGGGGCCTCAACATGATGCCTTGAGCCTTCCACCGTCTCTCATGCTTAGGTGCCAAATCAAAATGTAGGCCTCACATGGCATCCTCCAAATCTATCCAGGATCTCTATCAGGGCTTGCTTTGCTCAAACATGTTGCACCCTTCTCAGGGGCCCATCAGCATCTGGGCCTCATCCCATTTCCTTCAGTCCTCTTCGTCGCCATCACGGGCCCCACTCAACTCAGTGGGGCTAGAAACCAACTCTTATGTTAGCTTGAATCCCTTCCTGCCTGATTTGTTTATGGTACAATTTATTGATGGTATAACATGAGCTGAGAGGGTGAGGGAACCACTTGGGAATATGAGGTCCAGGCTTAGTTCATCCTCAAAGGAACTTATAAAAATATTTTTAATCGACACATAAGAATTGTACATACTTATGGGGTACAGTGTGATATTTTGACACATATATACAATTGCAATGATCAAATCATTGCATATCCATCTGAAAAGAAAGTAAACTTATAAGTAGTATACAAAAATATTTATAAGGAAATAGATTAATTATATTGAAATCCACAAGCTTGAAGATTACAAAGTAAACAATGGATGGAATTAATCTGGATTGTAAATTGCAATCCTAAAACAAGAGGTAGGAAAGATTAGAGGTTCACTTGGGCAGTGGAGGAGAAAGGTGGCCCGGGTCTTAGAGGTAGTTCTGATGAATGTCTAGGAGTTATTGAAATTTGAATATGAAAAGCAGAGGTCCAGGGATGCATGGGAAGGGGCAGAAGATATTGTCAGCACCAAGCTGCCCCAGGAAGTTATAAGTGAAGATGGAGGCTGTGGACAAGCACTAGAGAAGTCCCTGAGTGGGCAGCATTGGCTTTGATTCGGGAGTTGCCCAGTGTAGTAGAATAACAGAGCCAAGTGGGAGAAATGGCTACAGATACTCACTCCTCAGCAGGGTCTAGAGGGGCTGGATTTTGCTATTGCAAAGCCACCAGGGCCTGGTCATGGGATTTGGATGCAATCTAGGGAAGGGGAAGGTACAACCAGAGGTGAGGCAGGCTGTGGGGAGTGGGCTGGCAGCTGCTGTCCTTGGCAGCCTAAGGCATGTGATGAAAACTAGAGAGGCGGCACAGATTACTGAGTCCTCAGACTTGCGGAAGTGCTGGTACCGGGCTCAGCTCAGCAGGACAGGGAAGTTGGGCAACAGGGAAGGCCAGGCGAGGGAAGGGTGGGGAGTGTGAGGTCTCAGGGCTACTTAGACTCAGTGGGCGATGTCCTGGGCCCTTGGTACGTGACTAACAGAAGAGGGAAGGCCAGGGTGTGCACGGAGTAGGAGGATGGTGGGAGGCAGTCATGGGTCTTTGGTCATGGAGAGGTGAGTTGCGGTTCTCCATCCAATCAAAAACCAACAGAGTAAAGAACCTTGGCAGCCCATTGACTGTCCATCTCTGAGCTTGGAATGCTGCAAACAGAGCTGGGACACCACTGTCTCATTTCACTTTCATTTTATGCATAATGTGCCATTTGCATATCTTTAGTTTTTTTTTTTTTTTTTTTGGCAACTCTGGGGTTTGAACCCAGGGCCTCATGCTTGCTAGGCAGGTGCTCTACCACCTGAGCCCCTCCACCAGCACATATCTTTAATTTAAAGCACTGATGTGGTGGTATTATTTACTCACATGAAAAAAGCTTGAGATTTGGAGACTCATCAACTTGTATTAAAATCTTAGATCTGTAAAGAAAATGTAGTCTGTTCATACAATGGGAATGTTACTCAGGCGGAAAAAAGAAGATGCTGACCGATGCTATGATATGGAGGAACTGTGAAGACATTATGCAAGTGAGATCAACTAGTCACAGAAGAACAAATGCTGTCGGATTCCACTTTATTGGCTACCCACAGCTTTCAAAATCACAGCAGCAGAGAGCAGACTGGTGTTACAGGAGTTAGGGGAACGGAAATGAAGAGTTACTGTTTAATAGGGACTGAGTTTCGGTTTGAGATGATGAAAAAGTTCTGAGGGTTATTGCACAACAATGAGCACATAGTTCGCACTACTGTACTACACATTTAAAGTGGTTAGAACAGCAAATTTTATACTATGTATTTTTTATTGCAATTTTTAAAAAATATCTAAGATCTGGTCTAGTAACTGTATGATGGTGACCTGGTATAAGGTGACTAATTTCTTAGAGTCTCAGTTTCTTCATTTGTAAGGTGGGCCTGGAACACCTGCTTGTAGGGATATTCTGAGGAGTAAGTGTATGTGAAGCTTCTAACATATCGCCTTGCATGTAGTAAATACATTAAATTTAGTACCCATATCAAAACTTGAATGTTTTTCTTTTAAAGATCTTGATCTTCCTGGGCCTTTACCCGTGTATCTCAGTACTGCCCACACAGTACTGAGGAGGAAATAGTTCACAGTAACACCTCTAAGCTATTACACACAAAGGATTTGTAATAGGGCTATACAAGAAGTGTTTCCAAGCCAGGTGTGGTGGTACATGCCTGTATTCCCAACACTTGAGAGGCTGAAGCAGGAGGATGGAAAGTTCAAGACCAACCTGGACTACATAGTGAGTTCAAAGCCAGTCTATAGACTATATAGGGAGATTCAATCTTAGAAAAAGAAAACAAGTGTTCCCAGCATTCGTATTTTTGATGAGAAGAGAGTCCCAAATAAAGAAATCACTTTTATCAAAAGAAGCTAAATATAATCCCTTCTAACCACACTAGGAAAATGTCAGTACAACTGGCCAGAGCTCTGAGTTCTCAGACTGCATGACCTCAGAAACAGAGAAGCCCTTTGCAAAAAGTAGACATCACAAACAACAGGCATTTTGGTGAGTCTATGGGAAGGAGAAATGGGATCGTTAGATATTTGATGCTTAAAATGAAATTGCAATAGATCCCAGTGCAAAAGCAGAGCCCTTCTTGGGAATAAATGACAAACTCAACGTAGAATATGTGTAGGAGAATCATCGGAACTTAGAGACCCATGATATGAAGGAATTCAGTCCACACAGAACAGCAAACGCTTTCTTCACCACCCCCTTGTAAGAGTTTTTCTTATTCTTTAGTGAAAAGAATTGGGAGTTTATACCAAAATGCCTTTCTGTATCGTGTATGGTTTGTTTCATAAAAACCATAGTTAACTGAAAGTATCTGGATTGGTCTTATTTCATAGCATGGGTTCAGACACTCTCAGTACTTCCTTCTGCTGTCTTCGGAAAGTCCTAGGTTAGGGACAGCTTTCAGCTATTATTATAGCAAGATACCTGTGCAGGGTGGACCCCTTGTGACTAGTGCAGTTCAAATCCTAATGCCCGGACTTTCCAGGTAAGCAGCAACCCTCATACAATGTTGTCTGGGTGTGCAGCATGGGTAACAATAGGACACCACACCCAGAAAGACAATATGCCAAAATATTAAAACATCCTACTCAGCCACTGTGTCACGTAGAACACGCATGGCCCGGTACGAGCCATTCCCTCTTAAGATGTCAGGGCTCTTGACGGGTCAGTCACAGGCTGACTTGATACTTAACTTGCATGTTGTTCTCAACTGTTGTGAGCTGTTTTCATGGTCCTTCCCTGCCTTGGTGACAACATGGCAGTGGGGATGGAGTAAGGGGCTTTGGCATCAGGCAGAACTAGCTGACATCTGGGCTGTACTCCCAGTAATGACTGTGCAAGCCCATCATTTCACTCAGTGTTGCTGGGCCTCAGAACTCTGCGTCCCTAGAGGATCCAAGCATCTGCCTCAGCTTAAAGGAGAGAAGAGCCAGCATAGATGAAGGAACGACAAGGCTGTCTGGTCCACATGGCTGCTCCCTAAATGCAGGTTGCTCCCTGTAACCTCTTCCCTATGTCACCTCCTCATTTCCCCTGGTTCTAAGACTTGCTTCATTCTCTCTAATCCCTGGAACCTGCTCTTAGACCTTGACCTCTTTCTTTGATGAATATTCTCACTCATGGGCACTTTCGTTCTCATACACATTCATAGGTTTTTCTGATAAACACCCTGTATGCTCACAAAAATTCTAACTTCCTTTCTACACATTCTACCCTCACCAATTCCCCCCACTCCTTTTTTTTTGGCAGTACTGGGGTTTGAACTCAATACCTACACCTTGAGCCACTCCACCAGTCTTTTTTTTTGTAATGGGAATTTCAAGATAAGGTCTTGTGAACTATTTGCCGGGGAGCTGGCTTCGAACCTTGATCCTTCTGAGCTCTAACTCCTGAGTAGCTAGGATTACAGGCATGAGCCACTGGCACCCAGCTAATTTTCCCCTTTTTAAAAGAAAACAAACTGGCTCCTTTATTTCACACTTGTTCCAAAGGATTTAAAAGTAGGTAAATGAGCTGGGCACCAGTGCCTCATGCCTGTAATCCTAGCTACTCAGGAGGCAGAGATCAGGATAGCAGTTCTAAGCCAGCCTGGGGCAAAATAGTTTTCGAGACCCTATCTCAGAAAAAAAAAACAAAACACAAAAAGGGGCTGGTGGAGTGGCTCAAGGTGTAGGCCTGGAGTTCAAACCCCAGTACCTCAAAAAAAAAAAAAAAAAAAAAGTAGGTAAATGAGCTGAATCTGATGGCACACATCTGTAATGGGGAGACTGAGGCAGAAGGATCACAAGTTTGAGGCCAGCCTTGGTTACATAATGAGTTCCAGGATACCCTGGAGGACAGAGCACGACCATGTCTTAAAGTGGTGGTGGTGGTGGTGAGGGGGGGAACCTGGGGACTTGGCTTAAGTGATAGAGCGCCAGTCTAGCAAGCATGAGGCCCTGAGTTCAGAGGAAAAAAATAAAGGAGGTAAGTCAACTGCTAATAGGTCAGCCTTTTTAACCTGGCTCTTACCAGGATATGGATCCTTTTCATTGCATTTCTGACCACTGAAGTAGCTAGTCTAGAAGGGCAGCGCAGGTGAGATCATTTGTTTTGTGTTCCCATCCAGCGTGAGTGTGTGTGTGTGTGTATGTGCGTGTGTTTTCTTGAACGTGTCTGTTTTTCTGTCTTAAACACGAGTACCCCCTTTTAATCCAGACCCTCCATGCCATTTGTCGTCAGTGGCCCAGCAGGACAGTTCAGCCCCTACGTGCGCTCTGGCTAGCTGCCCCTCCACCTCGGCATCCTGCTTGGGAACTTTCTCCTACGTAGACACTGCTAATTAACTCCACGTGAACCCTGGTTTCCACAGCTACGTGTCCAAGTGAAGGGCTGTGGGGACAGCGAGGATCTCCCAGCTTCCTGCAGAGGGAAGATCAATCTCTCCTTCCCCCTGTAACTTGCAGACAACTTCCTCCCGGAAGCGGGCGTTCCTTGGAATATGTCAGAAGTCCCAGTTAAATGTTGGGTTTTTTTTTTTCAAACGTGAGAAGCTGGAGGGTTTTAGAAGTGTTGACAAGCCGGCCCTTTTCCCTGGGTCTTGCCCAAGTAATTAGGTCTGGCTCACGTCGCTCCTGTCGCCTTTTGTGGTTTGCAGGGTGCTCTTGGCAGGCCTCACAGCTTGCTGTTCTCTCTCATGCTGGAGCTAAAGA